>NC_080425.1:600000-962500 GCF_029873635.1 Malania oleifera
AATAAGTCCCCATCATCACTTGCACAATCAGGGGATCAACTTGAAATAAATTGGAAAAAATAAGCATGTTCGGTCGACCGACCCAACCAAGCTTATTCAGCTTGGTCGACCGAACTGGCAAGTGGTCAATTGTTTGACCGCAGTACGGTCAACCGAACCTAGCCAAGTTTATTCAACTTAGTCAACCAACCTCCATGGGTCAACATATTGACACCTCGGTCGACCGACCAGGATTATATGGGCAACTTCTTGGTCGACCGAGCCCCCACGTGGGAAATGCCAACTACCTGGTCGATCGAACCACGTAGTTCAAATTGACTCGATCGATCGAAGCGCGTGGATTTGAAAAATCTCTCTTGAACCATGCAAGTCCGGTCGACCATCCTTCTAGTTCAAATTTCTCCCAGTCGACCGAACCCAACCACTTGGTCAACCGAACCTCAAGTTCGGTCGACCGATACTCTCGGGTTGAATATATTTTTACCAAGGTTAAAAGTCTTTAAATAGAGTTAACTTTGCTAAATTGTTTTAAAACAATTTTAATAATTCCCTAGACATCCTAAACAGTTACATTTTGGCCTTTGTCTATAAATATGAGTTCATTTGTGAGGATTAAGAAAAATCATTAGCAAAAATTCTCTCAAACTCAAAATCCTATTTCGCCTATTACACTTCCAAAAACTCTTATACATCCATTCTCTTCATTCATCTTAGCTTTGTGAAAGCTTCTTGTTGTGCTAGTGCGTGTTTTTATTACTCATACTCCCATTACTTTGCTTGGTTGATTGGTATTGATTTTGGGGATTTAAGTAAGGTTTATCCCACAGATTTTATTTGGTAAATCTTGTGTTGGGAAAAACCAAGTAGCTTGAGGATCTTTGCATTGGCATTGCAAGATTTCTATAGCTATATTTTGTTGTGAAAACGTTTTACAAGCTATATTATTATTTCAAACAACTCTTGAACATATTTTATTGAAGAATATATTTTTGAGTTGATTTGAATATTGTTGCAGCATCTTTGAAACTCAGATTTATTATTAAGATTTGATATAACTTGTTTCAAAGAAATAGCTTGATTAGAACACTCTTAAGCATTCTTGCAATCACATCTTGTTGAGTGTGGCTTGCACAAAAATACACATCACTGAGCTTACATTTACCTATATAGTTGATGTGCATTTGATTGATTACATTTGGTACATATCTGCTTGACTGAGAAACATAATCACTATACCCTATTATATTGAGAAATTTGTTGTATTCCAGGCGTGGCCTGAGGGGGTGGTAATTCGGTCTGGTAAAGATTGGTTGTAAAGGTTGAGGTCAGCCCTGTGCTAATTGACCTAGTTGTTTAGGTGCCGCTTCGCCCATTAAGTGAGCTTATAGTGGTAATCCTTGTGCTTGTTAGCCAAGGCGGGGACGTAGGTAGTTTTCTGAACCTCTAAAACATTTCTGAGTGTCATCTTTATTTACTGCTTTGTTGTGCATGCTTAGTTAAATTAATTGTGCAGTTTAATTTCCGCATTATATTTATATTCATTTACTTATCTGCACTAAATTGACCCTAGGGTTGTGTAATACTATTGTTAGAGGATTGACCTAGAGGATAAAATTTGAAAATACCAATTCACCCCCCCCCCCTCTTGAGATTACGGTAAAGCTAACATTAGACAAAGATAAGCAAGGTATATTGGTAGATGTCAAGCTTTACCATGGCATGATTAGTAGCCTATTGTACCTAACTGCTAGCAGGCTTGATATTATGTTCAGTGTTTGTATATGTACTAGATTTCAGGCTGCACCTAAAGAGTCTCACTTGTTGGCAGTTAAGAGGATACTTAGATACTTTATTGGGACTATTGAATTAGGATTATGTTACCCTAAGCATACCTCATTTAAGATTGTTAGTTATTCAAATGCTGATTTTGCTAGTAGTAAAGTAGATCGTACAAGCATGAGCGGCACTTGTCATTATTTAGGACAATCTCTGGTTTCTTGGTTCTCCAAGACATAGAACTCAGTTGTATTATCCACAGCCGAGGCTGAATACATCGCGACCGGGAGTTATTGTGCTCAAATGCTTTATATGAAGCAACAACTCACGGACTATGGATTACACTATGACACAGTTCCTCCAAAATGCAATAACACTAGTGTAATAAATATCTCAAAGAACCCCATATCACATTTACGAACTAAGTACATAGAAATTAAACATCATTTTATTCGTGACCATGTGCAAAAGGGGGATGTGGCACTTGAATTCGTGTGCACTGATGAACAATGGACTGATATATTCACTAAATCACTTTAGGAGGATACGTATATCCAAATCAGACGTGAGTGAATTACGCCTAATGCACAGTAGAGAGGTTGCCCAGGGATATGATAGAGTGCATAAATTAAAGGGGAGCTAATTAACTTAAATTATTACCACGGCTCTGAATGTTTAGAAATATCACGTTTATTTACATTATTATACTTTATGTGAGGAATACAATTGCTATCCATAATGAATTGCATGTTTATACTCTTGTTTTGGATATCTGATATCACTTATAGCATAAAATTCCTTGGACTATACTGAATTGCTTGCATGCTTGTATGGAATGCCATCTACAAGGTTGTTGTAGAATTGTTAAATGCATGCTAATAAATATCTAAAGGTATTGCATGATTGTCTATACCATACTGTTCTGTGTACAAAATGACTTCTTTTAAAAAAAAAATTGTCTCTCCGTTTAAGCTTAGTCCTTTTCTGATGCCAAAAGGAAGAAAACTATTATATCAAAATTGGTATTTGGGCTTCAATGAGCTGCAATGACAAACTTAAATGCATATGGTTTTTAAAATTTCTTTTGTCATGAATATGCTTAAACAATTCTAGGATTTTAACTTATGCATATTCTTAGGGGGAGCCTTTTAAGGTCGTACCCACTTTTGCTCTTATATTTGTCATCATCAAAAAGGGGAAGATTGTTGACTTTATGAGTCCTATCCCATTTTGATTATGAAAAATCCATAATATCTCACTTGTGCATTTAGTGTGTGAAAAAATCTCTTATTAGAAGGCACGTAGAGTCGAGGTACAATCAAAGCCATAAGGAGCTATAAGTTCACTTCAACTAGCATATGACAGGCAATCAGGAGAGAAAAAAGAGAATGAAGACATTTTCTATGTTGTATTGTAATTGCATTTGACTATTAGTCTGTAATAATGCATTCATGCATAATGGGAATGACAGCTTAACAAAGACCATAGACTGGCCTTAGTTCCCAAAACATTTCATAAAAAATCCCCTAACTTAAAGGCCATATTCATACATATAGGGTTGAATTGTTTAAAGTCAAAATCAGGGCAAAAACATGGTTTTTCACTTACCTCGGTCAGTCAACCCATGCAAATTATATATGCCCTAGTTGACCGACCTAGAACACATAGCCCGTTTAGTATAGCCTTGGCCGACCAGCTAATATTTCTCTTGAAATGGCCAGCCAACTGGCCATAGAATCTCACCCATTTTTATTCCTCGGCAGACTGACCCAAATGAACTAAAGAGAGCCCCGGCCGATCGAACCTACAAAGATTTGGTTTTCACCAAGGGCCAGCCAACCGATGATGTACTCAGCCAATCGAACCCTCAACAATTTTCATATTTTAATGAAGGCCAGTCGACCAAACTTTGGCCAATCAACTAGACCTCTCGGGTTGCCCTATTTTTTGAGCGCTAAACACAATTATTTTTATAATTAAACTTTTATAAAATTCTCACCATGTCCCTAAAAGTTATATTTTTTTTTTGGAAATTTTATATATACCCCATTCTAAAGCATGATTAGCACTTTGGATTAGAAAAGAAATTCTCTCAAAATACATTGTGCTATTCTTGCTATACTCTCACATACAAGCATCCATATCATTCTCTCTCTTATATTTGTTTGCATATTCCTTTAGAAAGAGAGCATTATACTCATTTTCTTCATTTGCATATTGATTGCAACTTGAAGCTAGATTGAGTACACATTCTTGTGAGCATTACACATTCATTTCAAAGCTTAAACTCTCACTCATTCTTGTATTGTTGAAAATTGATTTTTAGATAGTAAGCTTGAGTTCTTCCTATAGTATTTCATTCACAAATATTTCTTGGGAAGACTCTCTTTAGCTTTTGAATCTTTGCATGCTCATTGCAAGATTCAAAGGCTTGCATTGTGCTTTTTTTGGAAAAATATTTTTGGCAAGCTAAACCCTAATTTCTCTTTCACTTCATATTTAAAAGATATTTTTGAGATATTTTTTGGGTTCTTAAAGATCTTTTGATAATACACTTAGTGAACTTCATATCTTGAATCAAAGATCATACTCTCTCTCTCTCTCTCTCTCTCTCTCTCTCTCTCTCTCTCTCTCTCTCTCTCTCTCTCTCTCTCTCTCACACACACACACACACACACACACACACACACACACATATATATATATATATATATATATTTGAGAGTTGTCATATAAACTACAAAATCTCTATTGAGCTTAATCTCCCATTATACTAGAGTGTATTGAGCTTCATTTTGTACATCATTTTCTTGTTGTAGAAGCATTACATTTTTACACAAAAACTTTCATTTTTTGTATTCCCGATGTGTGGTCGGAAGAGGAAGGCACTAACCTTTAAGGTCCACTGGTTTGGCTCTAGCCTAGTTAGGTGAGCTAGGAAGCACCGTCCTATAAGGTGTAGGTTTGGTTTCGCCTGGTAAGTGAACTGAGGAGACTCCACCTTGTAAGGAGTAGTATAAACGGTTAAGTAAGCATTTAGTGAATCCTCTTGCTGGTTAGCTTGAGGCGGGGACATAGGCATTGTGGCTGAACCTCGATAACAAACCACATGTCACTCTTACCAAATACTCTTTACATTCCAATATTTGCATGCTTACATTTATATGCTAATATTATCTCTAGTGTATTTTGAATATTAATCAGTGTCTGATAGGGAATATACTGGAATTATGATAATTGTGATAATTTTTTAAGCGTTCATTTATATGCTTGATATATATTCGATTAGAAAGACCTTAGGTTGAGAAATACTAATTGTTGTGGTATTTTGACTAAGAATTTTTAAAATATCCAATTCATCCCCCTCTTGGGATTACACCAAAAATCACTGAAAATGCTATTAAAACGGGCAAAAAAAAAGGCATGAATTCATAGTCTGACCCGACCAAAGGGTGGGCCAATAGGAAAATGGAGGAAGAAGCCTAGATGATTCAGGGGCGCTCTTACTAAGAAGGCAAGAATCAGTGGGCAAATGAAAATTTTGCTTATGAATCAACAATCAATCAAGCTGCACAGTCAGACGCACAACCCCAGATAATTTGCCCTAGGCCTAGGCTTGAACCAAGACAACAGGACACCTAGAAACAAGAAAGAAGCTTTAGAAGAGTGGAGCTGATTTTTATGGCATATTCAGAATTGTTCCCCCAATACTTCCATTCCCGCAATGGTACGACCTAGATGTTTGATGCGCATATCATGCTAATTCCCCCGGCCACACCATTGAACATAGCCAGTCATTTAGACATAAAGTATAAACGTTAAACAATGTGGGTTGGCTGGTGTTTGGCACAGAGGAGCCCAATGTACATGAAAATTTATTGCCTAATCATAGTGGAAATGTAGTAAATGTCATTGGGTTGGAGGATTGACTAGTATTCAACTTTAGTAATGAGCTAACATGATACAGAAGTGAGTGGTCATGTGCTTGAGTACCTAAAAGTGATGGAATAAATAATTAAAGGAATGCATTCACAATTTATATTTTTTTAAATTATTTTTAATTTGAATGAAATAAAAATGCATTTCAGTCTCATCTCATCACATCCTTCTTGGATTATCACCTTTTGCCAAATTTCGCCTGTTTTTTTTTTTTTTTTTGGTTCATGAAAATAATATAGGGAATGACTTTGCCAATACGACGGACTTGGAGCTAGTAGTTGGTTTTGGGGATCTACTCAATGGGGCAAAAAAAATGATGAAGGAAAAGCCTCAAGCCTGGAGCTTAGTAAGGACCCCACTTCAACAACATGTCCTTAAGAGATTAACTAGTCTAAAGGAAGATGTTCTCAAGGAGCCTTGTGGGGGAATGAATCTCAAAGTAATAAAGAGCTTTTAGGAGAAGTAGATAGAGACAACTTACCAAATTTTTATACATTTGCTTGATGAAATCGATGAACAAAGTCTTTTGTCTTTGTTATCTAAATTATAATTAGTGTCTTAAAGGTATAATGATTGTATTCCAATCAAATGATGGGTTGCTATCTTTGGTTAACCAGTATTCCCAAAAAGAACCAAACAATGATTTACCATTTGTTAACCAATTTGAGCCTGAATGTTAAACCAGCTTTTTTTTAAAAATCAATTCACAAAAAAATTTAACTTGGGTTTGAGTCTCTTAGTGTTTGATAAGTCATTTGAGGTAATGAACACTACCAAAAGGATGTCAAGCCATTGTTATGCTACCTAAAAGAAAGTCAAAAAAGAAATCACTTGCTAGCCTTCTCGAGCCTAAAAAATTTAATTCTTGAATAAACTGTCAAAAGATCACACCCCACACTAGGGCAGTTTCAAAACTATTAGTCCCAAATGGAGTCCAGATAAAAAGGGAGCTAAGATTCCTTTGTAAAAGCAAAAGCAAAAGATGCAATAAAAGAGAGAGAGAGAGAGAGAGAGAGAGAGAGAGAGAGAGAGAGAGAGAGAGAGAGAGAGAGAGAGGAGAGAGAAGAGAGATAGCGAGAGAGATAGAGAGAGGAGGAGAGAGAGAGAGAGAGAGAGAGAGAGAGAGAGAGAGAGAGAAGAATAAAGAAAAAAAAATAAGGGGCATTCTTCATAGGTGATCTTTGACCAACATTACCTCTGATAAAATTGACAATTTTTTAGCTTTATTAAACCCTTTTCTTCTTTAACCTATACCCCCAGCCTACATTACAATCCAAATGAAAGTCCTAACCAGATTGGTACATATCATTGTCTCAAATGAATTTGTCAAACTTGATGTTGAGTCTGAACTATCTAATCGTCTGATCTTAATAAGGTACGTAGGCAGTTTGTTCAAATAACAAGTTTGATCAATATTTTGCAAAAACTGCAATAACTGGGGCAGAAAATATCATTTGGGAAGGGGTTTTTAAGCCTTAGTTTCCTTGTTCTTGTTGAAACCTAAGTTTTTAGCCTACATTTTGTCCCATGTCTTAAAGTCCACTCTGAGATTAGAATATTAATCAGACTACTTAATGAGACACTAGTTATAACTCAAGATAGAATTCGAAATAAGTAATGGAATAGAAAACAAGAAGGCATCTTTGAGTGGTGATGCAGTGGAGGAGTTAAGTTTATTGCCAAAGGAGGTTGATTAAAAAAAATAAAAAAAAAAATAGGATATTTGCCCATTAATGTGATTCTTTAAGTTAGTAGTAAAGTCACATTAGCATCAAAGTACTGGAAAAGTTGCTTCCTATTAAATAAGCACAAAAAATCAAATAAAAGCAAGCAAGTTTTAGCATTCCATTCATATCCTTAATGAGATTTTGTTATATAATTGCATATTTATTCATTTAAATTTCAAAATTAATTTTAAAACATTAAGAATGCAATCCAAAGAGGGACCTTGTTGAGAAAACGCAAGATGGACATAAGCAGTCACAAGTAAATTAACTAGAGCATATGTCATGCTGAGTTCTAGGGGAATAAAATTTAGGCATTTATATCATATTAGAATTTAAAAATATGGCCAAGATCAAAGTTAGGTTTCTTGATCACAGACGTCCTAGAGAAAAAAAAGTGCATACATCATCATGCATTCATGCATTGCATAAAAAAATGTGCATACATATCATTATACAACATGCATATATATCCTCATATTCTAGCATCATAAGTAGCAACATGTATACATGTAATCATGTTATGAACCCATTCATTCAGACATACTTGTCTTATTGCATAGGCTTTGTATATTCATTTTCATCCCTGCCTAGTCAAGCCTTTATTCTCTAAATTCAAATGGTCAAAGTTCTACTTTGGGACATGGGGTATCGGTCCTCAAATCCAATTTTCTTTTGGAAGAAAGTTTTTCACAGTACTGGGGCATGGATCCTTAGGCCCAAGTATTTCTTGTGAAAATGTTATTCAAGTACTGGGGCATCGATCCTCAGGTCCAAGTAGTTTTTGCAAAAATATTTTTCAAATACTGGGGCATTAGTCCTCGGATCAAATTTGTTATTGTACGAAAATTTTTCAAGCACTAGGGCTCAGTCCTCAAACCCAAGTGGTTCTTGCCAGAAATGCTTTTCTAGAATTATGGCATTACCCCTCCAAAATTCAAATAATCACTTCCAAGTTGTCTCAATCATCTAATTCATCTTATAGGTCTCTTCCAAGTTATCCCGACTATCTCCTTCATTTGAAAGGTCTCATCCAAATTGACCTTTTGAGGTCTCATCCAAATTAACCCTTTGTGGTCCCATCCAAATCAACCATTTCTAGTCCCATCCAAATTAATCATTTCAGTCCCATCCAAATTGACCCTTTTAGGTCCCATCCAAATCAACCATTTCTGGTCCCATCGAAAAATGTCGTTTGGACTATCTCATTCATTCAGGTAGTCCTTTCAAAAAAATGCTCTAACTCTCAGGTTTAAGTACTCAAGTAGTCATCTTCCTAATTGAAAATGCCCTGGCTCTCGGGTATAAATACTCAAGTAGTCATCTTCAAATCAAAAAATGCTCTAGCTCTCGGGTTTAAGTACCCAAATAGTCATCTTCCAATTAGAAAATGATATGGTCCTTGGGTTTAAGTACTCGAGTAGTCATCTTCCACAAAGAAAATGCTCTAGCTTTCAGGTTTAAGTACCTAGGTAGTCATCTTCCACCAAGAAAATGCTTTGGCTCTCGGGTTTTAAGTACCCAAGTAGTCATCTTCCACCAAGAAAATGCTCTAGCTCTCGGGTTACGTACCCTGGTAGTCATTTTCCACCAAGAAAATGTTCTATCTTTTGGATCAAGTACTCGAGTAGTCATTGTCCACCAAGAAAATGTTTTGGCTCTCGATTCAAGTGCTCGAGTAGTCATCTTCCACCAAGAAAATGCTCTGGCTCTCAAGGTCAAGTACTTGAGTAGTCATCTTCCACCCAGAAAATGCTCTGGCTCTTGAGCTTTAAGTACCCGGGTAGTCGTCATCCACCAAGAAAATGCTCTAGCACTCGGGTTTAAGTACCCAGGTAGTCATCTTCCACCAAGAAAATGTTTTGGCTACCTCAGAGGCATGTGGCATTGTTCCCAAATTTGAGCAGTCGCATTCAAATTATTCTGGCTATCTCATAGGCATGTGACATTATTCTCAAATCTGAGCAATCGCATTCAAATTATTCTGTCTACCTCGAAGGCATTGTTCCCAAATCTGAGCAGCCACATTCAAATTATTCTAGCTGCCTCAAAGGCATATGGCATTGTTCCTAAATTTGAGCAGTCGCATTCAAATCAATCTGGCTACCTCAGAGGCATGTGGCATTGTTCCCAAATCTGAGTAGTCACATTCAAATGATTCTGGGTACCTCAGAGGCATGTGGCATTGTTCTCAAATCTGAGAAGTCGCATTCAAATTATTCTAGCTACCTCAGAGGTATGTGGCATTGTTCCCAAATCTGATCGGTAGCATCAAATTATTCTTCCTACCTCCAAGGCATGTGGCCTTGTTCCCAAATATGAGCGGTCGTATTCAAATTATTCTGGCTACCTCAGAGGCATATGGCATTGTTCCAAAATCTGAGTAGTCACACTCCAAATTTGTACTAACCACTAACCTCTTAGAAAAGTTCGCTAACCACTAACATTTGAGAAAAATTCACTAACAACTAACATCCCAAATAAGTGTACTAACATTCCTATGTTGCCCTAGTTACTCCTTCATATCCCTGATTGTCAACCACAAGCAGTACCTGATTGATCTTTAAGCATAAAGCCATTTTGTGGCTTGACTAAATAGGTGTCTTTTATCTGTATAGAGTTGTTGCTAAACATAACATAGGAAATTTCCTACAAAAACCTTAAAACAACGAAGCTTATAAAGAGGGGCAACTATTGACACCCCAATTTTAACTGAACCTCTCTTTTTCTCTCAGTGAGGGAGCCCTTCATAATAACATGGCAATTTACGTAAGAAGGGGTTGACTTGGTATTCCGGAAATTTGAGGATCCTTTTTGAAAAATCCCATTGAGTCCTTTTGAAAGTCTTTGTATTGAGTCATGTTATTAAATCTGCTTCATTGAGTCCTTGTGATATAAAATTGTTTCCTTGAAATCCCTATTGTTTTAAAAATGAGCCCTGATTATTTTGAAATTAAGTCCTTTTTTATAAAGGCCTTCTTTTCAGCTAAGTGCCTTTTATTGAATCCTTGTGAGTTGAAATCGAGTCCTTTTGTTACTGACTCCTTTAGGTTCCTATTATTTTAAAATTGAGTCCCAATTGTTTTGAAATTGAGCAATTTTTAATTTAAAATTAAATATATTTTAAAATTGAGGCCTTTTCATGTTAAAAATTGAGTCCTTTTTTAAATTGAGTCCTTTTAAAATTGAGTCATTTTGTTTCCTAGAATTAAGTTCACCCTTTTTGCAAGTGGGTCCCCTAAAAGCAATTATTGAAAAATCAATTCCTCATATATATTGCATCAATATATTAAAATACAAATACCCTGGAATACAAGGAAAATACAAAATGGAATATTCCAAAATATTCAATTGGATGATTTATTTCACAAAATTGAAAAATCTTCAAGATTGGGAAATTAATTGGGAAAATCTACATTAATTGAAAATTCTGCAAGATTGGGGAGTTAATTTGTTTCCTATAAAGAATAAAATCCTAAACCTATAAATAGGAGGAGGTAGGGCCACACAAATGGAGAGGCATGACCTCCCAAGGAGAGAAAGAGAGAGGAGTGGAGGTGTCTGCGCAGTCAACTTGATGCAGACGATCGGATGGTGATTTTTTTTCTAATGGATATGAAATTTTAACAACTTGTTTATGACTCATTCTTATTAATTCTGACTACTTCGATTATTATTTAGAGCTTTGCACCTTTGTTTTTGTGCCTTAAACAGTAGCTTCATTGCAGCAACGCTTCAGTATTGGAGATGCCTATGCATTCAACTTAATCTAGACGATTGGATGACGATTTATGGTCCGATGAAGCTGAATTTTAACAGGTTATTTATGACTCATTCTTCTTAATTCTAACCGGTTGGATTATTATTTGGATCCTTGCAACGTTGGTTATTATTTCCCTTTCTTCTTTGTTTCCTTTTTATTGTTCCCACATATGTTACCCCAATGGTTAGTTGTTGAGTTCTTTGAAATGCCTTATTGTCTATGAAATACCTTATTGTTTAATATCCTTTGCATGTTAGATATTGGAAAGTTAAACTCAGTTATCTTGATATGGATTTTTACAAAAAAAAAAAAAAAAATTAAAATTAAAATTAAAATTAAAATTAAAATTAAAATAAAATAAAATATTTGGAAAGTTCTAGAAGTTTTGGAAAAGTGTTAAAAATGTTTAGAAAAATTCTACTGGGAATCTTAAAAAAAGAAAAATCCGGGAACGTTTTAAAACAATATTTTTATTATTATTATTTTTGTATGGGTGTGTCCTTATGATTATTAAAAAGGCAATGAGATATTTTACACCTCACCTTTATTAGCTCTAAGAGGGGTTTTTCTAACAAGATCTCCTCTTTTGGAGGTCTTATTAGACATTCTTAGATCACACCCTATTTTATTATATTCTATTAATTGTGTACATTTATTCATTTGTTTGTTTAATTAAAAGGAGTAAATTAAAAGTTTATTAAATTCAGTTTGGGGATAATTCTTAGTTAATTAGGTACCGTTCGCAGAACGGGTGCGTAGGGGGTGCAAATATCTTCTCCTCGCATAACCGAACTCCTGATTCAATCCTGGTTTCCACAAACTAAGATTACTCTTAATTCAGTAGTAATTAGGTGTTCTAACCACCCTAAAGAAAATATGTTAGTGGCGACTCCAATTTCAAAATTTTCAAAAAATCACACTTATTTTTCTTTCCCTCGCCTCCTGAGGCACCTCGCTCATGGGACATCGCAACAACATTGACGATATATTGTTTGTCAGTAATGATGGAGATCTTTTGGATAAAATGAAGCAGATACAATCACAATCATTTGATACGAAGGATTTTAGCAATGCCTTTTTCTTTGGGACTTAAGCCGATAAATCCATCATGATAGATCTCGTGACATTGCTGGCTTATTTCACAAAACCTATACTGAGAGAGTTTGAAACAGATTTAATATGCAATTTTATTTGTTATGTCCGATAACTATAGTGAAAGGTAAGAAACTATCAAGGAATCAATGTCCTTAGAATGATGATGATAGAAAATATGTGAAAGAAGTCCCTTATTCTTCAGTTGTTGGTAGTCTCATGCATGCTCAAGTATGCACATGTCCTGATATTATCTATGCAATTAGTGTTCTTGGCAAATACTTTAATGATCTTAGCTAGGGTGAGACATCAGAAGATTGCAATGAAAGTTTTGAGATATTTGCAGTGAATTAAGGATTTCATGTTCACTTACAGATGATCAGATCGTCTTGAGGTGATTGAGCATTTTGATGGAAAAAAGACATGCAACATAGATAATAGGAAATCCATATCTGGTTATCCTTTTATGACGACAGGACAAGTTGTATCTTGAAAGAGGATTAAGCAAGCCTTAATACTCCCTTACATATGGAGGCAGAGTCCATAGAATGTTATGACACAACTTTTTAGGCTTTGTGGTTGCAGAATTTTATCACAAGATTCCACATGGTTGGTTCTATTATGAGACTTTTATTTATATATATATTGTGATAATATTGTTGTTGTCTGCTTCTATTAGAACAACAAGAGTTCTTCACACTCAAAGCATAAAGAGATCAAGTACTTGTCTGTTAGAGATACGATCCGGGCTAGGCAAACTCGTGTTGAGCACATAGCCATACATCAAATGATTGTGGACCTATTGACTACAGGATTAACTCTTAAAATTTTTCAGGAATATAACTATCGTGAGTGTAATTAAACCCCTTTGATGTTTTAAGATAGTGGGAGTGCATCATAATAATAAGTGCTAATTATATTATTCTCTAGAATTATGTGGATTGACCAATCTTATTGATGTTTATTATATTGTGTGTACACTTTATATGTAAATTTTGATTATGACCATATTATGAATTTCATATGTTAAGATATTTTGTTTAACCTCATTTTATGGAAAATTGAGTTTCATTGTCTCGTTATGATGTATTTGGAGACATTCTAAAATTAATCTCAAACAACATTTTGATTTATCCTCATTTTGCGAAAACGTTGAGATGTTATGATTTTATTTCATCATAGTATGTTTCAAAGACATTTTAAAATTGGTTTCCATTGATTTCTGTGTGAGAAACATATGCAACATCATGGATGCTGAGACTATAGGAAACATTTTTACTCGAGTCTCAATTGGTTATGCAGCGAGGCATTCTATTTAGTCTAGATGAGCTTTTTTGAATTTTGAGCATCTTGGGAAAATGTTCGAACCATTTACAAAGAGGCATGTTGAAGATCACATTTTTCTATGTTGTTTTGACCACATTCCTATATTATACATAGAATCAAGAGATTGTATATGTTTTGATGATCTGATGTTAATACTCCTTCGAATATGAATACTCATATTGTTGGATATGCATGATTTCATTCTTTGCCTATGCATGACGTTAGTATCTTTTGGCGTGCATAACATTTAGTACATATATCGGATATGACCTTCTGTATGCTTGGATATGCATAATTTTATTTTGGACCTTTTGTGATCGAATGGTGTTTGCTCACCTTAAACATCTTTGGGTTGGCTATATGTGTGATTTAGTCTAGAGAAATTTTGTTTTATTTTCTTTATAAAACTTTATCTAATATTGACTTGGAAAATTATTATTGTTGTTTCGAAAGTCGTTAGTGATACGGTGGTACGTACACTGGTTCCATTTTTATTGACCACATCAGGCCTGTATAATTGTGGGCGTAGGCTAGCTAGGGTTGATGGCATGGGGGGGTAGGAGGCCTTCACGCATGCACATGCAAACTAATTGACCACTTGAAGATGTCAAAGCAGCTAATCGAAATATACATACAACAATGAATGTATGCATATAAGTGTAAACGATATTAATTGCATGCATGGCCAGAATTGCAAATGCATGCATGATTAAAGACTCTGTAAAAAGGAACATCCATCTTTAATTGGTGAATTCGCGTGAGAGAGAGAGAGAGAGAGAGAGAGAGAGAGAGAGAGAAGACGCATGCTGACCCGCGTGACAGATTATTCTTCACTTCTTTCCTCTCCTCTCCCCACCAGCCTTCAAGGAAAAAGCATGCTCTAATCTTCCTTTGTTTTTGTTCTTTCATTGCTTTCATCTTCTTTTGCTTTATCTCTTTTTCATGAGTTTTTTTTTCCCCCTCCCCTTTTTTTTAATTTATTTTTCAAAAAAGGGTTTCCTTCCTCCCAACTTTAACGCCATACTTCAAACGCCATCATTCATTTTTCCAAATCGATCATATGTACTTTGCAACTGCAAATTATAAGACCAACATGCATGCTGTGTTCGAAAACATGAAATTCAATTTTCATATTCAAAAGCGTATTAATTTATTAAGAAAATTTCAAGGAAAATAAAATTGTTTATTGCATTCTTAATTGGATGTTTAGGAACGGGTGCATATTGCTGAAAAAATTGAATTTAAAATTAGGATGTAATAAATAAAATTCAGAAAACTTATTGGTTGAGGTATGCACAGACCATCCTTAGGGAAGATTTCGCCCCCCAATACGATGTAGAAGGCTAGTTGACGTCTACCCCTATCACGCAACAATCCTTCTTATTGGTGTGCACTCACCAATTATGAGACCGGAGCAACACCACTTGGTTAACCCAGACACATATTGTTACAATAATCACAAGAAACAAATTATCATACCATCGAATCAACAACAATAATAGGATTTTCAAAAGAATAATTTTGCGAGGAAGATGCTAGCACTAGCAATTATGTTCTCCTCAATCTTTAAGTGTGTGTGTGTGTGTGTGTGTGTGTGTGCGCGCGCGCGCGCGTGTGCATGTATAAACAATTAATTTTAAACTAGTCACAAAATGATCATGTTGTATGAATTGTGTTTGCACAGTGGAATATCAATGCAGCAATCAATGAAAAAAATCAAATACAGAACACCACAACGCAATATATATGAAAGCAAAAATAACGATACAAAGAATTACGTGGTTCGGCAATGCCTACATCCACGGGAGCAATCGGCAAAGTACTTTACTATCTTTGTTTCAAAATACACTTACAATGATCTTCTTACATTACAAATACACCCAAAACAATGTATATATAAAGTTCCCGAAGGGTTACCCTCCAAATCCCAACCAACTTAATGTCCATTGTTCAAAATTCAAAAGACTGTGTTGGGTTCCTGAGCCAAACCGTCGACAATTTCAAACAGAATGTAAATTATCTGAATTCAGTTGCTAGACCATCGATGGTCATAGTGAAACCGTCGACGATTACCCTACTGCTCCTCAACACTATGATTTTCCACTATGTTCTCTCCTTGTACATGCATCCCATTAAGTATATGAGCCACATATCACAACAGTCTTCACCTTGGTGAGTATACGCCCATTAAGAGAAACCAAAAACATAGCCCGCTGCTCCACCTTGACCTTAGGACGTTAGGTAATTAGGGATCGTCTCCCTTCTAGCACTTGGAGACATGAACCAAGTCCAAGTAATACTTGAACTTTTCAGTGGTAACCAACTTTGTCAACACATGAAGCAAGTCCAAATAATGCTTGAACTTCTTAGATGTATGAACTTTCTCAAGCACAAGTCAACCTGAAGAAATCAACTCTCAGATCCTTTGGAACCTTACATCAATATGTTTTGTTCTAACATGATACACTTGATTCTTTGTCAAATAGATGACACTCTAATTGTCACAATGTAGCACAACTCTACCTTCATCAATACCCAACTCCTTGACTGAACCAGTAAGTCATAACGCTTCCTTTACAACTTTGGCAACTGCCATATATTCAGACTCAGTTGTAGACAATACCATCAGAGATTGTACCATGGACCTTCAATAGATTGGTCCTCCTATAAGGGTGAATACATAACCCGTTGTAGACCTTCTATCATCCTCTTCGCAAACAAAAATAATAATAATAATAACTCTTACTTACTTTCTCAAAAACTTCATCTCATGCAGCAATAGATTATATCATAATAACCTTTCATGTGCTTAAATATGCATTGATCATCTACAATATTGACAATTGCATAAATGGACTATAATGTCAAATAAAGGATTTTAATAATTCAAGAAAGTTGTATACACTAATCTTTTAGATCCCATAAATCACTAAATGAATGTTTTCTTGTGCTAACCATAGCACCAATATATTGGCAACGTTTTTTCAGTTACTAGAGAGGAAAATAATTTGCCACTCTTACCATTTTAATGACAAATTTGTAATACATCACTATTAATACTCTTATGATAGTTTGTCTCCGTCACTAATGATTTTATGTATTTTAAATAAATAAAAATTTAGAGAATATTTGTAGAACCGCCACTACAAATCTCTACAATGATGAAACTAATATTCATCACTATAAGTTTCGGCCATCATACTTCATAAAACTTCAGTAAGAGTTATTAGTGACAGTTCAGCAACTATTACTAATAGTTTGAACTATTCATCTTATGAATAGGGTTATGTAGACTCTATAGTGACGATTCTAAAACCGTCATTACTAGGTGATCATAAGATAATAAATGAAAAAAAAATAGAAATTAAGATTTTTTTTTTTTTAGTGACAATTATTTTTTAGTGATGAATTCTAAATTCGTCACTAATAGCTGTGTTGTAGTGACGGTCTATAGACTGCCACTAATAGTTTGCCATAATGATAAATGTAAGAGGTTAGAAATGCAGATGTTTTAGTAACACATTTTATTCATTACTACTGTTAGAACTTTATAAAACCTAATTAATCCCAAGTTCTGTAGAAAGTGGGGAAAGTCGGGTATCGATCTACAGGGACTCAAGTGCAGTTATCAATCATTTCCAATCTAGTTTATTATAGCCTTGTGTAAAAAAGAGAGTGTAAAGGTAAGGTTTTTCTAACAATCTAATGAAAGCATGTAAAGTCTATATTATCTCAACTCCTACAAAGCAGTGCTTAATTGATAAATCAGACTTAGGATGTCGTGTGTGTAAACTCCTTTCGGTTAGCTATCCGTATTAGGCTAAACGCTGAGAGGAACCATTCGAAGGCATAGGGTAGAAAGGATGCACCAATCATCCGGATCACGATCGGGAACCGGAGTATACCTTATCTCAACGACCACGCAAAACCTCTTTAGTATCCGTAGCCTACTTCGTATATCTAACTGAATCGGTCGTCGTGATATCCTATCTCTAAGACTTCTTCACAACCAAAGCAGTCAAGGAAAGCAATTAAATCAAAGCATGTAAAGATGAAAGTAGTAAAGATGGCTTCGTATTGCAAACAAACCATCTGTCACTAACGATCATTCATACAATAGAGAACTAGAATAAGAATGTAAATGAAAGCAATAAATCTAATCTATTTTGGCTCTCAATGGCGTTTTAGGACTGTCACTAACCCAATATCGGCCAAAGAGGAACCCAGAGAACATGTTCGTAGCTACTATTTATATCCATTAATGTTTACAAGGTTTGAATTTTGAAATAGAAATTTTTTGTTGAAATCTCACGCAGAAGATCGTCGTTGTCGACCAAGTCACACCCGTGCTTTCCCTTGGTCACACTTGGTCGAGGCTCGCGGGAAATCAGGGATTTGAATCTTCGACATCGTTAATTTCGTCGCACCATAGGGTCTTGCTAGTCGAGTTGATGGTCGAGACTTGCAAGATCTTGAACTTTAGAAAATCTTAGGAATTCGACATTGTCACCCTTCAAGTTCTCTTGGTCGACCACTTCGTCAATACTCTTGGTATTTTTGGGTTTAGTAATCTTCAGTATCTCGACTTGGTCACCCTTGAGGGTCACATGGTCGAACACTTAGTCGAACCTTGTAGCAATTCTTCTTTAGTCTAAACCTTAGAGTTTGCAGCTTGAGACTTTGTCTCCCCTTTATGTTGCCAGTCGCACCACATGGTCGAACAGTGTCTTCTTCTTTTGATGTGTGTTGAGGCTTCAAGAGCTTGGCTGAACATTGGATTTGAGCTCTAAGTATCCCAAATACTCCCTTGGCTTCTCGTAATGCCTAACTCTTTGGATCTAACCTATATTTCCTGAAACACTAAACCTTACATGACTTCGAACTATGTTACCAAATGGTTACATGCAAGATAAATGAGGATAAATAAAGGTAAATAAGGGCTTAAAATAATGCATTTTAGGGACTCATCACAACCCCCCAACATACACTTTGCTAGTCCTTGAGCAAAGCAAAAAAACTAAGAAAACTAAGAAAATCCTATCTATCTCCTCTTTCGCGGGAAACGTGGTTGTATTTACCATATGCAACAAGGCTTTAAATCCCTAGGTTGGTCCTAGTGGACGAGTTGTAGTCTCATGAGGGTTTCAAGAGTGATACCCACAAACACCAAATTCAGTAAACATGTAAATAATATCAGCATGCAACATAGTCATACCATTTTACAAACAAGAATATAACTTAATTACATCTAGGCTTTTCATACATGACTTAATTATACACGCACTCCGCAGCAATTTACTTATGTAAGTCTCAACAGTACATAGTCATCAAGAAAAATGCACTCATAGAGAATCAACCAGCAATTGCAATTCAGAGTTAATATTATCATATAATATCAAGTATGAATAGGCCACAACATAAGGTGATGGTCTCGGCTTCCCCAGCAAATTCGCCAAGCTATCATGACGTTCTCGATCGCAAACTAATCGAAAAGGTGGAAAAGGTAATGGTCTCGGCTTTCCTAGCAAATTCACCAAGCTGTCGCAACATTCCCGTGCGCGAACTTGCGACAAAAGATGTGGTTTTAAGAAAATGATATTTTCGTGGAAAACATGGTACGTTGTAATGGAGTCACCACTAACCTTATAGTATGGTTAGAACACATTATTACTACTCAAGTAAGGGTAGTATCAGTCTGCGTTACCAGAATCGAGTTCGGGAATTCGATTACGCAAGGGGAAGGTATTAGCACCCCCTACATGCTCGTTCTTACAAACGGTATCTAATTAATCAAAAATTATCCTAAATCAAACTTAATAGTCTTTTAACTTCACTCCCTTTGTGAATTTTTAAAATGCAAATAAATTAACAATATGCAAATAAATGAACAACACATAATATACAACATGTACATATTCCCTTAGAACTGGGGTACACGGAGTTTAAAAGGCTAATGCCCTTTTGTTATAATCATAGGCATAGAAAATCGAGAAAATAGGGTACAAAATACACTCCTGGGTTTTTGAAATTTTTATAGAATTTTCTAAGTATGAAAAATAATATTTCGGAAGGTTTTGGAATTTATTTGGGATAGAAAAGAGTGCCAAAAATGATTTTCTAGTCTCAAAATACTTTTCCAGATTTTTCTTTATTTTTATAAATTTTTATAGTTTTTTTCATATTTTCCCAAACTTTGAAATAAAAAAAAAGATAATTAAAGCAAAAATAGGGAAAATAAAACCTCATAAATATTTCTTGAATTTTTTCCTGAGTTTTCTAAATTTTTTATGATTTTTTTGATTTTTTGTGAGTTTTTAAACCATTAAAAATAATAAAGTACAAAATAGACAAAACATGAACTGGTCTAGGACCGGTTCAATGGACCTAAACTGGTTCGGAACAGAACCAGTCAATAGGGGGTCAACCGTTTTTAGGCCGAGTCAGGGCCATTGTGTCTATCACCGGGTGAAGGTGTGTGTGAGTTAGATATGATACAACCATCTTGCAAAAAAAACAAAGATAGAACATATTGGCAAGGCAGAAATCCACATGTAGGGTAGAAAAGAAACTATTAGTGTTTAGTGAGAAGAGCCGCACACCCTTCTTACTTTTCAAGTCAAATTCTGATCCCAAACCCCAAACCAAACCCCAACTGATGCTACCAACTCAATATCACTTTCAATCATTTTTTTCTAAAAACAACATATGATCTATTCGGTATCACCACACTTTACATCAACAAAAGCATTGTAAACTCTAATACTCATCTCCAAACCAAATCAGGACCACTATACCAAGAACCTACTGCAGCAATTCCAATAAACCTGAATAAGCATAAGTACCCAAAATGCTAAACACCATGGAAATCATAGAATCATAACTAAACAAGTTTGGTTTGGGCATTTTATCAAGCAAGTGGTAGGGATTTAAAATCTAAGCACATGTATAGGGGAACGGAGTTTTTGAATTACCATCCATTAATTAGGCATATAACAGATACCCATCATCCACACCAATTCAACAAAACACAGTGATGATGAGTTCAATTGTCATGACCCGAACCCGGCAATGGGACCTAGGGGTGAATTAGTAACCTAACCTGTTCCTGTATCATACAAAACACCAATGATACAATAATGAATGAGGGTCCGACCCTGTGGGGTTCCTGTACACCCTATACACATTCACATACATGACATATACACAGCGGAAAATGTTCTTTCTATATCTACATTGTACCATACCAGAATCTATACAAATAAAGTCTAAGCTCCAAAATAACAATACATAACCCAGGGTGCCTGCACATACCCCAAAACAACAACCCTATGATAGTCCTAGTACTTACACAAGCACTTCACGCAGTACACCGACCACTACACTCCCAACACAAGGACGCTAGTTTCAGTTACTCGAAGGACCTAAAAACATGTATGTACGATAAGGGCGAGACACCTCTCAGTAAGGCAGATCTAGGTTATATCGGTGTGTGGCTTATGAGTGTTATCATGACATAAAACATACACAGTTCAATATAGTTCCAGTATTTTCACAAAACAGTTTCAATATAGTGCTCATCACACACACACGCATGATCAAGTAACCCGATGTTGTCACACCCTTCGGCCCAAAGCTGGCCTGCATTACACAGCATCCCCAACACATGGCGTAGCCCCAGGCTCCCATGGCATCGTACCAAAACATCTGGTAGATCCACACCATTCGGTGATCAGCCGAAAAGGTGGTATTTCATGCCCTCGGATATAGAGCCGGACACTCTTGTCACTGGCAGGTGGTCTTTCACACCCTCGGATATAAAGTCGGACACTCTTTCACAACCTGAAATAATTCAAAACCCCATTCCTATATCTCATTTCAGAAAATCACAACTCATGCATGTTATTATAACAGTTCATTCCACACCCATTTGGTAATCTAAAAATCATGATTTTCCAAAAATACAATTTAAACAAGTCAAGGCACGGCCATCTCCATAACACAATATATATATATATATATATATATATATATGTATATATCATAATATATCCACGGTTTTCCAACGAAACCAGATATGCAACCCAATGCCCCCTTTTTTCCCAAAATTGTAACATGAAAATCTCATAATTTCCACTCGTTAGATTTCCCCAAATGAGTAGTCAAAACACACATAGGACCGTGAACCATAGTTCTACTGAATCCGATTTCGAAAATAACCAATATAAACAAAATCCGCTTACCTTTCCCCAAAAATCCAAACCCAAACTCTACGACTCCTAAACAGTGTATCAAGTTCCCAAAACCTATAAATCACAATATAAAAATACTTACAATTCCATTCCCTACAGAACTACCAAAACGGAAATGAAAACTGAGCTTTACCTCGATTTTGGGTTAAAACCCGAAAACGCTCGAAACGAAGATCCGTTCCACAAATCTCAAAGAGAATCCTTCCCTGATCCTCATAGTAACGTCGGATCGTCGACTCTAACAATGTACAGCGAAGAAATCTAGAGAGAGAGAGAGTGGAGTTCGAGTTCTTAGAGAGAGAGAGAGGGAGGATTTTGATAACTTAGTTTCTAAGCAACAAGAAAGATATTTATAGTACCTTTGACTCGGCCAACCTCATCGATGAGGCGGCGTCTTCGTCAACAAGTCAACGAAGGTAGTTCATCAATGTAGAGGTGGCCTCGTCAACAAACCTGAGATTTTTGAATTTCCCAAAACCTCTTGTTCTCCTCATCAACGATTCTCTGCATTTCATCTTCGAATGACAGAAGGGCCTTCGTCAATGAAATCTGGCTTCGTCGATGAAGCCTGCTCAATTTACTATTTTTCCCTTTCCTTATTTATTTATTCCAGATCTCACGGATCGGGTTCTTACAACCTCCCCTCTTTACAAAAATTTCTTCCTCGAAATTTTTAATCTCTCATTCACAAACTCATTCACACCACCAAACACACACCCAACTCTAGAAGGAACCGGCGGCTACTACAACTCAGCCTCGTCACAATATATGCATACCCTCACTTATGGCGGAGGAATACCATGGTTACATACATAAACCATCTCAGGAGTTCAATAACACACACTCCCTAAGACTAACCTCCTATCACAATACAATAGTAGAGTAATACACACATACTCACTGATTCTACTATCAAAACCACAACTTAGAACAACTGTGGATACTTCTGGCGTATCTTTGCTTCCAATTCCCAAGAAGCTTCATCAACCTCATGATTCTGCCACAATACCTTCACTAACAGTATATCCTTGGTACGTAACTTCTAAACTTTACGATCCAGAATCTGAACGGGTACTTCCTCGTATGCTAAAGTATCCCCAATTTTTAAGTTCTCGTAACAAATAACATACGATGGATCCAACACATACCTCCTCAACATAGATACATGAAACATGTCATGGATCCTTGAGAGCATTGGAGGTAGTACAATCATGTAGGCTACCGGACCCACTCACTCAAAACCTAGAATGGTCTGATATACCTCGAGCTTAGCTTGCCTTTCTTTCCGAATCTCATCACCCCTTTCATCAGAGCGATCCTCAAAAATACCTTACCCCCCACCTTGAATTCCAACTCACTGCGGTGAACATCCGCATAACTTTTATGCTGACTCTGAGCTGATATAATCCTATCCCGGATCAAACCCACCTTCTCAGATGCCTGCTGCACGAGTTCAGGTCCTAACACCTGACGTTGACCAACATCATCCCAATACAAAGGAGACTGAAACCTCTGACCATACAAAGCCTCGAACAGCATCATCCCAATATTGGCCTAGAAGCTATTGTTATAGTCAAACTCTACTAGTGGCAGAAACTGCATCCAACCACCATCGAAGTCTAACACGCAAGCCCGTAACATATCCTCCAAGATCTGTATTATTCTCTCTGACTTTCCATCAATCTGGGGGTGGAACATTGTACTGAAAGTAAGCTTCGTCCCCAGTGCTTCTTGCAAGCTCTTTCAGAAACGAGAGGTAAACCTTGGGTCTCAATCTGACACAATGGACACCGGTACCCCATGCATTCTAACTATCTCATGCACGTACAAGTCTGCTAGCCTACCCAAAGGGTAACTAACCTTCATCGGTATAAAGTGAGCAGATTTCGTCAACTTGTCCGCAATCACCCAAATGGCATTCTGCCCATGAAGCACTGGTGGCAATCCGATTACAGAGTCCATGGAAATATGCTCCCATTTCCATTCCGAAATAGCTAAGGGTTGTAACAGCCCTGCTGGCCTTTGATGTTCAGCTTTCACCTACTGACACGTTAGACACTACTCCAAAAACTGAGCAATCTCCCTCTTCATAACACTCCACAAGAAGGTCTCGCGCAAATCCCAATACATCTTTGTGCTACCTGGATGTACCATATACAAAGAACGATGTGCTTCCTCCAGAATCGACCTTCTAATCTCGTCATCGTTTGGAACACACAGCCTGGTTCCAAACCTCAACACACCTTCCTCGGAGATGTTAAAGTCCACAGCCAACCTCTGCTGCACTTTCCCCACAATCTCAACTAACTCTGCATCACTAGCCTACGCGGCTTTAATACGTTCAAACAAAGTTGGCTAGATCACCAAGCTAGCACTGAAAGATTGATGATCACCGGTCACCAACTCTATACCAAGGCTTTCCAGATCCTGTATGATATGATGTTGAGCTACAACTACAGATACTGCCGCCTACTTGGACTTTTGACTCAACGCATCAACTACCACGTTAGTTTGCCATAGGTGATAACTAATTATGCAATCGTAATCTTTGATTAGCTCTAGCCACCGTCTCTGTCTCATGTTCAACTCCTTCTGCATGAAAAAGTACTTGAGCCTTTTGTGATCAGTGAAAATCTTGCATTGAACACCACACAGGTAGTTTTGCCAAATCTTCAGCGCATAAACTACAGCAACCAATTCCAGATCATGCGTATGGTAGTTCTTCTCGTATTCCTTAAGTTGCCGAGAAGCATACGCTATTACCTTATCCTGTTCCATGAGCACACATCCCAAACCTTTCAAAGATGTGTCGCTCTAAATCAAAAAACCGCCATCCCTAGAAGGAATGGTCAAAACCAGAGCAGTAACCAATCGTTGTTTCAGCTCTTGGAAACACTATTCGCAATTCTTGGTCCAATCAAACTTCACCCCCTTCATGGTCAATCAAATTGATTAAATGTGATAATACTAGTGCAATCAACATCTCTAAAAATCCTATCTCACATTCACGAACTAAACACATTGAAATTAGACATCACTTCCTTCGTGATCATGTGCAGAAAGGGGATATGGCTCTTGAGTTTTTATGCACTAATGAGCAGTGGGTGGACATTTTCACTAAACCACTTCCAGAAGATAGGTCTCATGCATAGTAGAGATGCTTCCTAGATATTTCACAATTTGCATAATTTCAGGGGGAGCTTT
This sequence comes from Malania oleifera, assembly GCF_029873635.1. Lineage (NCBI taxonomy): Eukaryota > Viridiplantae > Streptophyta > Magnoliopsida > Santalales > Ximeniaceae > Malania > Malania oleifera. The sequence continues at coordinate 625,074 of NC_080425.1, forward strand.
CGAATAAATTTTAAAAGTCTCACAACTAATATAACTGTTGATATCTTTTATTGGCTTAGACTTTGTGAAAATTGATTATGTTTTTCAATGTATAATTCTCATATTTACTGCATGATGATGATTGCACATATGTTTTATATCTTGATCATACTAGAACTATTTGAGTTGCCTAGTTGTGGATAAACTGTTAGGTCTTAAATACTCTAAACAGGTCATTTTTATACAATAATTTTTGGAAAATGTCTTATTTTCAAACGGCGTGCTGCCAAAATTTTAAAAAAAAAATTCTCACACTTCTCGTGTATACAAATGATTCTTACCCAATGCCTAAGGCTACTAGTTTCATGGCCCTTTTTGTTGTTGCCAAAAAGGGGAGATGGATAAGAGGGCAAAAATTGGGTTAACTTGAAAATTGGATTGAATTGAACTTGAAGAAAAAATTATTTAACGTTTTACAATATGCACATTGTTAGGGGGGGGGGGCCTTCTAAGGCTATACCCATTTTTTACATGATGTATTTGTCATCATCAACACAATCGGTTTTGATAATGACAAATACTTAGGTGTTTGATGGTTTTCAAGTGCTTGTGTAGGCTTAGATGAACATCTCAAGGAATGACACTTGAAGCAACATGAAGACCCTAAAGATTTTAATTTATATTTTCAATTCAATTAATGTAATATGGGTCTGTAATAATAACTAGAAATATGGTCTGTATTACTTACCTACATATCATGCATATAGGATATTGGTAAGCTCAGTAAGACCATAGTATGACTCTAGGTCCCAACACTCACATACATATCATACAAAATACAGGAGTGTTAAAAATGCACTTAATTGAATATTTTTAGGGAATTTGAGAGAGCTCGGGCGACCAAACCCTAGGAGTTCAAAACTCCTCGGGCACCCAAATTGTTGAGAAGTCAACAGTTGACTTAGGCTTTCGGGTGACCGACCAAATTTATGCACACCTTCCACGGGCGCCCTAACCACCAAAAAGGGACATTCCACCAACTTAGGCTACCGAGTTGTTTAGTTCAAACTGAGCCCCGAACGACCGAACACACGAGTTCGGGCTATTGAACTTATGACCGAGCACCCGAAGTTATGAAGAAATGTTTCTAACTTTGATTTAGGCCACCGAACTATAACTTGAGCTGCCGAACTGATTTTAAAAGATTTTATTATTGTGTTTGTTCGGGCGACCAAACCACAGTTCAGCCACTCGAACCTCGCTGGGTTAAAATTATTTTAACTATGGTAAAATCGAGTTAAGTTGGGTTAATTGTGTTTAAACTATTTGAAATTTTTCTAATAATTCCCAACAAGTCCCAAATGGTTATAATTTTACTCTTGCCTATAAATATAGGCTCATTTGTAAAGATTAGCAATTTCATTAGCCACAAATTCTCTCTTTTGAAAACACTCTCTTTGTCCAAATACTCTCAAATTTCCATTTCCTTGATACATTCTGAGATTGTGAGAGCATATTTAGAGTGCTTGTGACTGCTAGAGTTTGCCACAAACTCCCATTTGTGTGTTTGATTGTGATATTATTCTTAGGGAGTTTTAGTTTAAGTTTATCCCATAATTTTTAATATTATAAATCTTGTGCTGGGATAAACTAGTAAGCTTAGGATATTTGCATGTATTGCAAGTGTCCAATAGCTTTGATTTTTGTTGTGCAAAGATATTTTCAACAAGCAAAATATTTTCAAACTAGTAGTGTGCTTATTTCATTGAAGAAAATATTCTTGAACTAGTTTGAATATCTGATTGATATCTTTAGAATATTGATTTGCTACTGAACTATGCTTTGCTTAAATTCCAAGATATTACTTGTATTGAACACTCTTGAGTATTTCACTGATTATACCATATTGAGTGTTGATAGCACAACTATTTGCATCACTGATCTTACACTATATCCATATTATTGATGTGTATGTTACTGCATGTATTGGGTACATATCTGCTTTACATGAGAGCATAATTACTGTACCAGTTGATTGAGAAAATACTGTTCTATTCTAGGCGTGGCCTGAGGGGGCGGTAATCCAGCTCGGTAAAGATTGTGTAAAGTTTGAGGTCAACCTTGTGCTAATTAACCTGGTTGTTTAGGTGCCGCTCCACCCATTTAAGTGAGCATTATAGTGGTAATCCTTGTGCTTGTTAGCCAAGGTGGGGACGTAGGCAATTTGCCGAACCTCAATAACACTTTTGCATGTCACTTCTCTTTACTGCTTTTTGGTGCATGCTTGGTTGATTAAATTATGTTATTTAATTTCTACTACATATTATAATTGATTTATTTTACTTGCACTAGATTGACTTTAGGGTTGTGAATATACTGTTGTTAGGATACTGACCTAGAGCATTAATTTTAAAAATGCCAATTCACCCCCCTCTTGGGATCACGGTAAAGCTAACATGCATGCATATGGGTGATGTGTTATGTGTGAGTAAGGGTGGTCAAGTGTGTTGGCATGAATATGTAAGTGTGTGTGGAGATATGTGAATGCATGGATGCATGTGTATAAGCATGAAATGCATCAATACATGAATGAATGCATGTGAATATATTTGCATGATATGCATAAAATACATATATGAAATTGGTGCATATGCATGAGTGCATGCACGAATAGATACATGTGTGTATGTGCATGAATTTGTGGGAAGTGTATGCATAGATGGGTTTATGACTACATATGCATGCGTGTGGGTGTATTTTGGCATGCATAAATATATGTATATGCATAAATGCATGAGGAAATGTATGCATGAATGTACAGATATGTATGAATGGATGATGTGGTTACATGCATGAACGCATAAATATGGAGGTATGCATGAATGACATGTATTTTCATGAATGCATGAAGGATTCATGTATGCGTGCATGGATAGGCATATGAATGGATATGTATGTACATGTATGCCTAGATTGATGCATATGCATGGGTATGCATGAATGTAAAGATGCATGGGTACACGTATGTATGTATGTATGTGTAAATATATGTATATGTATTTATATGTGTTTGTGTGTGTGTATGTATATGTGTTTATATACGTGTGTTAAAGTAATCAATAGAATGCAAAAGTAAATGATTGACAAAATGCCTCAAATTATTTCCATTGATTCTGAATTTTTTTTCACACCGTATTGTGCCAAAATACATACTTATATACACATTTAGTATTCCTTAGCCACCACTCCTGAGCTGCAGTCATGTTGTTGTGTTGGTGTGCAGGCAACAATAATAAATTACTCTTGAGTTGTTGCCATGCTGTTGTGTTAGTGTGTAGGCAGGAATAATAAATCAATCCTAAGCTACTACCATGTTGCTGTGTTGGTGTGCAAGCAGTAACTACAAGAGCACATACTGCATGAGCAATAATACATCACAAGAGCCCATATTGCATGTTGGAGTCCTTGACCATCATCAAAAAAATAAATGTTGATGTACTAGCAGCAATAAGAAAATCCAAAGGAGGCATACATCACTCTGTTTGAGAACTTTCTTTAACAACCCCCCACGATTCAAGCGGCACATGGCAAATGGTGAGGCTTGATCGTAATAGCGAAAATCAAGAAGTGGAAAGTGGTTTTGTGGAAATATCAGCTATTTGATCTTTGTAGGAAATAAAAGATACTTGCAAAGTTTTGGCAGCTACATGATCTCGCACAAAGTGATAATCCAATTCTACATGTATAGTGCGAGAGTGTAGAATTGGATTAACCGACTGGTAGGTAGCCCCCAAGTTATCACACCACAATGTTGGATTAGAAAAATATATTCCAAGCTCTTTTAAGAGATATTGAATCCATATAAGCTCACAAGTTGTATTGGCAACAACTTTATATTCAGGCTTCGTGGATGATCTAGCAATCATTGGTTGCTTTTTGGAACCCCATGACACAAGATGCAATCCAAAGTAGACATAAAACCCACTAGTGCACTTTCTATCATCAGAGCAGTCAGCCCAGTAAGCATCGGAGAAAGTGGAAAGGTTGCATGAGGACGAAGGAGAAAAATGAAGACCAAAGTTATGAGTGAGTTTAAGGTAACATAGGATTCTTTTGACCACCTGCCAATGAGGTAGTCATGGACTATGCATGTATTGACAGACTTTGTTGATAACGAAAGAAATATTCAGTCGAGTGAATGCTAGGTATTGTAGGTTGCCTACTACTCTGTGATAGAGATGAGGATCCTCAACCGTGGATTTATCAAGAGCTGTAAGCTTAGTAGAAATAGGCATTGGGGTGGAAACTAGTTTTGCATTGGACACGTTAGTCCGATGCAGTAGATCAGTAATGTATTTATATTGACACATGAACAAACCATGAGAATTTCAGAAAACTTCAATACCTAGAAAATAATAAAGTTGGCCAAGATTTTTTAGCGGAAATGATGCACCACGAGCAAGTATAAAATTAGAAATAAGAGAAGAACTAGAACTTGTAACTAAAATATCGTCAACATAGATTAACACAAAGACCACATGTAATGAATTACGAAAGACAAACAATGAAGAATCTGATCTGGACTCAGTAAAACCTAAAGAAAATAGTTTGGTGCTCAATTTTGAAAACCAGTCCCAAGGGGCCTATTCAAGGCCATAAATTGCCTTTTTTTTAATTTACAAACATTAGTGGGGAAGTCAGGATTTACAAAACCTTGTGGTTGTTGCATATGCACGGCCTCCTCCAGATCACCATGTAAAATTCATTTTGTATGTCCAATTAATGTCACGTCCAGTTTGAGGAAATAGCAGATAAGAGCAGATTCTAAATAGTAACTTGTCACGCCCCGAACCCGAAAATGGGCCCCAGGGGTGAAAATGTAATCTAACTTGTCCCTGTTTACTATTCATCCACAAATACAGTACGAAGGATGAGGGTCTAACCCCATGGGGTTCCTAGGTACCCCAAACACAACTAAATACAATCATATACGTAGCGGAAAAAGGTCATTCTATATACATATGTAGTACCATACCAGAGTCTATACAAGAGCAAAACAGGCTCTATCATACAACGTACAACTGGGTGTCCAACACATCCCAAAATGGCAACCCATCAAAACACAGTCCTAACACTTACCTAAGCGCTAACCGCAATACACCGGCCACTACGCTCCCTACACTAGGACACTAGTTTTGGTTTCTCGAAGGACCTGTAAAAATGCACATACAGTAGGGGTGAGACACCTCTCAGTAAGGAAGAACACAAGTTATATCGATGTATGGCATTTGAGTGTTATCATGACATACTAACATGCACAGTTTAACAGTCGAATCAGTCAAAACCAGTTCCATAATTTCAACAAAAATAAGCAATACAATCTGGTGTCATCACACCCTTCGGCTAAAAGTCAGACTGTCCGTTGGTATTTCACACCCTTCCGTAAAAACTAGCAATCTAGTGACATTTCACACCCTTCGACAAACGCCGGTGCCCCCGGTAACCCGGCATGGCATCAGTGTTGAACCGGTGCAGATCTGGTGTTCGCACACCCTTCGACTAGAAAGCCAGCCAATCTAGTGGTATTGCGCACTCTTCGGCAAAAGCCAGATTTTCAAACCTGGAACAATTCAGAACCCCGTTCCTATTTCACCAAAATACAACACATGCATGCTCATATAGCCAAACAAACTACACCCATTTGGTAATTTAAAATCATGGTTTTCTAAACAAATACTGTTTAAAAACAAGTCAAGGCACGATCATCCCTATAACACAGTATAAATCAACATATACGTTCGATTTTCAACAAAACCAGGGATGTAGCCCGTCGCCCCCTTTTCCCAAAACTATAATCATGAAAAACCCATAGTTTTCCCCGTTAGATCCCCCTAAATGAGTAGCCAAAACACACACAGGACCGTGAACCACAGTTCTAACGAGTCTGATTTCAAAAACAACCGATATAAACACAATTCCCCTTACCTTTTCCCCGAATAGAAAATCTCAAACTCTAAGGCCCCTAAACAACTAATCGAGTTCCAAAACCTACAATCAATAGTACAGAATATACTCATAATACTGTTCCCTACAAAACTATCGGATTAGAATTGAAAACCAAGCCTTATCTCGATTTTAAGCCAAAACCCGAAATCGACCGAAACCAAAAATCTGCTTCGTAGAACTTGTAAATAATCCTTCCACGATTGTCATGGTAACTTCAGATTTATGATTCTCACAACATACGGCGAAGAAATCTAAAGAGATAGAGAGTAGGGAGAGTTCTAGAGAGAAAGAGAGAATATATTTGAGTTTCTTAGCTTGGAAGTAATGAAAACTTCTATTTATAGCCCTTTGACCCGGCCACTTCTCGTCGACGACGTCGACGAATTGCATCCTCGTCGACAAGGCTCTATAGTCTTCTCGTCAACGGGACCAAGACTTTGCTGATGAGTCTGGGATCTCTAGTTTTTCGAAACCCCTCGGCTTCTCCTCATCGACGAGTCTCTGAACTTCGTTGACGAGCCTCTGAACTTCGTTGACGAGAGATACATGGACTTCGTCGACGAACTCTGGCTTCGTTGACGAATCCTACTAAATTTTTAATTTTCTCCTCTCTTATTTATTTAACCCATATATCACGGTTCGGGTTCTTACAATCTCCCCTCCTTACAAAAATTTCTTCCTCGAAATTTGCCATCTCTCTTCGCAAACTCATTCATACAACTGAACCCATATACACAACTCTAGAGAAAACTGGCAACTACTACAAAGTAGCCCCATCATGCACATATGTATACATACCCTCACTTATGGCGGAGGAATACCGTGGTTGCATATACAACTGTCTCAGGAGTTCACAATACACATACTCCCGACAACTAACCACCTATCCCAACCCAAAGTAGGATAACATACAAGTGCTCAAAAGAACTGTGGATACTTCCAGCATATTTCTGTTTCTAGTTCCCACGAAACTTCCTCAACCTTGTGGTTTCGCCACAATACCTTCACTAACGATATCTCTTTAGTACGAAGCTTCTGAACTTTACGGTCTGAAACCTGAACAGGTATCTTCTCATACGCTAAGGTATCCCCAATTTCCAACTCATCATAACGAATAACATGTGATGGATCCAGCACGTGTCTCCTCAACATGGACTCATGAAACACATCGTGGACCTTCGAAAGTGCTGGGGGTGGTGCAATCCTGTAGGCTACCGGACCCACTTGCTCTAGAACCTCGAATGGTCTGATGTATCTCGAGCTCAGCTTGCCCTTCCTTCCAAATCTCATCACTCCCTTCATCAGAGCGATTCGCAGAAATACCTTACCCCCTACCTCGAACCCTAAATCACGGCGGCAAACATCTGTGTAACTCTTCTGCCGACTCTGAGCTGATCTAATCCTCTCCCGGATCAAACCCACCTTCTCAGATGCCTGCTGCACAAGTTCAATTTCTAACACCTGACGTTCACCGACCTCATCCCAATACAAGGAGATCGACACCTCCGACCATACAAAGCCTCAAATGGTGTCATCCCGATACTAGCCTGGAAGTTGTTATTATAAACAAACTCTACTAGTGGCATATACTGTATCCAGCTACTACCAAAGTCTAACACACAAGCTCGCAACATATCCTCCAAAATCTGTATCGTCCTCTCCAACTGCCCATCAATTTAGGGGTGGAATGATGTGTTGAAAGTAAGCTTCATCCCCAGTGCTTCCTGCAAGCTCGTCCAGAATCGAGAAGTAAACCTCGGGTCTCGATCTGACACAATGGACACCGGTACCCCGTGCATTCTCACAATCTCATGCATATACATATCTGCTAGCCTACTTAAAGGATAGCCAACCTTCATCGGTATGAAATGAGCAGATTTCGTCAATCTGTCCACGATCACCCAAATAGCATTCTGCCCGTGAAGTGCTGGCGGCAATCCGGTCACAAAATCCATGAAAATATGCTCCCATTTCCACACCGGAATAGGCAAAGGCTGCAACAGCCCTGCCGACCTCTTATGTTCAACTTTCACTTGCTAACACTTCAGACACTGCTCCACGAACTGAGCGATCTGCCTCTTCATACCAGACCACCAGAAGGTCTCGCGCAAGTCCCAATACATCTTTGTACTACGAGGATGTACCGTATATAATGAGCGATGCGCTTCTTACAGAATCGTCTTTCTAATCTCATCATCGTTCGGAATACATAACCTGATCCCAAACTTCAACACACCTCCCTCAGAGATGTTTAACTCTGTAGCCAGTCCATGTTGTACCTTTTCCATAACCTCTGCCAACACTGCATCACTAGCCTGCGCGGCTTTTATACGCTCAAACAAGGTCGGCTGAATCACCAAGCTAGCAATGAAAGTCTGATGATCACCAAACACCAACTCCACGCTAATGCTTTCCAGATCCCGTCTGATATGATGTTGAGCTACAATTGCTGATACATCCACAGGTCCTGACTTCTGATTCAACGCATCGGCTACCACATTAGCCTTGCCCGGGTGATAACTGATTATGCAATCGTAGTCCTTAATCCACTCTAACCACCGCCTCTGCCTCATATTCAACTCTTTTTACGTGATGAAATATCTAAGGCTCTTTTGGTCAGTAAAGATCTCACACTGCACACCATACAAATAGTGTCACCAAATCTTCAATGCATACACAACAGCAGCCAATTCCAAATCATGTGTAGGATAATTCTTCTCATATTCCTTCAGTTGCTGAGAAGCATACGCTACCACCTTACCATATTGCATAAGGACATATCCCAGACCTTTTAGAAACACGTCGCTATAGATCATAAACCCACCATCCCCCAAAGGAATGGTCAAAATCGAAGCAATAACAAGCCGGTGCTTCAACTTCTGAAAGCACTGCTCGCAATCTCTGGTCCACTCAAACTGTACTCCTTTCCTAGTCAATCGAGTCAGAGGCATAGACAATTGAGAGAAACCTTCCACGAACTAACGATAATAACCCGCCAGTCCCAGAAAACTTTGAACCTCCTGCACACTCTTTAGCCTCACCTAGTTAACCACAATTTCAATCTTGCTATGATCAACTGATATACCATCACTCATCACCACATGGCCTAAGAATACAATCTGACTCAACCAGAATTCACACTTCTTCAGTTTAGCATACAGCTTCTTCTCCCGCATAATCTGTAATACTACCCTCAAATGGTCCTCATGCTCTTCCAAACTCTAGGGTATACCAGAATATCATTAATGAATACCACCACGAATCTATCCAGGTACTCATGGAAAACCTTGTTTATCAGATCCATAAATACCGCCGGAGCATTCGTTAACCCAAATGGCATGACCAAGAACTCATAATGGTCGTATCTGGTTCGAAAAGCAGTTTTCGCTACATCCTCTGCTATAACCCTCACCTGATGATATCTTGACCGCAAGTCGATCTTCGAAAAGACCCGCGTCCCCTGCAACTAGTCAAAGAGGTCATCGATACGAGGTAAAGGATAGCGATTCTTTACAGTTACCTTATTAATCTCACGGTAATCAATGCACATCCGCATCGTTCCATCATTCTTATTCACAAACAATACTGGAGTTCCCCAGGGCGAAATACTAGGTCGAATGAAACCCCTGTCTAGTAATTCCTGCAATTGCTCCTTCAACTCCTAAAGTTCTGTTGGAGTCATCCGGTACGGAGTTTTAAAGATCAGTGCCTTACCAGGCAACAACTCTATCGTAAACTCCACCTCACGATCCAGAGGTAAACTGAGTAAATCATCTGGAAATACATCCGGGAACGTGCTAACTACTCAAATATCCTCGAGTCTCAACTCATCCCACGGCGGTTCCTTCACACACGCTAGGTACCCCTGACATCCGTCCAAGAGCAACTTCCTCGCCTGCAATGCCGATAGAATTTGTGGCGCTAGATGCACAAATGATCCCACGAACTCATACTCCTGCTCACTAGAAGGTCTGAAACTACTACCTTCCTACGACAGTTGATCACAGCATAACTGGAGAACAACCAATCCATCCTCAGTATAACATCGAACCCCGACATGTCGTATATAACAAGATTCGCCGGTAGCAACTTCCCTTGAATTACCACTGGGCAATCTACTAACATCTTCCTACAGAGAGATACACTCCCAGATAGCATAGTAATAGATAATACCTCATTCATGTCTAGGGCCCCAACCCCACACTGTCCAACAAAATTCACAGATATAAACGAATGGGTTGCACCTGAATCAAACAAAACAGAAGCCTTATTTGAAAGCAACAATAAGGTACCTATCACCACGTTCCATGCATGCTCAGCATCCGCTGGAGTAAGAGAATATACTCTAGCGGAGCTGTATTCGTCTAAACGGTTCCCCAAGGTATCTGATTACTCCCTCGGTTCACACTAGATGCAGGCACGTCTCGACTCGGTGCATGACAATCATGAAACATCTGGCCTGACTGGCCACAGTTGTAACAATTACCTCCAAATGACCGACACTCACCCTCGTGCCATTTGTGACATCTGGTACAACGATCCCTAGTCTGGCTCCCCTGGTAACTCTGATGCTCGGTATTCTGACGGTAACCTAAGCCCTTGTTCCTTTTCTTCCACGATCCCTGACGAGATCCTATCTGAGAACTAGAAGGTACTGTCCTCTTCCTTTATTCCTGATCCACCTCGTCCTCTCAGATACCGGTCTCAATCACCATGGCTTTATCCACCAACACCAAGAATTCGCGGATCTGTAGCATACCCACCAATCTGCGGATATCCTTCATTAGGCCCTTCTCGAACCTCCGAGTCTTCTTGTACTCGCTCGAGATCAAACACGACACAAATTAGGACAGCTCTATGTACCGAGCCACATATCCCTACACCTTCATACTCCCTTGAGTCAGAGTAGAAAACTCATCTGCCTTCACATCACGTACTGAAGCTGGGAAGTATCTGTCAAAGAACACCTCCTTGAAATGGCTCCATGACATCACCTCAAGACCACCCCTCACCGTCTCCAGCAGATTCACTGCAGTCCACCATCGACCCACCTCCCAGATAGCTGGAAGGTAGCATAGAGGACTTGCTGCCTATTAATGCAATGCAGGACCTCCAAGATTCTCTCAGTCATCTCCACCCAATCCTCTGCTATCGTTGGATTAGGTCCTCCAGAGAACGTCGGAGGATGCATGCATGTGAACCTCTCAATGGTGCACCCCGCAACAATAGGAGAGCGCTCGCATCTTCTCACACTCCGCCTGATCTCCCATAACACCTACCTCGTCAAACCTCGAGGCACAAAAGAGGACTCATCACTTGCAGTCTCCTCAGAGCCACTTCCTAAGTCATTATCCTTGGGCTTCATTCTGCAATACAATAGGAATCTATTAGTATCCCTACAACACATACAATTAACACAATGATCTACAACTAATCATGTTAACTACTCCCTTCCAGGTCTAGGTCTGTCCTATCACACCGACATGAAAGTCATCAATGATCTGCCATGCTTTTACTAGAATCGTCATCCCAGGAAAAACACAGAATATCGTCGACAAATCCTAGTCTAGTAACCAAACAACCTTCAACCAACTCTACCCATATCCAATCATCATATACTCTGGTATGTACTCACAGCTAAGCCTAACCAAGTCTACAAGACCTAACAACCTAGTTAGCTTTGATACCAAGTTGTCACGCCCCGAACCCGGAAATGGGCCCCAGGGGTGAAAATGTAATCTAACATGTCCCTATATCACACAATCCATCCACAGATACAGTACAAAGGAAGAGGCTCCGACCCCGTAGGGTTCTCAAGCACCCTAAACACATCCACACACAATCATATACGCAGCGGAGAAAGGTCATTCTATATACATATGCAGCACCATACCAGAGTCTATACAAGAGCAGAACAGACTTTATTATACAATGTACAACTGGGTGCCCAACACATCCCAAAATGGCAACCCATCAAAACACAGTCCTAGCACTTACCCAAGCGCTAACCGAAGTACACCGGCCACTACACTCCCTACACCAGTACGCTAGTTCCAGTTACTCGAAGGACCTGTAAAAATATACGTACAGTAGGGGTGAGACACCTCTCAGTAAGGAAGAACACAGGTTATATCGATGTGTGGCATTTTAGTGCTATCATGACATACTAACATGCACAGTTTAACAGTCGAATCAGTCAAAACCAGTTCCAGTATTTCCACAAAAACAAGCAATACAATATAGTGTCGTCACATCCTTTGGCTAAAAGCCAGACTTTCTAGTGGTATTTCACACCCTTTGGTAAAAATCGATAATCTGGTGATATTTCACACCCTTCGACAAATGTCGACAATCTGGTGATATTTCACACCCTTTGGCAAACGTCGGTGCCCCCAGTAACCTGGCATGGCATTAGTGTTGAACTGGTGCAAATCTGGTGTTCGCACACCCTTCGGCTAGAAAGCTGGGCAATCTAGTGGTATTGCGCACTCTTCGGTAAAAGCTAGATTTTCAAACCTGGAACAATTCGGAACCCCGTTCTTATTTCGCCAAAATACAACACATGCATGCTCATATAACCAAAAAAACCACACCCATTTGGTAATCTAAAATCATGGTTTTCCAAATATACACAGTTTATAAACAAGTCAAGGCATAGTCATCCCTATGACACGGTATAAATCAACATATACGTTCGATTTTCAACAAAACCAAGGATGCAGCCCATCGCCCCCCTTTCCCAAAACTGTAATCATGAAAAACCCATAGTTTTCCCTGTTAGACCCCCCCAAATGAGTAGCCAAAATACACACAGGACCGTGAACCACAGTTCTACCAAGTTTGATTTCAAAAACAACCGATATAAACATAATTCCCCTTGCCTTTTCCCCGAATAGCAAATCCTGAACTTTAAAAGCCCCTAAACAACGAACCGAGTTCCAAAACCTACAATCAACAGTACAGAGTATACTCACAATATTGTTCCCTACAAAACTACCAGATCAGAATTGAAAATCGAGCCTTACCTCGATTTTATGCCAAAACCCGAAATCGGCCGAACCGAAAATCTGCTTCATAGAACTTGTAGAAAATCCTTCTACGATCCTCGTGGTAACTTCAGATTTACGATTCTCGTGACGAATGGTGAAGAAATCTAGAGAGATAGAGAGTAGGGAGAGTTCTAGAGAGAGAGAGAGAGAGAGAGAGAGAGAGAGAGAAGATATTTGAGTTTCTTAGCTTGGAAGTAATGAAAACTTCTATTTATAGCCCTTTGACCCGGCCACTTCTCATCGATGAATTGCGTCCTCATTGACGAGGCTCTATAGTCTTCTCGTTGACAAGACCAAGACTTTGTCGACGAGTCTGGGATCTCCAATTTTTTGAAACCCCTCGGTTTCTCCTCATCGACGAACCTCTAAACTTCGACGACGAACTCTGGTTTCGTCAATGAATCCTGCTAAATTCCCAATTTGCCCCTCTCTTATTTATTTAACCCATATATCACAGTTCAGGTTCTTACATAACTGGTTTGACAACAGGGGGAAAAGTTTCATTGTAGTCTAAGCCTTATTGCTGATGGAAACCTTTGGTTACAAGGCAAGCCTTGCGCCGTACCAAGGAACCATCAGCCTTCCTTTTTTGTTTTGAGGATCCACTGGGGTCCCAAAACATTGAAGAAGGAAGATGGAGGAACTACATCCCAGGTATGATTTTGTAACGAAGCTTGAAATCAATTTTCATGGCTTCACACCATTCATGAAATATGGAAGCTTTAGTGTAAGATTGTGGTTCTTCTGAAATTGGGGAGGTGGTGAGTGCAAGGGAAGGTTTACTAGAGGGCCAAGGGATTGTGCCATCTGTGCAAGTGAGAGGATAGTGAGTATTGACCTTAGACCGGGTAACCATTAGGTGATTATTTTGCATTGGGACAATAGAAGGTGAGCGATCATGGTGGGGCGATGAAGACCTAAGAGAAGAAGTCAAAGACTCTAGAATTTGAGAAGGTGAATGTAACGAGGTGGAAGGATTTGGGGAGAAGTGGGTAGGTGTAGGTGCAGGTGGGCCAGACTTGGGATGTGAAGGATTGAGAGAAGACATCGCACATGGTATAGGCAAATGATGGGAGATGGGCGATGTGGATGTGGGCCAGGAGGGACGATGAAGACACGAAGAGGTAGTTTGTGAAAGAGTAGCTCGTTGTGCCTAAGTGAAGCGGAAATGGGCCTCATTGAATTGCACATCTCGAGAGACATAGATACAGCCTGACAGAACATGAAGGCAATGATAGCCTTTGTGGTATGGGTTGTAGCCCATAAACACACAGAGTTTGGATCGCAAATCCATTTTATGACAGTTATAAGGCCTTGAGTTGGGCCAGCCGCCCAAGCCAAATGTGCAAAAGAATTTGTAATTAGGGGGATGATGGAAGAGAGTTTGAAAAGGTGAGTTATGATTGAGAATTGGAGAGGGCATTCAATTAATGAGAATTACAGATGTTTGAAATGCCTCAGACCAATATTCTGAAGGCATTGATGCTTGAGTTAAAAGTGAAAGGCCAATCTTGACAATATGGCGATGATGTCATTCTACACTTCCATTTTGGCCATGAGAGTAAGGACATGTAATACGATGAACAATGCCACATGATTAAAGTAATTTTTGAAGAGGGTGAAATTCCCCTCCCCAATCGGATTGCACAGCCAAGACATTTCTTGAAAAACAATTACAAACATAACGTAAAAAGGCTAAGAAAAATTTAGACTCATCATATTTTGATTGCAATGGAAATAACCATATTTATTTGGTAAAATCATCTACAATGGATAAGTAGAACTGAAACCCAATAGTGGATAATACGGGGGCAGGGCCCCAAACATCAAGAAAAAGTAATTCAAACGATTGCATTGATCTAGAAGTTGATAATGTAGTGATCCTAAAATAATAATAATAATAATAATAATAATTATTATTATTATTATTATTATTATTATTATTATTATTATTATTATTATTATTAAGTAAATAATATAATATAATATAATAATATATACATATATACCTTATCCTTACGGGAAATTTCAACCCCCTCCCCACCTTTCTCTCCGTTCTCTCTCTCTCCCCCTCTCTCACCGTCCCCTTCTCTCTCCCTCTCTATACTCTATCTCTCTCCCTTTCAATTTCTCTTCTTTGGCCTACAAAATTGGAATCCCAATTTCCCATTTCTTTTTCTAGCAAAATTTGAAGAATAAGAAATTCGTCTTCTGCACGCTGTAGGCATAACTCCAGAGTTAGGGTAAGTGGACTAGATTATATCATGGTTTATTTTAAATATATTCCTAATTTAAATTGATTATGTGATTTCAATTATTTCCATATTCCTAGAATCAAATTAAACTGTAAGGATTTGATCATATCGGGTTTTTGGAAATATATTGGAATTAAATTAAATAAGTGAAATTGATCATACCTGCGTTTTTATTTAAATTTACTGTGTATATATTTATAAGAATTTCTCAAGTAATTTATGAAATTATAATTATTATGCAAGGCATGAGTTTATTTTATTGCATAATTGAGCAAACTTGGGATTTTTGTGGTGTGATGTTTATTACGTGTGTGATTGGGAATAATGATGAGATTTATCACCAATTTTATGTGCGATGTTTATTACATGTTTGGCTGGGAATAATGATGAGGTTTATCACAAATTTTACATTGGGAAAATGATGAGATTATTATACTATTTATTGCATAAATTGTAATCATATGTTTTAAGAACCCTAATGGGTCGGATGTGGTGAATGCTCGGTACCGTAGATATGGATGAATATTAGTGCAACCACACTGTTGTTGAAGTGTTGGCAGTGGATAGTGGATTTGACCTAAGTAAGGGAATACACACCTGTTTTTGGACCATGATGTGATAGGAAAATCGCACTTACAAACATAATGTTTTGATTTAACTCTAGTCAACCAACCAAGTTAAGTCCAGTTTTCAGACCGCACAACTTGGTCATGGAGGTTAAACATGACATGCATCAGCCAAAAAAGAGTCATTTATACATATTTGGGTATTTATGTGATTATAACCTTTAATAGGCATAAATGATGTTTTGAAAGAAAGTATGGATATTTATTTATATATGTGATTAACTGATTACAAATGAAATTTTTTTTATTAAAGTAAAATTATTATTAAATTATTTTTACACTAAAACTCATTTTAGCCACACACACTAATAATAATTTGGTCCTTACTTACCGAGAGTTGTCGCACCCCAATAATTAATTCATATTTCAAGACGTACCGAAGATCAGGCCTAGCGAGCTTCTGGGCGGGGCTAGAAAATATTGTTTAGGGTAAGTTTTTGTGTAATATATTTTAAATATGTTTTTATGTTCCATGTGATGTAAATATGGTGGTTTAGTACTCTGGTATTAGAATATTTGAGGTTTAAGATTATCTCTACTGCTTACAAGGAATTTATTTATGGAAAGTCGCATTCAGGACCCCACTGGGTTCGGGGCATCACAAATGTGGTATCAACGCCTAGAATATAGCTTCTGTAGACTTTAGAAAATAATTTTACTAGAGTATAGGTATGAATTATGATAAGGGTATGAATGGGTAGGTTAGGATATTTTTAGTCTATTATTTGATACATCTTAATTTATGATTATAAAATAATTTTTGTCTTTTCTTTAGAATGGACCCCAAAGATAACAACATGAATGCAAGAGGAAGTAATAATATGGAGGTTTCCAATAAAGAAGGCATCAATTCTACTTCAGTGCTATATGAGTTAGCCCAACGGGTTATGATAGAAATTATGCGGAGCTCTAGGGGACAGAGTTTCCCACCTACTAACCAGGGGTGTACCATTGAGCAGTTCACCCGCATGAACCCCCCAACTTTTGAGGGAGGAGCTGATCCAATAGTTGCAAAAAATTGGATCTAGGAGATGGAGGAGTTACTGGGAGTCCTTCTCTGTATAAACGAGCAGAAGGTACAATATTCCACCTTCAAAATGACCGATGAGACCAAACGCTGGTGGATTTTCATGAAGCTACTCGAGGAACAAAGGCTAGAACTGACAACCCTTACATGGAAATGCTTCAAGGATATATATTTTTTTTATCGTTATTTCCCCACTTCCACCAAAGATGCCAAGGCGAAGGAGTTTACAAAGTTAACCCAAGGGAGCTTGACCGATCAGCAATATGCAGCCAAGTTTATTAAGTTATCTCAATTCACCTCATATTTAGTTCTAGATGAATCAAAGAAGGCTCTGAGATTTAAGAAAGTCTTGAGTCTAAGGATTTACGAGCAGGTGGTGGCATTTCAAGTCCAAAACTTCTCTGAGTTGGTGGATAAAGCAATGGTAGTAAAGAAGAGTCTACAAAGAAGTGCAGAGATAATTATTTAGAGAAAGAGGCTCGTGCCTCCATCTTTTCACTCTACCGCAAGTCAAGGTCCTTTGAAGAGAAGCAATAATAATGTGGACCAGAGGCAAGTAATGGGGAATCGAGCTTATCACCACGCCCTCCTTGTCCTAAATGCAATATCCGGCATTAAGGTGAATGTCGAGCTGGAATAATCGTCTGCTATCGCTACGGTAAACCCGGTCACATTGCATGAGATTCTAATATGCCACTAAATAATGCATCCACTTCTAAACAACATCGGGGAAACAATCAGGCACCCCGAGGCAACTATCAGAGGAACACCGCTCAGGCGCGCATTTATTCTCTTACTCCAAGAGATGCAGAAAATACTAGTGATGTGGTGATAGGTAATATTTTTATATTTTCAAAGAAAGCAACAGTGTTATTTGATTCTAGAGCAACACATTCTTTTATATCTATAGAGTATGTTAAAATGTGTGGGGTGGGAACTCAACCATTTAATGTTGAATTATCTATGGTCACTCCGACGGGGACCTTAGTGGTATGTAGAGAGATACTTAAAGGCTATCCAATTTGTATTCAGGGAAGAATGATACATGCTAATTTAGTAGTGTTTGATATGCATGGGTTTGATGTGATTCTGGGGATGGACTGGCTAGCCTACAACTATGCTAGTATAGATTGTTACAATAAAAAGGTGGTGTTCAGACCTCCTAGAGAGTAGGAGTACAAATTTGTTAGGTCATGTGTGCGCTCCTCACTATAATATTGTTAGCTATTCAAGCAAAAATGCTACTCTTGGATGGATGTCAGTGGTACCTAGCATGTGTGGAGGAAGCACCAAAGGAAGAATTAAAGTTTGAGGATATCCCAATAGTGAGGGAATTCTCGGATGTATTTCCTGAGGACTTACCTGGGTTACCCCCCGATGGCAAAGTTGAGTTTGCCATCGACTTACTTTCAGGAACGGCACCAATCTCTAAGGCTCCATACATAATGGCTCCAGCAAAATTGAAAGAATTGAAGGAGTAGTTACAGGAGTTTCTTGATAAAGGATTCATCAGACCTAGTGTGTCACAATGGGGAGCACCAGTTCTATTTGTTAAAAATAAAGACGGGTTGATGAGAATGTGTATTGATTACCGAGAAATAAATAAGGTGACAATTAAGAACAAGTACCCACTACCCCATATAGATGATTTATTTGACCAACTCCAGGGAACACATGTCCTCTCTAAGATCGATCTCCAATCACGATACCATTAGGTGAAAGTCAAGTCAATGGATGTTCCAAAGACTGCATTCCGAACTAGGTATGGTCACTATGAATTTTTAGTTATGCCATTCAGACTTACCAATGCTCCTGCTGCATTTACGGACCTTACGAACAGGGTTTTTCATAAAAATCTGGATCAATTTGTGGCGGTATTTATTGATGATATTTGGATTTATTTGAAAAGTCCCGAGGAGCATGAAAACCATTTGAGGTTGGTCCTCTAGATGCTAAAAGAAAAGAAGTTCTATGCCAAATTTAAGAAATGTGAGTTATGGCCGGAAGAAGTTGCATTCTTAGGACATGTGATATCCAGGGATGGTATTTCTATGGACCCAAGTAAAATAGAGGCAATAGTGGATTGGGCAAGACCGAAGAACGATCATAAGGTCACGAGTTTCTTAGGTCTGGCAGGATATTAGCATCAATTCGTGGAAGGGTTTTCTAAATTATCAGGTTGTTTGACGAGATTGACAAGAAAGAATGTGAAGTATGAGTGGACTAATGAATGTGAGCACAGCTTCCAAGAATTAAAGCAACAACTTGTCACTGCGCTAGTACTGACAATTCCTTCAGGAGGAGGTGATTTTGTGATTTATAATGATGCATCTCGGAAAGAACTTGAGTGCATATTAATGCAACGAGGGAAGGTCATTGCATATGTTTCTCGACAACTCAATGAATACAAGAAGAATTATCCTACACATAATTTGGAACTAGCAGCTGTGGTATTTGCATTAAAGATCTAGAGACAGTACTTGTATGATGAAAGGTGTGAGATTTTTACAAACAATAAAAATCTCAAATACTTCTTCCCACAAAAAGAGCTAAACATGATACAGAGGAGATGGTTGAAACTAATCAAGGACTATGATTGTACCATCAACTACCAATCGGGAAAAGCTAATGTGGTAGCTAATACGTTAAACTAAAAGTCGTTAAATGCATCAGTTTTAGCAATGGTGACCCAACATCAAATCATGATGGATCTGGAAAGATTTGGCGTGGAAATAGTGGAGGGAAATCATTAGGCTTTCATTGCTAATTTGGTAATCCAACCGACCTTGTTGGAAAAGATTGAAGCAGCACAGATGAACAATACAGAGTTGGTGAAGATTATGAGTAAGGTACAGAGTGGACTGATGACAGACTTTAACATCTCAGATAATGGGGTCTTGAGGTTCCACACTAGATTATGTGTACCTAATGATGGAGATATTAAAAGAACAATTATGGAAGAAGTTCATCGCTCTCTCTACACAGTGCATCTAGGAAGCACCAAGATGTATCGAGACTTGCGAGAATCTTTCTGGTGGAACAACATGAAGAGAGAAATTGCCTAATTTGTAGAGCAATATCTTACATGTCAGCAAGTGAAGACTGAACATCAAAGACCAGCAGAGCCATTGCTACCACTTCACATTCCTAAATGGAAGTGGGAGCACATTTCTACGGATTTTGTAACAGGATTACCACCAGCATTTTATAGGCAAAAAGTCATTTAGGTAGTTGTCGATCGTTTAACAAAAACTGCTTATTTTATTCCAATCAAAGTTAACTACTCCATGAAAAAGCTTGCAAAGTTGTATGTTCAGGAGATAGTTAGACTACATGGTGTACCAGTATCCATCATATCAGATCAGGACCTACGGTTCACATTTTAGTTCTAGAAAAGTTTGTAGAAAGCCTTGGGATCCCAACTTACCTTTAGCACAACGTTTCATTCCTAGACTGATGGACAATCAGAGAAGACAATTCAGATGTTGGAGGATATGTTACGGGCATGTGTGTTGGATTTCAAAGGAAGTTGGATTTAGTATCTTCCATTGGTTGAGCTTGCCTACAACAATAGCTATCAGGTCAGCATCGATATGGTACCATATAAAGCGTTATATGGCCGAAGGTGCCAATCTCCATTGTATTGGGATGAGGTTGGTGAATGATGAATTTTGGGACCAAAGATTATACAGCAAACTTCTGAGAAAATCAAACTCATCAGGGATATAATTAAAACAGCTCAGAGTTGACAAAAGAGTTATGTTGATACCCGCCAACAAGAGTTAAAATTTGATGTAGGGGATAATATATTCCTGAGGATTGCTCCAATGAAGGGAATTATGAGGTTTGGAAAAAAAAAAAAAAAAAAGGCAAGCTAAGTCCTAGGTATATTGGGTCATTCGAGATACTAGAGAGGATTGGTCCAATTGCTTACAAAATAGCCTTAACTCTAACATTATCTAATATTCATGATTTATTCCACGTTTCAATGCTGAAAAAGTATGTTCTAGACCCTTCTAATGTGATAACCTATGAGTCGTTGGAGGTCAGTGACACCCTATTATATATAGAAGTGCCAGTTCAGATTCTAGACATGAAGGATTAGGAGTTATGTACTAAGAAGATTCCGTTAGTAAAAGTACTCTAGCATAATCATGTAATTGAGGAAGTCTCGTTGGAATTAGAAGAAGAAATACATCAGAAGTATCCACATTTGTTGAATGAGGCTCAACACTAAGTCAGGTAACCAAGACTGATTGTGTAGTTTGCTTAGCTATTTTGATGTAGACTTGTAAAGCATAGGCCATTGGGTTAGGTTTGTTTTGTTTTGGTTTATGTTTATGGTTGGTTTTTGGGAGAGTTTTATTGCTTATTTGTAATCTCCCAAAGGCTTTCCTTACAACCACGATTTTCCTCCACCACAAGTGAGGGTTTTAATAAATTTGGGACAAAGCTGCTATGTGGGTGGCTACTGGCCCTTTCTTAGAGTCAAGTAACCATTTAGATAAATTCCATAAATTTGTGTTAGATGTTAGGTTAACAATTTCAAGGATGAAATTTTTATAAAGAGGGGGGGGATGTAGTGATCCTAAAAATAATAATAATAATAATGATAATAATAATTAATTATTATTATTATTAATTAAATAATATAATGAAATATAATAATATAGTAATAATATATACATATATATAAGTAAGGATCAGGAATATTCCTGATCCTTACATGAAATTTCAACCCCCCCTTCTCTCCGTTCTCTCTCCCCCCCCCCCTCTCTCACCACCCCCTTCTCTCTCCCTCTCTGTACTCCATCTCTCTCCCTTTCAATTTCTTTTCTCTGCCTTGCAAAATTGGAATCCCAATTGCCCGTTCCTTTTTCTACAAAATTTGAAGAATGGGAAATTAGTCTTCTACACGCTATAGGCATAACTCCAGAGTCAGGATAAGTGGACTAGATTATGTTAGGGTTTATTTTAAATATATTCCTAATTTAAATTGATTATATGATTTCAATTATTTCCATATGCCTGGAGTTAAATTAAACTACAGGGATTTAATCATTTCGGGTTTTTGGGAATATATTGGAATTAAATTAAACTGCGGAGATTTGATCATATCGGGTTTTTGGGAATATATTGGAATTAAATTAAATAAATGAAATTGATCATACCCGCATTTTTATTTAAATATATTGCATATATATTTATAAGAATTTCTCAGGTAATTTATGAAATTATAATTATTATACAAGGCATGAGTTTATTTTATTGCATAATTGAGCAAATTTGGGATTTTTGCAGTATGATGTTTATTATGTGTTTGATTGGGAATAATGATGAGATTTATCATCAATTTTAGGTGTGATGTTTATATGTGTTTGGTTGGGAATAATGATGAGGTTTATCACAAATTTTACATTGGGAAAAAGATGAGATTATTATACTGTTGTATTGCATAAATTGCAATTATATGTTTTAAAAACCCTGATAGGCTGGATGTGGTGAATACTCGGTATCGTAGCTATGGATGAATATTAGGGCAGCCACACTATTGTGGAAGTATTGGCAGTGGATAGTGGATTGGCCAGAGTAGGAGAGTCCAAATTGAGGTTGTTGAAGTCTGTTTTGAAGTGATTAGTAGTAGTCGTATCTGGGAACCAAGCATTGTACTAAGTTGGTGGTGTGGGCACGGACGAAAAATTGGCTGTCAAAGAGGATATAGTTGGTGTTTGATAACTCTAATTAAATCTATGATAGAAAGAGAGGGCAGTATGCCGAGGTTTGTGGCATACTTGACACAATAGTCTGTTGTCTGATCAATTAGAGAAATAACTTGAGGGACCTCTATTCTGACCCTGTCCCCGATGAAAGGTTCGACCCCCTCATCCCCTATGTGATGACTGAAAGGATGGTGGTGTTTTTGTGGTAGTAAGGTTGGTTGTCAATGGATTGCCCATGAGAAGAGTTTGGGCTTGATGGTTAAAGTGAGATTCATGGTTTAATAAGTAGATGTAGATATGATGGGGAGATAGCAAATCGGGTCTGGTTGTGAGAGAGGTAACCAAAGAATCGTAGTCGGTGCCGAGACCAACCAAAAAATACACAGAGAATTCAGATGGAGAGAGAGTATTACCAGCTACTCCAAGTGAGACAGCAAGTGTCTTAGCTTTGTGAAAATATTCTATAATCAATTCAGCCCCTTTCTTTGGTGTAGCAAGCTGGTACTGCGTTACATAACATGAGCCGAAGACTGAGCTTCGAACAAATCATGCAAGGTGGTCCAGACTTCATGCAAGGTGGTGAATTTCAGAACCTGTGCGAGAACATGTTCGAACAAGGAAGAATTGATGGTCGAAATGATAAGTTGATCAAGCAAAAGCCATTGGGTGTGTCCTGGGTTAGGAATATTATCAATTGTTGGTGGAGGGATGACCAAAGATCCATCAACATGGTTGTACAATTGGTTGCCTTTAAGAAAGGGAACCATTTGGGCTTTCCAGAGCAAGTAATTTTCAATATTGAGTTTAATAGTAATAAAATGACTAGTTGAGTTTAAAAATTGTGGTGTTGATGGGAGGAGGTGTTTGGGATTTGTTAGAGGAGCCTGAAGAGGCCATAGTGGCTAAAGAACAGAGGAGGAAAAAAAATTGTGATAGACGTTAGTCCCTTAGTTGGCTCTGGATACCATGTTCAAGTAATTAATAGAATGCAAAGTAAATGCTTGGCAAAATGCCTCAAATTATTTCCATTGATTCTGAAGTTTTCTTCACACTGTATTGTGTCAAAATATAGATTTATATACACATTCAACATTCCTTAGCTACCACTCCTAAGCTACAGCCATGCTGCTGTGTTGGTGTGCAGGCAGCAATAATAAATTACTCCTAAGCTGCTGCCATGTTACTGTGTTGGTGTGCAGGCAGCAAAAATAAATCAATCATGAGCTGCGACCATGCTACTGTGTTGGTGTGCAAGCAGCAAATATAAGAGCCCATATTGCATGTTGGAGTCCTTAACCATCAGCAATAAAATAAATGTTGATGTGCTGGCAGCAATAAGAAAATCCCGAAGCGTACATCACTATGTTTGAGAACTTTCTTTAACATGTATGTATGTGTGCATTTATATATGTATATATGTCTGTATGTATGCATGTATATGTTTGCATTTATTTGTGTGTGTGTGTGTGTGTGTGTGTGTGTGTGTGTGAATGGTGTATGTGTGTGTGCGTGTATATGTGTGTACTTTATGTATGTATGTTAGTATACATGTGAGTGTGTATGTTCATTTGTGGTATATTAAGGTGCATGATTTAGTATGTGTGTTAGTGTGTGTATTTAGTCTTGCCATTATTAAAAATTTCAAAAAAAAAATTTTAAATGGTAAAAATCCTAAAAATATGATTTTTGTCACCTAATTCTCAAAATCTAATTCGAGCTTATAATAGGATAAAGGGAAGACTTTACTGTAGAGTGTCATCTTCCCCTTATCCCTAGGCATGATAAGGATTTCTAACCTTCAAAAATCATATGATTTGAGAAGGAAATAATGATCTCGATCAATAGGATTAGATCGAATGAACCATGTTTGCTTGCTTGTTTAGTGAGAGTCTTTATCTAAAACTTATTTTCAAAAACTTCAAAAATATGTGTTTTCTAGCGGTTTTCTCGATTTTTAATGATCAATGATGAAGCTCTTTCAAATCATATTTTTTTCACTCTCTTTTCAAAACCCACTATTTTAACTACTTCAAAAACTGATAATACACGTCCAATGCACATTTTCTTAACTTTGGTTTTCAAGTTGGTAATACAAGCTTGATATTTTCAAACTAACTATTTTCATCATTTATCATCATTGTTATCATCATATTTTTTTCTAAAAATTAAGGTTTCTCAAAGCCATGTTGGATTGCTCTCAGACAACAATACCAACACTAAATGACCAAAATGAGTCATTTCTCTTTTATTTTCAATTTTCTTTTCTTTTGAAATCACACATACGTAATTATGGTAACCGTTCTATGAACAAGACATAGAGGTGTTGGTTGACTAATTATCATTGAGATGGTTAGTCAATCACCTTCCCTACGCACAAATGCACTCCTAGACTCATACTCTGGTTTTTGCAAACTTTCCATGATTTTTTTTTTTTTCCTACATTTTCAAATAAATAAGGTGGTGACTCCTTGTGTGTTGAAGACACTTATCCCTTCCTTAGGAATAACCATATTCCTAAACTCGGTTTTTGTCTTTCACAGATCGAACTTACGTTTACCTTAGGTTTTTTAAGATGGTAGTAATTATGACAAATAACAAGTTATTAGTGGCAAATCCATTGACCCATCTAAGATAAATTTATACATGTTTTACTTGCCACCCCATCAAGGCATTGAATCTTTAAACTTGCACGTATTAATAACAACAAATAACATTTTTTTAAGAAATCAAATGCTTAACATATTTAGTTGTGTCAATAATGCTTTTTTTTCAAATATTATTATATTTAGGATGCTAATTTAGCCCTAAATAAGTTGAAGATAAACACCGGAACATATAAATTCAAAGATTTATATACTTGGTGATACCCATTAGAGGGAACATGCATGTGTGAAATATTTTGAAACAGAAATAATTTTGTGACAACAAATTTAACTTGGTAAGTTGTTAAGGCATTATTGTTAGTGTCAAGATGATAATAGCATATATAAGATGATAGCGTAATGTCTGAAAGTAAAAAGTAAAATTGAACTTGGGAGCTGAATTGTAAATATCAAGATTGTTAGTGTCGAGATAAGAATAACATATTCAATAGATGAGAATAACATGTACAATATGTGTATATATATATATATAAGGATTGACTTGAGGAGGAGATTGCCGCATGCAGTTGAAGGAAATAAGAAAGAAAATTTAAATTTCAGAATTCTAAAAGAAGAGGAGAAGGAATAGTTAAAACCCACATGCCATAGTCATACATGTGTGTATCTGGACAGGGCAAATGAGTTACTAGCAAATGAGTTATTAGTGGCAAGTGTAGTTATGAATGTGCTTAGCAAGATGTGAGTTCAACATTCTTACTATTCAAGTCATGATCTTCAGTTGAGAAATTAAAGTTCTATCATATCATAAGACGACCACTTGATAAACACTGAGTGTTTCATAATATTTTGGATAACCATGTTACATAAATTAAAGTAAAGGCGATCTTCATGGCACCAAAATCCAATACCTTATGATATCCCTTTATTGGGCTACCAGGATCACCAAACAAATAACAATGTCAAGTATCTCTAGACGCAAAACAAACTTGGCCTTAAAATTTTATATATCGTTCTTTATGTACTTAAGGAGAATAATAATGCATGCGGAAGAGTTTTCAATGAAAAATCACTGTTACTTAAATAAAAAAATAAATAAAAAGTTAATCATATATGCTTTAAAACACAAACTACCACTAATAAATAAAATTGATGAGCCCAAAATAACCTAATTCACCCCAAAAACAAGTATGGCACGGCAAACCAAGTATATACCAGCCCATTGGTGCAAGATCTAGCTACCTAATTTCTAGATATGTGATGAACTACATTTTCATTTTCTTTAAATTAATTATTTATATCTGAATATGTAATTAAGTTGAGTAGCAGGAGAGATGCACAGGTTGGGGGTGGGCGTGGGCCTCCGACTGATCCCAATTCCAAAGAAAATTCTCAACTGATGATAATGGATTAATGAATAAATTAATATGGGTTCCCAGAAAACCACGCACCTGCAGGGCTGGAGCCTTTACAAAGCCATGTACGGGAGTTGAGAGCGTCCTGGCCGACTGACAAGGCCGCTGTCCGCCTTTCCACCCATCACCATGGCCTGCCACTGCTGCTGCTGCTGCTGAGGATGGAGGTGGCGTGTAAGAAAGCCTCATGAATGCAAGGCATGCATTTTGATTGTTTTGAATCCGTAAACATGCTAGACGACTTCTGATCCATCCCTCCGGCGTCATAAGCTTGAGCGCATACGCGCGCGTTTTAA
The DNA here is from genome assembly GCF_029873635.1 of Malania oleifera. NCBI lineage: Eukaryota > Viridiplantae > Streptophyta > Magnoliopsida > Santalales > Ximeniaceae > Malania > Malania oleifera. Next base: position 652,047 of record NC_080425.1, read on the forward strand.
TATAATCACATTGACACTAAAACCCCAACACACCGACAGGTACAGTGCGTACCCTAAGCGCCAATCCTGCATCAATTGAATGGAAGTGGAAAAAGACAAATAGGGTGGACTCCTGATGTGTGGTAGGTAGGCCACTTTTTGGGCATAAAACAATTAGCTGTAATAGCGTGGTTCATATTTTTAGGTGTTGTTCATCGGCCCAATTAATTAATCAAAATCTCTTGCATCAATAATTTTTAGAATTCAGGAGCTCATAAAAATTTTATCCCACCATACTATTTACGCAAGTTTCACTTCAATAATTAACTTATGAGCAGCTCTTTTCTTTATTAGAAAATTAAAAAAAATGGTTCCAGCCAATTTGTATTCCATTTGATTTCTTTAATTTTCAAACCATGGATAATACATTGTTCTAAAATGCTTCAACATGTGCAATACATTCTAAAAATAAATGCTAAAAAAAAATAAACAAAAGAGAAGGCATTTTACAGGGCTTTTTGGCAAGCCAAACCAAACCAAGCCTTTAGCACTACAAGTTTTTGCAAGTACATTGCAGATCTTGGATTTAGATGAATTTAGACAAATTTCAATACAAATTTATTACATCTCACCCAACTCCAAATCCAAGACTTATCATAGGGAAAAGGAATTTAAAAAGGCATCCCTTGTATGGTTAAATAATTATTGCCTTAACTAGAAGTCTCTACACGAGCTACTCCATCAACAACTTTAGGTCAAACCTATTTAATTTAAGGTAACACACGGTGTTCTGACCATAACTACAATGGGCAATCTTTCGAAGACCATTAGTATGGATGTTCCTGGAGCTCATGACAAAGGCAGCTACACGAGAAGAAAAATCCAACATGGAAGTATATGCCATTCTCTTTCATACACATGCAGTATTCACAACTCATTCCCCCCATAATTCCTAGTACTCTTGTTTATCGGTAATCAACTTTTATTGAACATTTTTCTGAAATCATCATTCGATTTTGGCTGATCATCCCCACCTTCCTCTGTTCTTGGTTTACCCTGAGTCCAGCCAAGGGGTTTGACGAAGGGTTTGACGGCTCTTGGCACCGCAAAAGTGTTCTTCCCTTCAAGCTGCATTGTGCTGTTTCCCCGACTTGTAGCAGAGGATGGTGCCTTGGGTGCAATATACTCAGATCTTTCAACAGCTTTTGAGTCAGATTCCCTTCGGTCACTAGCATGCCCTGCTCTTTTACCTTCAATATCAATGCAAAAATTATACAGGATACATAATACACACAAATACCAGTTGTTGGCATGTGTCTGCAACTTCTTATAGGCAATTTTTCAAAAGTTACAGCCATGTTATAGTTAATTATAGATAGTTTCTCTTAAAATAAAAATTATGGTAGTAATAGACAATTTTTTAGAAGTGTTGGGCTTGTGGCAATTAATTTCTTTTAAGTGATTGGGTAGTTTCGTTAGGAATACCAATTTACTAATTTACCCATTTTTTATTTTGATTTTAAATTAGTAGAATTGTACTTTAATTTCATATTATAGACAGTTCTTTAGAGTTTAGGGTAGTTTCTTTAGGAATATCAATTTCATAAAAAGGGCATCTTAAGAATAATATGGAGGAAAAAGAAGACTGCAAATTGCCACCCTCTTCCCTTAATTAATATTGAGCGCGCGCGCGCGTGTGTGTGTGTGTGTGTGTTGTTAAGGTGTCGTGAAGGGGGAAAAGCTTATGCAATACCACAGAATGTACTCTCTTTAAAAGGCCAAGCCCTCAAGTTAAAATACCCCATGCACATGAACCAAGAGATTAAAGCAAGAGAGAAAACAAAAGCAGTTGCATTGAAGCAGGCTATATTCTCTCACCAGCTCTAGAATCTTGACCTGGCCTTCACCAGTGTCAAGGGACAAACTCTTCACACCTTCGGAAGGATCATATGGCACTAGTTATATAACTCTTGGTTAACTAGTTAGCCGAAATCATACAGCGGTTTGACCACATGAAGAAATTACAACAATCCAATGCAAAGATAACGGAAGTAATAAACAATCATGAAAGCAAAACAAGAGTCGCACACTATTGTAAATCGGTGCAATTCATTATTAACACCTCCATAGGTAATGTGTCTAGCAAGGGAAGCAATTGGACTAAACATATTTACAATAGCTAATGAGTATTATAATGATTGATAAATGATGAACTTTCACCATTCCCAGAGAGCTTTCTATGCTATTATTACACTGCTAGTAGAAAACATCAAAGTTACTAAGCAGTCATACACAAGGCAAGCAATTAAAGGCAAGCATAGTGCCCTAAACAAGCTTGGCTCATGACATTCTCCCCTTATACAATTGACATTCTCGTATATAATTTGATGCTCAACTTTGTCCACAAATGGCTCCGACTGATTTCATCATCTTCGAGGCCTTTTTACTTCATTGAGAACTTTTGTGGCTTCTTCCTTGATGATGTGAACTCTCTATCTACAAGGATTTCTTCAACTTATCTACTGTCAAGTCGCAAGATCTTCAATGATACTCTAATTGACTATCAGTGTTGCCAATGAATGGCTTGAGGCCAAGAATATGAAACATGTGCAACTTCATCCAAGCCAGAATATCAACCAAGTAGGCGCCTTCCATACTTTGGCCAAGATGTGGACTAGTCCTCTATATTTACAAGGTGGTCTCCAATCTCAACCTTGTAGTAACGTGATCTATTATGGAAGAAGCTGAACAAGCACCAAGTTGCCCAGATTGAAGTGTAACGATCTTCTCTTTTGATCAACCATTTCTTCATTCGCTTGGAAATTCTCCACCTAAGCTTCAACCATCTCCATGTTCTGTCTCCATTTTCTAGTGAAGATGTACACACTCAAACTCTTTCCTTTGTGTGGTTCATTGAGTGCAACTACTGGCCTATTACAAACTCAATAAGGACTTTTGTTGGTTATTGAGCTCTTATGGGTGTTGAAATAGAACTGAGCCACATCAAGTTCCAATTCTTCTAGTTGATAGTGACAAAATGGCGCAAGTACTCTAATAACTCATTGAATCTCACTGTTTGTCCATCTGACTACCGGTGGTGAAGAAATGTCCAGCTGTGAACCAAGGATTCTTAAAAATCCATGCAAAAGCTTCCTATGAATCTTGTGTTTCATATGTATCCATCACAGCACACACTCTTCTCAGTGATCCTCAGATCAACAAAATTAGTAATTTAGCTTGGGTTAACTTTCAGTTCTTTTGTCTTCCTCTCCAACACATTGAGTAACTGCATTGCACTCATCCTCGAAGCCTACTCCTCATCCTCACCCCATCATTGTGTCCCTTATAAGACATTAAGCGATGACCTGTGAAAGCAATCAGCAACTCTATAAGAACCTCAACATAAGAAACACGCCAACTTACCTTTACCATTGGATATGTTAATGACCAAAATGACAAAGCTTCCTATGAATTTGATGCATTGTCTTCAGCTCCCCCACTTTTGGATTTGCCCCTCTTAAAAGACTTAATACTATTTCCATCCAACATGCCACTCACTTGGAGATGATCAATTTCTATTGTTTCTACAACAGCCTGCACAGTAGGCAAGTCTTGAACACTTTGTTAATGAAGTTCAGCCCTTGCCCATGATTGCAATCCCTCAAGGAAATAGAAGTTGTCTTTCTCTAACATGTCCCAATGTGCCTAACATCTCGCAGTTTGCACCGAGTTGAGCTCTCTCCAAGTCTACCCACCATCAATTACACACCATCCATTTTGAATCTTATCGTATTTGGTATGCCACCTCAGTTTAGCATCACCACACAAATACACAATCGCCATGAATACTTTCACCTCCTCCAAGTCGGCCCTCGCCACACGAAAGTATTGCTTAATGTCAAATGAGAAGTTCTCCAACTCCTTACCATCACAAGCACCCCATGCACTCAAGGTTTTGGTAGCCTTGTCCTTCCATGATCTTAGCAATGTACGATAAGAAATCCTAATAACATAAACCATCATTTTCACATAGGCAGCAAGCTCACCCATTTGGCTTTGTAGCACTCTATTGTAACATGGAAGTCATCTAACAATTCCACAATGGAACCTATTTTTGAGACATCATTGTGTTCCCAAGTCAGCCCATCTCCATGGCCACATTGTTGGATGTCTCAACTTGTGCTTCTAGCGCATCAATTCTCTCGATTTTGGCATGTGGCATGGTTTTCCTACTGATGCTTCACACAATCCCATAGTATGAAAACAACTGAATCACAAAACAATTAACCAAAGTCTAATACCAACTGACACAAACCGAACTCTTCACACCTTGTGAAGGACAGTAGTTGTAGCACTCTTGACTAGACAGTCAAAAGTATACTGCCTATTCACTGCATGGACAAATTCACAACAATCAATGCAAAGTAACAAAAGCAAATGAATAATGCGGTAAACTGTAAAGCGACACAACTCATTATGAACACCTTTCTAGGCAACGTGTTTACCAAGAGGGGCAAGTAGGCTACATTAGGAGTGAGAACAATTCGGTGAAAACTGGATTAACCGAATTAACTGATCCAATTCGGTAGGTTCGGCTCAATTAAAAAATAATTTAGTTCGGTTTGGTTTTAATTTTAGGTAAAATTTGGTTTTTGGTTTTCGGTTCGGTTGAATATTATCTAATTTTGGTTAACCGAATTAATCGAATTATATATTAATAATAATCATATATAATTTATATAAATTAGATCTAACCGGTTATCTTATAGATTTTAAATTTAGAGTTCTTGCATCATTCTGGATGTGGACAGGTAAAGACATTAGTTCAAGAAACTAGGATTAGATTAGCAACTTGGAATATAGGAACACTTACAGGTAAAAGCATGGAAATGGTGGACACAATGATCAGAAGAAGAATTAATATAATTTGCCTTCAAGAAACTAAGTGGGCGGGGGAGAAAGCTAGAAAAATTAATAAATCAGGATTTAAACTTTGGTACACTAGAAAAGAAAAACATAAGAATGAAGTAGGAATTATTTTAGGCAAAAACTTAAAAGATAGCGTTGTTGATGTAAATAGAGTAGGGGATAGAATTATAAAAATCAAGATGGTATTAGGACAAGAGATTATAAATATCATTAGCGATTATGCTTCTCAAGTTGGCTTGGGAGAAAATCTTAAGATACAATTTTGGGAAGATATGGATAGTGTTATACAAGGCATACCAAGGATAGAAAATATTTATAGGAGGAGATCTGAATGGACACTTTGGAAGGGATAGTAAAAAGTATGAGAGAATACATAGAGGATATGGAGACAAAAATGAGCCTGGGAAGATGATCTTAGACTTTGCTATGTCATATGATTTTAGTATAATGAATATTTGCTTCAAGAAGAGATAAGAGCACTTAATAACCTTTAAAAGTGGACAAAATAGAAGTCAAATAATTTTTTTAAAAATAGGAGGGTAGATCATTTATTATGCAAGGATTGTAAAGTTATTCCAGGTGAAAGTCTAACCACACAACATAGAGTCTTAGTGTTAGATATATGTATTAAAAAATGGAAGAAAAAAAATAAAATAAACCAGTGTAAGAGAAATAGGTGATGGAACCTAAAAAAAGAAAATATAATAAAATTTAAAGATAAAATGATCAAAGATGGGGATTGGACTATAGAGGATGGAATAAAAACAAATACTCTTTCGAGTAGACTAGCTAACTCTATTAAAAAGATAGCAAAAGAGATTTTGGGTGAATCAAGGGGAAGATTCTCGAATAGCAAAGAAAGTTGGTGGTAGGATAAAGATGTATAAAAAGCCGTAAAGACAAAAAGAATTTGGTAAAAAACATGACAAAAATGTAGAAACAGTGATAACTTTGAAACGTATAAGGAAGCGAGAAAAGATGCAAAAAAGGCAGTTAGTGAAATTAAATACAGATCATTTAATAGCTTGCATGATAGATTAGACACACAAAAAAAGGGAAAGAGATATATTTAAACTTGCTAAAACTAGAGACAGGAAGAGCAAGGACTTAGCAAATGTAAAATGTATAAAAAGTGAGGATGATATTGTCTTGGTTAAAACGAAGGCATTAAAGAAAGATGGCGAAGGTACTTTAGTAAGTTGTTTAATGAAAACCAAATAGAAGGCTTAAATTTAGAATTGTCAAATGAAGAAAAGACTAAAAATCTGAGATTTATTCGCAAAATTAGAGTTAACGAAGTTAAGTTTGCACTAAAAAAAATGAAAAATAGGAAAGTTATAGGGCCAGATAACATCCCAATTGAAGTTTGGAAATGCTTAGGTGATAACGGAATTATATGGTTAACTAATTTATTTAATACAATTATAAAAATTAAGAAAATGTCAGATGAATGAAGGAAAAACACTTTAATACCTATATAAAAAAATAAAAGAGATATTCAAAATTGTAATAACTATCGTGAAATTAAACTTATGAGTCATACGATGAAACTATGGGAAGGGGTAGTTGAACAAAGATTAATGTTAGAAACGAAAGCCTCAGAAAATCAATTTGGTTTTATACCTGGGAGATCTACCACAGAAGCTATATATCTTTTAAGAAGATCAATGAAAAAGTTTAGGGAAAAGAAGAGGGACTTGCATATGATATTTATTGACCTTGAGAAAGCATATGATAGGATACCTAGGGAAGTTCTAGTGGGTTTTAGAAAAAAATGGTGTATGCAGTAAGTATACTGATGTCATTAAGGTTATGTACGGTGGAGTAATGACTCGTGTAAGGATTATAGATGGAGAAACTAGAGAATTTCCAATCACCATAGGTGTACATCAAGGATCTGCTTTGAGTCCTTATCTTTTTGCTTTAGTGATGGACCAACTGACTAAGAGTATTCAAAAGGAGGTTCCATGGTGTATGTTGTTTGCAGATGATATTGTATTAATTGATGAAACTAGGGACGGAGTAGAGGCTGAGTTAGAATTATGGAGAGAAGCTTTGGAATCTAGAGGCTTTAGGATAAGTAGAAAAAAGACATAATATATTAAATATAATTTTAGTATTGATAGGAGGAATACTGGAGACAAAGTTAAACTTGATGATGAAGTAATAAATAGCATTTGTAGATTCGATCCCTTGGATCTATTATGCAAGCTGAAGGAGAAATTGAAGATGATGTAATGCATAGCGTTAAAGCAAGTTGGGTAAAATGGAGAAATGTTTCAAGTGTGCTATGTGATTGTAGAATACCCTTAAAAATAAAAAGAAAGTTTTATAGGACAGCTATAAGACCAGCTATGCTATATGGATCAGAATGTTGGGCGACGAAGAAACGGAATATCCAAAAAGTAAAAGTTACCGAAATGAGAATGCTTAGATGGATGAGTGGTACTAAAAGATAAATTAAGCAATTAACATATTCGCGGTAAGTTAGGTGTAGCTCCTATAAAAGATAAGATAAGGGAGGGACGACTCAGATGGTATGGACACTTGTACCGTAGGCCACATAGTGCACCAGTGAAGAAGAGTGGGGGGGCAGTAGAAGGGGTAGGGATAGACCTAAATTAACTTTGGAGAAGATAGTGAGTAAGGTTTTAATATCCCTGAATCTGTTAAATGAAATGGTCCATGATCGCATAAATTGGTGGAAAAGGATTCACATAGCCAGCCCCACCTAGTGGGACTTAAGGCTTGGTTTTGTTGTTGTTTGTTGTTGTATACTTTAATTCCAAATTTCCAATTTACAACCTCAAGTCTTTGCCCAGCCACCCTTGCCGTCACTAGACCAGGTTCCAGTCGCCCTTGCGGTAAACCTAGTTGTCGCTTCAGTCATCTCGCGAGTCGCAGCCTTCACTCTTGCCGTCGCTAGACAAGGTTCCAGTCACCCTTGTCGCCAAAACCAGGTTGTCGTCGCCTTGCAACCCAAAATAAAAACTCAAGTCGCCACTCAATGCTCGGCTAACTTCCCATTCCCCGACAACTAACTTCCCCTCCCCCTTACTCTTGTGAGTCATGAACTCATGATCATTGATCTCATCTCTCAAGACCCAAAATAAAAACTCTCAAATCTGCCTTCAGCCTTGGATTAATGTTATCATTTCTTTCATCAAGCATTTAAGTTCTGCAGTTTGTTAAAGATAATATTGCATCCATAATGATTGTACTTTGCTGCAGATAGAAATATGGATGCAATAGAAATGATTTTTGAAAATCAATAAGTTGAGTGTCAATTGAAATTTTGTTTGTCAAATTCGTTTAACTGAAAATTTGATTCGGTTGGGTAACGTTCGACTAATATGCCTAATTCGGTCAGTTCAGTTTTGGAAAATTCTTAACCAAATTTTTTTGGTTAATTCAATTAATTAGCTGAATTACCCAAACAGACCAATAGCTCACCCCTAGGCCACATTACAATAGCTAGTGAGTCTTAGAATGATTGATGTACATTCACCCTTGCCTAAAAAGCTTCCTATCTTATTCTAACTCTTATCACTAGGAAACATCAAAGTACCGAGTTGTTCTCGATTTTAGTAAGGCATTATCCTACCCCAAGAATTTAGCCTACACTATTATTTACATGATGGTTATCCATCCCATATACACAAGACAAATGGTCACAGGCAAGCACAACGCTCTAAACAAGCTTAGTTCAAGACAACCAAGCTATAAGGTCAATCAATCCTCAGATTGTCAATTCACTAGTAACTTGTCCAAAGTCCAAAGCACAAACGCACGCACACACACTCATGACTAGATATCTAAGTAATATTTTCATATCTTTCAAAGACAAAACAAAATATAGGTAAACAGTTGTGGTTTAGAAGTAGCAATAAATTTATAATATTGTGACGGGGTTATAGCATTCATGCATAGCCACAGTAAAGCAATGAAAGGAAAATGGCTTGAAGTTGTACAAAATAGAAGGAAAGATGAAAAACAATTATGCCTTTACTCTAAAAGTGCAAGGAACTGACAACACAATAGCTCAGGTATGGGAAGACAGAGAGATACAAGTTCATTGTTCAAGTTTTAGCAATGGAAAGATATGTCCACAAATGCTTGCAAGTATCCCTACTACACTGTCAGGGAAACTGCCTTAATGCCTCAACCCTCAACTACAAAAATAAATGTGTATGCACGCGTAAAGCCCCAGTGGCCCTTGACATCAAGTCACAATCATTTGTCAAAATGGTTTGCAAGTATAAACAAGCAATTAGCTTTAAGGATCTTTCCTATTACTTCTTAAAATACTACAAACAGGATAATAGAAGCAGCTATTTTTATACCCATAGACAACACTGGATTAATTGAATGCAGTATTATCAGCCAAGAAATGAAAGTTAGGAAAAAAATTCGTTAGATCACTGTGTAATGATTTATTGGATTGGCTAAAGCAAGGAACAAAAATGACAATAAAATGGCAGCCAGTTGGTACCCAATAGGGAAAAATCGCCAAACATTCCTTCAGAGTTTTCAAAGTAACAAAATAGAAAATTAACTGAGGACGAAACACACAACATTTTTTGAAATTGTTTTCCTTAAGAAAGCAATCTTAACTTGTGTTATTTATCCAATAATGAACACTATTTTGATTATTTGGTTGGCTTCAAAGAAAATAGAGGAAGAGTTAAGAAATTTTTGGCTTTCAAAATATTTATTTAAACTGCATATCTCATAGATTGATCGTCTCTTTTTCCACACAAATTTATTTAAATTGTGTATCCCAAATCAAGACTCAAACACAATATTCTAAGAAAGCTTCACTAACTTTCTGATCTCACAAACTGGAAAAGTGGAAGTCAAGTGCTAGTTGATAAAAACATGGAGACGGGAGCAAATGGAAGGGATGTGAAAATCCACAAATCAAAATCAATCCTAGAACCAAAACTGGCAACCATTCCTGACCCTACATATTAACATAGAAATTAGACCCTAACATCTGCTTCAGGATAAAGTAGTGTTTCTTTGCTTCACTATAGTCTCGGTGTCTTGTGCTTTTGCAGGAGTTCCTTTACTCATGACAGAGTGACTGGGAGGCTTGAAATTACTAGCAATATTTTGTGAACAGTATTTCATTTTTGCTTCTTGCCATTGTGGGTGGACCATTTTCTGTACTCTTTCTTATCTCTTAATTAAATCTTTATTTTCGTGTATAAAAAACACAAGAAATCAAATCAAATGCTGGAGCATACAGTATGGCTTGGCACTACAAAAACAAAGGAACAATCCTTTCAGACAAAAAACAAAAGATCCACTGGGATATCACAAATGTTCAAAAAGCTTGCCAAAAAACGTGACCCCCCCCCCCCCCACCAAACACAAAAAGTAAAAAATCACACACACACACACATGCTCCCACACCCCACATCCACACCTAACCTCACCCACACACACAGATAGATGCACTGTAAGCATACCATGTCCCAAAGATGATCCTTTACTTTTCCTTTGATTTGGAGCTGACCGCACTATGCTCAATTTTTTCCCAAGCAAAACTTGTTTGTTCTTTGCTACTGCAGCGGCAAGGTGTGCATCATCTGAGAAATCAACATATGCCAGTCCCTTCACAAATATAAATTTGAAAGTCAACAAAAATCATAATAGCAAATAATGAATGCATTAAAACATCACAATATATATATATATATATATATATATTTATGGGATATAGCCGACCCCACTTAGTGGGACTAAGGCTTGGTTTTGTTGTTGTTGTTGTATATATATTTATGGGGCAATCCTTTGTTCCAAGCAATCTTGTGCAAAATGCCAAACACATGGTCCAGGATTATGCTAACAGATATGTGAAAAATATATCTGCAGTATGGCGCACTTGTAAGGATGTTGAAATTTTTCCATTTTTAGGATAAAGGTCGTACCCAGTGCACAAGGCTCCCACTTTGAGTGGGCTCTAGGAGAGGTGGATGTTGGCAAGCCTTACCCCCATTTTTGGAGAGGCCGCTCCCAAGTCTCAAACCCAAGGCCACCCGTACCGAGGCGGAGGCACTTGCCATCGCACCAAGGCACAACCTCTTCCACTTTTAGGAAAGAGTTGGTAAATTAGAATAATGATTAAAAGGAAAATTATTCATAAAATTACATTTTACTAATAAAAATTTTGTGGAACACATTGAATTAAAACATAGGATCACTAGATTTAGTGCTCTATAATGAAAATGAACCTGATTTCCAAACAAATTCACAAGTTACCAGGGTAAGATTTTTGAATATTTCTAATAAGCAGTGCTCCAAGCAAGGAGTGCCAGATATAAATAAATAAATAAATCTCTCAGCTTTCTTAGCCAATAAAACCGAATTTTGTTTAAAATTGTTACTATCAAAGTGAGTCCTAGGCTGGCTCTAGTGTTGGAAGTGCAAATAACAAGGCACGAAATTAAGATTAGTTAATCTTCAATATTAGTACTACATAGGAGCGACCTTCCTTGGGATGATGCTTTATTCTCTTATTATTAGGGAGTGTGGGTTGAGGCGTCTTCCTATGGTTTTTTATTCTCTTCACTGCTGTTGTTGGAGGGTTATTGTGCCTTCCAGAGGGATGTTACATCATTGATCCTAGATTCTTCGAGGCTTTATTCTTGCAATTTTTTTTTTTTTTTTTGGTCATTAAATTAGATCAATATGTCTTGTAAGCTTCATTGTGGTATTCGGAAGGCCAAAGTCTCTCCAAGATTAAGGTATTTATGTGGTCGATTGTTCTTAATAAAGTTTAACACCAACAAACCTGCTGCAAATTAAGAGGCCTGCAAAGCCATTAAATTTAAATGTGGATTTCATTTTTTAAAAGTTCAGAATCAGATTCTCAGCTCTTTTTTTTTCCCACTGTCCAGTCATTTGAACAGCTTAGTAAGTTGTTTGAATTATTTAGAAATAAGTGGGTTTGTCCAAATTCAACAATGTATTTGTTGGCTATTTCCATTACCGGTTTAAGTAGGAGTACACAGATGCCTCATCTTCATGGAAATTTTTTTCAGGGTTGTGGGAATTTGGTTGGAATGGAACAAGCATATCTTGAGGGGAAAAAGGATTAAATGTCCCTTATACTCTGGCAAAACTGTTAAAATCGGGATCCTACATGGATAGCTAGAAGGGTTAGCAGGTGAGACAAGAGGTAATAAATGTCATTAGTGTATATGCTCCTCAAATAGGCTAGCAAAAAACCTTAAAAGACATATGGATGGCATTATCCACGGGATATCAAGGACTCAGGAAAAATTCATAGGAGCTTAAATCAATTTAAGAGAACTAGGTGGAGGAATAGGAGATAATATTTTTAGGTTAAAGATAAAATGATCAATTCTTCAAACAATGATAGTTAGCTCTATAAAAAAGAGAGCAAAAGCAATAAACTCATTAGTGACAAGAGGTAATAAATAATCAACTCTTAGCAAGAGTGACAAGAGGTTCATAGGAGCTTAAATCAATTTAAGAGAACTAGGTGGTGCCATGGGAGAAATATAAAATAAGTTAAAGATAAAATGATCAACTCTTTGGAGCATGATAGCTAGCTCCATTAAAAAGCGAGCAAAAGAGATTTCAAGTCAATCTAGAGGAAGATTCTTAGCTAGTAAAGAAAGTGGTGGGATAAATACAAAAAGAATTTTCTATAAAACGTGGCAAAAATATAACATGGAAAATTTTTTGAAAAATATAAAGAGGCAAGAAAATATGCAAAAAAAAAGAAGAAAAAAAAAACGTTTGTGAATCTAAACATAGAACATATAATAATTCATATATTAGATTAGTTTAGATTAGATTAGGAAAAAAAAAGGCAAACATTCAAAATTGTAATAACTATCATAAAATCAAACTTATGAGTCATACACTGGAACCATGACAAAGGTTAATTGAACGAAATCTAAGGTTAGAAACGAGTCTTACAAAATCAATTTGTTTTTATGTCTACAAGACTCAGTAAAAAGCTATATATCTTTTAAGAAGATTTATCGAAAATTTTAGGAAAAAGACGATCGACTTGCATATGATTTTTACTAAGAGAAAGCCTACGACAGGGTTCATAGGTTAGTTCCAAAAAAAAAAAAAAAGATTAGCCTCCATTTGAGAGCATATTGTATACAAATGACCGGTGCCATTTCTTTCTTGGAGGAATGGGAACTGCTTTTGAATCAGCATAAGGCTAAATAAACTTCACCTCCATTTGGGAGTACATAAAAAATAGTGTTTTATAGCACTTATTAGTTATCACTTAAAATAAGCACTTCCACAAAAAAAAAACAGTAGTGTTTGGCTTGTATCATAAGCCTATAAAAAGTAATTATTGCAAAAAGTGCTTTTTCAAAGTCACTTTTTTGAGAACTTTTTTTAAGTGAATTTTGGGAAGCAATATAAGATATCTTTTTGACCAATTATAAGTGGCACTGTTAAAAGGTAGGGTCAACTTTGCAAATATAATAAATTTTAGTGGCAATTTTGTATTTTTTAAAATAAATATTAGAAAATAGCATATTATTTTTTTTATGTATTATAACATATTAATTATCCATGATATATAATATTCAAGTCTAGACTGAATAAAAAAAATCTTCAATTAATTTTAATTAACATTAAATAATTTAAATTTTTAATTTAATCATTAATACTATTTTTTAACATAAATTAATATGATAATCATATGTTATAAATATACATCAATATTAAGAAATGGTCCATGATCGCATAAATTGACGGAAAAAGATTCATATAGCCGACCCCACCTAGTGGGATTAAGGCTTGGTTTTGTTGTTGTTGTTATAATATTAAGAATATTTTCATTTAAAAATAATAAAATTACATTATTTTACTTAACAGAAAATATATAAATTTTAAATAAAAATAATTAACATAATTATCAATTAAATTTTGAATTAGAAATATCAATTTTTTATTTAAAATAATCATATGTTGTTTTATTATGTATTATGACATATTAATTATTAATGAAATATAATTCAGTTCTAGAACGAAGAACCATCTATCAATTTAAATTAATATTAAATAAACTCAGATTTTTAATTTGATTAGTAAAATTATTTTTAACATAAATTAATATGATAGTCATATGTTATAAATATAAATTAATAACAAGATTATTGTTAATTAAAAATAATAATCTTATAAATCTTATATTATTTTACTTAATAGAAAATATTTAAACATTAATTTAAAATAATTAACATAATAATTAAATTTTTAATTAAAAAATATTATTATTTTTACATAAAAAATATATTTTAAAATAATCATATATTATTTTATTATATATTATAACATATTAAATAGTGATGAATATAACAATATAAATTCATATAGCACCCTATAAAAGTGAGTATCCAAATATCACTTTTTTTAAATACAACCAAACACCAATATGACTTTCAATACTTTTCCAATTTAGCACTTATTATCAACACTAATTAAATTCAATACTTTTTTCTAAAAAATACATCTCTCCATAAGTGACTCCAAACGATTCCTTAAGAATAATTTGGCTTCAACTGATCCTTTTGTACCAGTACTGTTGCGACTTTGGTACTTGGCAGCTCACAAGCAACATACAGGCTAACCGTGCCCATCACTCCCTCGCTCTTTTTTGAACGCCTTTTCTCTATTCTCTTTCGAGTATGGTTCCTCTATAGGAACATTGAATGCCCCACTTCGCAAAGTAGCTCCCTCTCCAACAGTTTTTTACGTAATTCCTTTTGAGTAATTTTGACATAATCACTAACCTCAAATTCTTTGTCCTGATTGGATGGTAGAGCAAGCTTCTAAATGATTTTCTTCCCACTGTAGTGGAAGATGTGTTCTCATGCCCTTGAGTCACACCCAAATCATTGAACCAATGAGAACCAAGGAATTTTAACAATTTGATGTGGGGCGAGGGGGGGGGGGTATAGATGCAACTTTGTTAGTGAACTACCCCCTTTGAGGCGAACAATTCGGTCATTTGAAATTCTTTTCCTTGATTGGATCTTATTCCTTTAATCTTACATTGAAATTGATTTTCAACAAGATTGGTGCTTTGCCTTTAGAATTCATGAGGTAAATCCATGTCATTCTACTATGGTCATCAACTATTGTTAGAAAATAATAAGCACCATTGAGTGAACTAATGGAGAAAGGGCCCCAGATATCCATGTGTATTAGATCAAAAGGTGCATCAACAAATTTTTTACTCTCAAGAAAAAACAAACAGGTTTGTTTTGCCATATGACACGTTTCACATTGATGCTTGTCAACAAAAGGAGGGATATTAGGCTCTATACTATGCAATAAATTGAGGCGTTCATCAAAGGGGTGTCCCAAACGTAAATGCCACAATTCTGGTGTCAAAACAGATGAAGAGTTGGCCAAGGTTGGTGAGATGGCAGCTTATCCCCAAGCTGATTCTTCTCCAAAAGATAGAGCCCTTGTTTTTCTCTAGCAATTCCAATCGTCCTCCAAGTTCCCAGCTCCTGAATAAAATATTGTTCAGCCAATAAAATGAAACAAGTGTTTAGGTCTCGGCTAATCTGACTTGTAGAAATGAGATTGTAATGGAAGTTAGGTACATATAGGACATTTTTTAGAATAAGAGCCTATGAAATGATGACAGTCCCTATATGTGAAACTGGTACCGTAGTGCCATTGGGCAGGTTAACCGAGACATTTTCCAAAGGCTTTTTCAGTGTGAGTAGATCAAGAGATCCTGTTATGTGATCGGTTGCCCCACTATCGAGAATCCATGCACTCAATTGGTGATATTGTTTGTGCAGCTCAAAGAATGTCTCAAGGAAATAGATGAAGCAACAAGAAGCTTACCGTTATGTTTTGGTAAATTTATACCTTGATTTTCTGAGTTGCTGCTAGATGGAGTGGAATTTTGGCATTGCAAAAGGGCTATGAGTTGTTGTATCTGATCTGGAGAGATGTTCAGATTTGTCCCTCCCGAGCCTTCATCTAAGGATGCATTGTTGGCCACCTTGTGCTGGTTCCTGCCTCCAGTTCTTAGCTTATACAGTTTGTGGTTTGGAGGGTATCCATAGATTTCCCAACAAGTTTCCACGGTATGATTTGTTCTCCCACATTTCGTGCATCATGCTCTCTCCTTAGGACCCAATCCCTCGTAGTTTCTTCCTTTTGTCTGCCCGCTTGGCATTTCCCTTCTGATTCTAAGGTCTGCCACACTGCAGATTCTGAAATATTTTTGACCGGGTTAGTAAGCTCATGATTCACCTCTCCTCGTAGAACAAGGTTGAACACATCATCTAGTGAGGGCAGTGGGTCCTTCAATAGAATCCCGTTCCTTAGGTCTGCATGAGTGTCATCCAATACCATAAGGAATTTCATAATCTGTCTTCTCTTGAGCCTTTTGTTCAGCACTGAAACAGTGCCACAGTCCACTGCCGAGCATTTGAAAGGTTCTTCGTACCTCATTATCTCTTCCCAGATGAGTTTCAACTTGGAAAAGTAGACACTTGCTGGATTTTTTTCTTGTTTAGTTGTTGACAGCTGTTGTTCAAGCATGAAAATTCTGTTATTGCTTGACCTTGCAAACCTTTTCTTGAGCTCATCCCATACTATTGATGCAGAGTCCGACCACATGATGTATCCACCAATCTCAGGTGAGAGACTGTTGGTGATCCAAGATAGGATCATATGGTTGCATCTCTGCCACTGTGGGTATTTGGCATCTGTATCAGTAGGCTTTGTGATGGTGCCATTGATGAAGCCTAATTTGTTTTTGGCTGAGAGAGCTACATACATAGCTCTATTTCAAGCATGATAATTATGAGGAGTTAATGGTTGTGAGACTAAAACAAGTCCAGTGCTCTCCCCATGATGTAGGAAATAAGGATTGGAAAATTCATCTTCAGGTTGGTGAGGTTCGACTATAATGAGGGTTGGTAAGAAAGAAGATTTTGAGGTGAAGGTGGGATGTTAGGATTGGTAGAACAGAGAGATTCAAAGCTCTTGCCCTGATACCATGTCAAAAGAGAGAATATTTGGTGTTGGCTACCAATTTGGTTACCAATGAATTCGTATTGATTGAACTGAAAATTACAAGATGTCTTCTCCTAATATATATAGCTAAGACAGAAAACTGAGTCTATACAACATATTGGAAACCGAATCAATAGAGGGCAGCTATCTACTCCTTACAATCTGCATTTCAGACTCCAAAGAAGCAAGCGGCTCCTCTAGCTTTCTTGTAAATCAGGGGCTTGTCTTTCCAAATAAAGCAAAGTCAAAACTGAGTTATAGGGAACAACAACATGCAGCTCTGATCCACAATTTTCACTCCTGATTTTCCTTTAGTTTTCTCAATAGGTTGCGTCAAACTCATTGTGCTTCATTATCCAACATCCCTAGGATTCTCTATTTAGAATGCCCTTACTTTTGTCAAGTCTCCACAAAGATTGATGTGTGATTTCCTCTAGTCTCTGGGGGGAGTAAAAGAGACCACTTAGTTAGCTGGGAGGTGGTTAAAAAACCCAAATCCAAAGGGGGGCTAAGGCCTCCCTAATTGGTAAATGGTTGTGGAGATTTCCTTTGGAAGTGAACTCCCAATGGCACAAGGTGATCAAAAGTAAATGAGTTCCATCAAAATGGGTGGGAGACTTGAGAAAGTGGTATTATTTCTCATGCCTGCCCCTAGAACTTTGTGTCGCTTGTTGCATGTGACAACAAGGTCCGTTCTAGGGAGGATGTTTTGGAATGGTGAGGCTCTTTGGAGCTGAAGGTGCCTCAACTATTTAAGATTTCTTCTCTCCACAATAAACCTATCGGCCCATTCTTTTCTTCTAACGGAGGCTCTCTCTTATGGAATTTCCATCTTTTAGGAATCTCAATGAAAAAGAGGTCGACACGCTTACCACTTTGCTTTCAAGAGAGAACCTGGGAGGGGGTTCTTCATCGTTGTTATCAAAATCTTTTTTATCACCTCTTTTTTTAGAACCCCTTCCCTGAATTTTCCTTTCAAGACCCATCATTTGGAAGGCTAAGGTCCCTTCAAAGATTTGAACCTCTCACTATGACTCTGAATAGGGTTAATACGCACAATATGTTATAGACAAGAAAGCAATACATGTCTCTTGATCCTAACATGTGCATGATTTGCAAAGAGTGCGATGAAACAAATGCTCACATTTTTTCTGCATTGTAAGGTGGCATCTTATCTTTGGAATGCTCTCTTCTCTTACCTTGAGAAGCTTGGGTGGCACCTTAATATGTGAGAGATATGTTGCTAGTGAGTTATTGGAGTTTTGAATCAAGAAGTAAGAGTTGCATTTTATGGAACAGTGCAGTTTTTCGCTATTTTATTGACTCTTTGGCTTAAGGATGAACACAAGAACTTTTAAGGGGCACACAACTTGTCCTTGTTTATTATGGGAAAGAGTGCTGTTCTTGGCCTCTTATTGGGCCCACTCTTTTGGCTTTTTTTTGGAGGGGGGGGGGGGGAGCGCAGAATGTTATTGCTGACCAGCCCTAAAGAGGATTGAAGGGCAGCCTTGTTGTTGTCTTTTTGGCTGGTGATCATTCTTCCTGGAGGACACCTCATTCTCATCCTTTATTGTAAATTGGTCCAGTTCTCATTAAATTTTCTCTCTCGTATAACAAAAAAATAATCCTCCATCTGCCACAGATAAAAGCAACTTTCAGAAACACTTTCTCTTCTATATGAAAGTGTGCAATAAATTAAAAAATAGTGTCAGTATAGAAACATATCTCTGTACATACAGTTAAGTACTTATATACGAAAAGCAAAAAAAAAAAATTGACTGAAAGCACAGAAGGATTCTTTAGAAATGACAACAATAGGAAAAAGAATCATTAATAACCCACCATTGACTCAAGTTGATTTCTCAAAAAATTAAAAAAAAAATGGAGAGAGAGAGAGAGAGAGACCCTTGATTTTCCAGAATATTTTTCAGTCAATATTCGAATAGCCACAACACCGCCAACATCGCTGAAGAAATTGCGTATATGTTCATAAGTTGCCTGCAGAAAATGTCACCATCTGTACCATAAGTTCAGATAGAATCAAAGTTGATTGAAGTACTCATGCATGTGGACACATTGGAGTGCATGAATTCTTGTTTATAGTACAAATGAGGAAGGAAAGAGAAGGGAAGAGAGAAAAGAGAAGATAGTATGGAGGTTCAACTCGCCTGAAAGTTAAGGTTTGATATAAATGCAGTGCACTGGTCTGTGTATATTGGGGTTTTCTCAGGCATAGCATCTTTGCTTTGTTGCCCACTAGTGCTATCAGCATTACCAACATTGGTGTCACATTCTTCTACTTCATTTGCTTCAACTGAGTTATGAGCTTGAGTTTTATCTTTCCCAGACACATTCTTAGGGTTTTGAGAAGTATTTTTCCTTCGTTTTGCTAAAGGCTGTTCATCTGTTGTGTTAGAACTTGCCTTCCTCTTTTCATAAGGATGTTTCTTAAGCAGATTCCCTTTCTGATCAGATGCAGCAATAGCTTTGGGCTCCTGCTGTAATCTAAATAACTGCAGTTCATCCAGACGAGGTGTAACCTGAGAAGATGGGGAAAATGAGTCAATCATCCCAAGAACAGATGCCCAACAATCCAAAAATCCATAGACAGGCTAACATATGAAGGTTGCATTGGTTCTATGAATTGCTGCTGCACCAACCATTACCACATCCTACGAACGGAAAAAATCATAAAAATGCAAAGCTGCAACCTGACACAAAATTTAACCTGGCTGACAGGCCTCTCTGTGTGGAAGCTATATGCAGTTAAATATGAGTCTGGTTTCCCTCAACCCAAATGGAATCTGAAAACAATGTACGACTTGTTCTCTAAGAGGGTTTATGCCATTGAATATGAGCCAAAGTTTACTCCACCCAAATGAATTCTCAAAATAATACGGGATTGATCAGCAAACCCTTTCAAGGGATTATAGTTGAATACTTTATCAAGCTGGATGATGTTGTTTTGTTGCAAACAGAAACCATAAGAAATGATAAAATAGTCTTCATGGAAGAACACTAGCTGAATTTTAAGGGTCTCACACAATTAATGCCAAAGAGAAACAGAATTAAGGAATCAACAACAAAAATAAGGCAAGTGGACAACAACAACAGAAAATTCCCTTTATCAGAAAATTGTTACAAATTCATGAAGGCCCAGCATGGGAATACAACATGAGTCCTGAAATCAGATGGTAATGGTACATGATGCAAATTTTGAAGTGTTTGATGATAAAGCCACAGTTGGCAAGGGACAATAGAATAAATCAACACAATTAAATCCAGCTATATTGCATAGTAATGAACATAAGAAGTGCTACATTGACAACCATACACAAATATATTGAACTTCCTGGTTTGGTGGACCACTGCCGACAGGGGTAGTGGCAGGGTGGTCAGCATTAGGGGAAGAATGGGGTGTGGTGAACAATGGAAGAAACCTAACAATCACAAAAATGGATCAAGGAGTTCTTTATTGCTCAACAGAGAATAACTACAGTTTCTGAATTCACAGTACACCAAATAAAATAAAATTTCATTACGATTGCACTAACTAACAAGAGCAGAACATAGTAATAAACAGATTCAAGAAAATCTTCATATGGTACTTTTCCAGTCTTAGCTGACTCCAAATAGTTGGAAATGCTTAGCCATTGTCATAAGTTTCTCTTAATGGTTATTTAGTCTTTTAGCATTATTATTATTATGTGTAAAGAGTTTTATTAGTAATAAGTGTGAGTTAGTAAGGGTATTATGGTCATTCTAGTAAGGGTATTATGGCCATTCCTATTGTGCTTACATATATAGTAAATAGAGGGAGAGATCTATCATTGAGTTTAGGTCTTCCATTTTACTCAATTACTCAATGTGGTATCAAAGCATGATCCAAACTAAACCCAACTCTCCTCAGCCGTCTCTGGAAAACACCATTCCCACAGCTGCCCTTCCTAGATTCACCTCCATCCCATATTATCACAAAACCAACCATACACCCATAAACAGACCCCCCCTGACGACTCACCCCACAAAACCCCATCGTTGGAGGTGACCCCACACGCCGGTCAAATTCTGGTAGGCCAACCCCATGCGCCGGCACGTGAGTGAATTTTTGGTCACCTTTTTCCTTCTTTTTTTTTCCCCTCTGCCATGCTCTGATTCCTTCTCTAGACTATATTATCAAGCTGTTAGGTCAGTTTTATGCTCAAAAATTCAACTTTTTCGACTATGCACTGGCGGCATTCCATTAATGTTTGTACAAGGCTTGTGACGGCTCCTTTGTGAGTTTTTTGGAGCCATGGCAGCATTCATATGTTCAGTTGTGAGGCTGTGGCAGTGCTATATCCGTCAGTGAGTCGCCCGTGGCAGTGTGGCACCCAAGGAATGGTTGTTTGATGCTTTGTGAAGCTGTTTATCAATTGTTAATGAGTTTATCGAGTCTGAAACAGTGGGATTTGCTGTGTTTTTTTTATTCATTATTCTAATTCCTTCCATATACCAAAATATCAAGCTGTTGAGCATGTGTTTTTGCTCCAAGATCCAATCTTTGTTGTGACAATGCACTAATGGTAATTCGTTAGTTGTTGTTCAATGTTAGTCATGGTCATTGGTGACCTTCTTGGGGCAGTGGACGTGCTCATAAGCTGTTTTTTTTTTTTTTTTGTGTGTGTGTATGTGAGGCTGTGGCAGTGTTGCTTTCTTGGGGCAGCATGTGAGTTTCTTGGTGCTATGGTAGCCTTGTACTGATTTATTTGTCGCTTGTTCATGGTGGGTCACCTTGTTCGTGGTTGTTCCAATTGTTCCAGCAATTAATCTTATGATAAGTGGTCTGAGTTTGTGAATGTTGGAATGGCGTTTTCAAATCCCAAAAATATGATTCCTTTGCTAGTCGCTTGTTTAAGTGAACCGTGTACTGTGACTATATCAGATGAGGAGTATTCTAGGTTTCTACAGTATCAATTGTCTTAACAAGCATCTTATCACATCGCTTCTTTTGCCTAAAAAGGTAATCCTACAGTCTGCATGTCATCTAATATCTCCTTCCTACTAGTCCTTGGATTATCGATTCTGCTGCTACTGACCATATAACAAGTGCAACTAACTTCTTTTTCGATCTCCAATATCTTAAAAATCTCTCTAGTCACCCTTGCTGATAGATCCACTATTGCTATTAAGGGGATAAGAACAGTAAATCCTACTCCTCCTCCTCCCTTTCTTCTGCTTTATACATTCCTAAATCTCCTTTCAATCTTATGTCAGTTAGTAAGCTTACAAAGTCACTAAATTGCTCTATCACATTCCTTCTTGATTTTGTGGTTATTTAGGATCTGAAGACAGGAAAGACAATCCATGTGGACTTTACTACTTTAAGTCTCCTTCTCCACCCATAGTAGTCAGAGGCGCGAGGAAAGCCGAAGCACAAAGCGTATTTGAAGCCGAGGCACGAGGCGAAGGCGCGCGCCTCATGAAGGTGAGGCACACAACTATTAAAATGATGTAAAATGCCTATTTGGGCTAATTGATATATGAACATATGAATATTTAGTAATATTAGAATTTAAAATGCAAATACATTACATCAACAACAACAACAAAACCAAGCCTCAAGTCCCATTAGGTGGGGTCAGTTATATGAATCCTTTTCCGCCAATTTATGCGATCATGGACCATTTCTTTTGACAGATTCAGGGATATTAAATTTGTACTCACTATCTCTTCCCAAGTTATTTTAGGTCTACCCCTACGCCTTCTACTACTCCCCACAGTAACTAACTCACTCTTCCTCAGTGGCGCACTATGTAGCCTACGTTGCAAGTGTCCATACCATCTAAGTCGTCCCTCCCTTATCTTATCTACCATAGGAGTTACACCTAACTTACCACGTATATGTTCATTCCTTAATTTATCTTTCAATGTTATACCACTCATCCATCTAAGCATTCTCATCTCGGCAACTTTTACTTTTTGGATATTTTGTTTCTTCGTCGCTCAACATTATGATCCATATAGCATAGCTGGTCTTATAGCTGTCCTATAAAACTTCCGTTTTAATTTTAAGGGTATTCTACAATCACAGAGCACACTTGAAGCACTTCTCCATTTTACCCTACCTGCTTTAATTCTATGCATTACATCATCTTCAATTTCTCCTTCAGCTTGCATAATAGATCAAAGGTATCGAAATCTACAAGTGCTATTTATTTCTTCATCATCAAGTTTAACTTTGTCGCCAATATTCCTCCTATCATTACAAAAATTGCATTTCATATATTATGTCTTATTTCTACTTAACCTAAAGCCTCTAGATTCCAAACCTTCTCTCTATAATTCTAACTCAGCCTCTACTCTGTCCCTAATTTCATCAATTAATACAATATCATCTGCAAACAACATACACTATGGAACCTCCTTTTGAATATTTTTAGTCAATTGGTCCATCACTAAAACAAAAAGATAAGGACTTAAAGCAGATCCTTGATGTGCACCTATCGTGATTGGAAATTCTCTAGTTTCTCCATCTATAGTCCTTACACTAGTCATTACTTCATCATACATATCCTTAATGACATCAATATACTGTATACCTACTACATACACCCTTTTTTTTCCTAAAACCCACCATAGGATTTCCCTAGGTATCCTATCATATGCTTTTTCTAGGTCAATAAATATCATATGCAAGTCCCTCTTCTTTTCCCTAAACTTTTCCATTAATCATCTTAAAAGATATATAGCTTATGTGGTAGATTTCCCAGGCATAAAACCAAATTGATTTTCTGAGGCCTTCATTTCTAACCTTAATCTTTGTTCAACTACCCTTTCCCATAGTTTTATCGTATGACTCATAAGTTTAATTCCACAATAGTTATTACAATTTTGAATATCTCCTTTATTTTTGTATATAGGCATTAAAGTGTTTTTCCTCCATTCATCTGGCATTTTCTTTGTTTTTATAATTGTATTAAACAAATTAGTTCGCCATATAATTTCGTTATCATCTAAGCATTTCCCAACTTCAATTGGGATGTTATCTGGTCCTATAGCTTACCCATTTTTCATCTTTTTTAGTGCAAACTTAACGGATTCATAAACGATTTCAAAGTCTAAAATCTAAATATCCTCCTCAATCAAAGTCTAAAATCTAAATATCCTCCTCAATCATATATTTCGAGCAATAACTCATTTTGTTTTAGTAGCTAATAGCCTAATACAAGCAATAACCCATTTACGATTTAAGACTTGTATAATGCATTTCCAAACAAATTATAAAATAGTAGCAAAATTCAATAAAAAGAATATTATGTATTAGTTATAAATTTGCATTAAACTACATATTTAATTACATATAATATTTTAAGAAGCAGCAGCAGGCAACAGAAAAAGAAGCTTACGAAGGTTCAAAGGCTCAAAGACGACCTCGCTGCTGGTTCGAAATGTCGAAGACGAAGTGATGAACTCACGCTACTGGTTCGAAGGCTTGCACAGATGAACTCGCGAAGGATCCTACTGGTTCGAAATGTGGAAGACGAAGCCGCGAAGGGTCGTGCTGGTTCGAAATGTCAAAGACGAACTCACGCTACTGGTTCGAAACTCAAAGATGAGCTCGCAAAGGCTCCTGCTAGTTCTAAATGTGCAAGACGAACCCACGAAGGGTCGTGGGGCTTTGAAGGGTCGAAGAGGGCTAAGGCCCCTATTTGTTCGAGTCGAATGAGGGCTAAGGCTAGGGCTCTGGCCTCTGGCTATTTCATCATTTAACAGGCTCAAAATCTTCAAGGCGCGCCTCACGGTGCCTAGCACCCCTCTACACCTCATCGCACCTCACTGCTTCTCTTGCAGGTCGCCTCGCCTCACATGGGATGAGGCGCTGGCCTCCTCGCCTCGCTGCGCCTCGCACCTCAGGCGCGCTTTTAACTACTATCTCCACCCCTTGCCCACACAGTCACATCTACACAACTACAAATCCATTGTCGTCTTGATCATCCGTACTTTGACAGGTTGAAACAACTAGTTCTTATATTGAGTTATGTGTCTAATCTTGAGTGCAAGTCCTATCAATTGGGCAAGCATCATTGTGTTCCCTTTGCTCCACAGGTCGACAAATAGGTCCTTTCATGCTTGTCCATACTAACATTTGGGGTCCTAGTCATGTGACATCAAAGTTAGAGTTTCATTACTTTGTTACATTTGTTGATGACTACTCTAGGATGACTTGGTTATATTTAATAAAATATCGTTCCTAGTTGTTTGATATCTTCTGTGCTTTCTATTCCCAAATAAAGACTCAATTTGACATGCCAGTCAGGATACTTCGAAGTGACAATGCTAAGGAGTACTTCAGTACCCAAGTCAATGCTTAGTAACTCTGGTATGATCCACCAATCCTCTTGTGCCCACAACACAACAAAATGGAGTTGCAGAGCGGAAAAACAGACATATTCTTGAAGTCATTCATACCCTATTGTATCAAATGAAGGTCCCCAAAGTCTTTTGGAGTGATGTTGTTCTCACAGCTTGCTCCCTCATCAATAAAATGTCATTCTCTGTCCTTGGTGGTAAAATTCCATTCTGACAATTGGGGTCCTAGTCATGTGACATCAAAGTTGGAGTTTCAGTACTGTCAGATTTTAGGGTCTACATTGTTTTGGTCTTAATGTCTTACCCTTCCATAGGGTTTGGTATCATTATATAGAAAAAGTTTACATAGTTGGTGCCATATTTTCAGGAAAATTTTCAGCACCTAAATGCTGCCAGAATTTCAAGAACATGTTGCCAGACTTTCAGGCACATGTTCAGTGCCAGCATGCTGCCTGATTTGCAGCATTATTTACAGCTACAATATAAATATAAAATAAACATCATAGAATACAAATTATTAACCATGTTTTCCCACACTCCCCTTCAAGCTGGTGAATGGGTATTTTCCATTCCCAACTTGGATACAATACTCTGAAACACTGAACTACTTGACCCCTGCCTGGATATTTTGCAATTTGTGGGGATCGAACAATCTCCTCCGATTGTGTTGTAGTGGTTGTCTCTGCAACCTCCTACATTCTTCACGAACAATGATCTCTTGGCGATTAAGGCCGATCACTTGAAACTACCAGCAATGAAGGCTGGTAAGAAAAGCTCTAAGAAATTCAGCAATGAAGGCTGATCATGAACAATGATCTCATGGCAATTGAGGCCGATCACTCGAAACCACCAGCAATGAAGGCTCGTAAGAAATGCTCTAAGAAATTCAGCAATGAAGGCTGATCAAGAACAATGATCTCACGGAAATTAAGGTCGATCACTCGAAACCACCAGCAATGAAGGCTGGCAACGGTAGAAATAAGAACAGAAACTGCTCCAATAAATTTCAGCAATGAAGGCTGAAATGAAAAGTAACGGAAACAACCAGCAATTAAGGATGGCAATAATAGAAATAAGAACAGAAACTGCTCCAATAAATTTCAGCAATGAAGGCTGAACTGAAAAGTAACAGAAACCACCAGCAATGAAGGCTGGCAACGGTAGAAATAAGAACAGAACCTGCTCCAAGAAATTTCAGAAATGAAGGCTGAACTGAAAAATAACGGAAACCCCCAGATAATAAGATCCAAGATTGATAACTGCACCAATTTTCTGCCAACAGCATCCTCTAGCAGCCCCTGAAAGAACACCCTGTATCCCATCTAGGAAGTTGGATGGTGCAACAAAAGGCAACTTGATTGCTACATATCTGGCAACTTCTGTTTCATTGCTATAAGCATAGCCCCAAATGTTGCGAATCAATATCAGCACTGACCCAACCAAAACACCCTCAGTAATGGCAATTACTAACACAACACATACTACCATTCGAGCTGTTCGTGGATGCCCAGCTCCTAGTTCATTTGAAACTCGAGTGCTCACAGCACCATTGAGTCCAAATGGGATCATCCAAACAATTGCAGCTGTATTGAGGCAGATAGAGAGCACCAAGGTTTCTAACTTTGGATTAGGAAGAAGACCAGATAAAAGAACCATCATTTCACATGACCACATTTCCACGCATACCATAAGGGCAGAAGGGGCAGAAGGAACAGCCAGTCCAAGAAAAGGGAGAATATTGTGTAGGGCTACCTTTGAAATTTCAGGATCTGGGCCAAGAGTCATGAGAATGGATCCTGTGTTTGCCCCCAATAACAGCAAGGGGTATGCTTACAAGCAAAAGAACAAACATGGCTTTCTGCATGTGAACTCCAAGCATGTGGTACTGCTTTGCCCCATAGGACTGGCCACATAATGAATCCAACGCACTTGCCATTCCCATCAACAAGCTGAAACCGGTCACGATTGTGAAAGAAGTGGCCATTGAAGAACCATAGAGAGCTAATTCACCTGGATGACCAACAATCAAACCAATGAAGACCTTTGGGGTCAAGACATCAACTTTCGAAATCCCTGCACGACTCACAAAGGCACCAAACAGAGCCAACGACACCAGTGCAGCAGATCCAATGGCAAATCCCTTTCCTATAGCTGCAATGGTGTTTCCCACAGCATCAAGGGCATCAGTTCTCTCACTGATACAGTGGCTCATGCCGGCCATCTCAGCAATGCCTCCAGCATTGTCACTGATAGGGCCATAAGCATCAATGGCCAATCCAGTAGCAATGGTACTTAGCATTTCAAGAGCTGCCACAGCAATACCATACATGGCTGCAAAGCTGAAATTAACAAAAATACTGATTGCAATAGCAAAAATAGGACTTATGACAGACTTGTATCCCAAGGCAAATCCAAATATAACATTGGTGGCAGCTCCAGTCCTGCAGGAATCTGCAACCTCTTGTACGGGGCTGTATGCATTGCTGGTGTAATACTCAGTCACAAACCCAATAATAAGTCCAGCCCAAAGACCAACAGCCACACACAGGAACAGCGGCCAGTTCTTAACAACCTTCTGAGCACCAAAATTGAAGATTGTAAATGATGGTGGAAGGACAATCCAGCTAACAATTCCAATTCCCACAACCATAAGAAGGGTGGAAAAATTAAGTTGTTTCTTCAATGATGGTTCCATTTCCTTGACAGCCTTGATTTCAAAGAAATCAGTTGCAAAAAGGGTGGTGACCAAACAAACAAGAATACCCATGGAATTAATAAGCAAAGGATAACAAATTGCAGTGAAATCATGATGAATTCTGAAGGATGATATGGAAGCAACAACAAGAGCTGCACAAGAAGATTCGGCATATGAGCCGAAAAAAATCAGACCCCATTCCAGCAATATCCCCAACATTGTCACCAACATTGTCAGCAATCACAGCAGGATTTCTTGGGTCCTCTTCTGGAATGTTTCTTTCTACTTTGCCCACAAGATCAGCTCCAACATCAGCAGCCTTAGTATAGATACCACCGGCAACTCTCCCAAAGAGAGCAATGGGAGAACCACCAAGACCATAACCAGTAATAGCCTTAAAAAGGCCTTCCCAGTCATCACCATAGTATAGAAGTGTAAAGCACCAAGAGACCATTTGCAGCAAGGAGAAAACCCATTACTGCACCAGACCAAAATGCAACAATAAAAGCCTTTCCAACACCCTTTCTTGCTTCTAAGGTTGTCCTTGCATTTGCATATGTAGCAATTTTCATGCCAAGGAAACCAGAAACTACTGTAGTGACAGCAACAAGTAGGAAGGACAGAGCACTGAAAACAGCTGTGGAAAGGGACACTAGCACAAAACAGTGCTCTCAGGACTTCAAATATCCAGAACTTACAACACTTTAGACCTTCCAAAATCCAAAACTTCAAGAGGCAGCAATGACTGCAGAAGTGAGCTTACAATATGCTAGGAGGAATAACTTAACCACAAAAAACAGGGCAGACCACAAAAAAGTACTGCAGGCATTTAATAAACAACCTGGCAGCAGCTACAGGCATTATGCTGGCAGCAACTGCAGGCATTATGCTGGCAGCAACGCAAATAGAGTACAGCTGATAGCAGCCCGTGGAACAGAGGAACAGCAGCATACTAGAAAGAGAGTATAATCGACTTTACATCAGAAAATCACCATGAAAACACGCAGCTTCCTACCAAGGATGCTGCACAACCTAACAAAGAGGAAGTGTGTCCCTAAACGACTCTCAAAACAACCTAATCAGATATTAGGATTGTCAGTTTCGGCTCTTTGTGTTAAAGCTCTCCACAGAACCCAGGAAGAGAAAGATCAAAACCGCAAAAGACGTCCTGCTCTGCTTCTCCTCAGAGCAGAGCAGAGGATGAACAGAGGATAGGGAGAGAGACAGGCAGTAATAGAGGTAGCTAGGCAAAAATAGCTGCAGTAGGCTCTGATACCATGTCAGATTTAAGGTCTACATTTTTTTGGTCTTAATGTCTTACCCTTCCATAGGGTTTGCTATCATTATATAGAAGAAGTTTACATAGTTGGTGCCATATTTTCAGGCAAATTTTCAGCACCTAAATGCTGCCAAAATTTCTGGAACATGCTGCCAGAATTTCAGGAACATGTTGCCAGAATTTCAGGTATATGTTCAGTGCCAGCATGCTGCCTGATTGCAGCATTATTTACAGCTACAATATAAATATAAAATAAACATCATAGAATACAAATTATTAACCATGTTTTCCCACAAGTACCTTGTTGCATTTGTTGATGACTACTCTAGGATGACTTGGTTATATTTAATGAAAGATCGTTCCGAGTTGTTTGATATCTTTTGTGCTTTCTGTTCCCAAATAAAGACTCAATTTGACATGCCAGTCAGGATACTTCGTAGTGATAATGCTAAGGAGAACTTCAGTACCCAATTCAGTACTTAGTAACCATGGTATGATCCATCAGTCCTCTTGTGCCCACATCCCACAACAAAATGGAGTTGCAGAGCGGAAAAACAAACATATTCTTGAAGTCACTCGTACCCTATTGTATCAAATGAATGTCCCCAAAGTCTTTTGGAGTTAAGTTGTGCTCACAGCTTGCTCCCTCATCAATAAAATGTCATCCTGTGTCCTTCGTGGTAAAATTCCATACTCAGTTACCTTTCCTAAGGCTCCTTTGTTCTCCTTTCCTCCTCGTATATTCAATTGTGTGACCTTTGTCCATCAATTATCTCTAGGAATGGATAAGTTGGATCCTCGTGCTATAAAATGTATTTTTCTGGGCTATTCCTATACTCAAAAGGGATATCGATGTTACAGTTCTAATTTAAATTGATTCTTTGTCTCTTCTGATGTCGCCTTTTTGAGTCTACACCATACTACTCTGATTCCTTGAGTTTTGTTGACCTTGTTGAGTCCCTTCCTCTGCCCTGCCTTCTAGATCCAAACCTAGTATCTGTGCCCAATTCTCCTACATCTTCATCGCTTCAATCAACCCAATTTACAAGTATACACACAGCGAATCAAGGGGAAGTGCCTCCTCCAACTTCTACTACAGTTCCTCTAGTTCCCTTGTCGAATGATCTTATTTCTCATGATGTTGATCCTCCAACAACAATTCGAATAGGTAAATGCACTTGTACCCAACATCCGATCTCTAATTTTGTTTGTTATGATTTCTTGTCACCCTCTTATTACTATATTGTTCGTACTCTGTCTTATGTTGCTCTTCCAATATCTATTTCTGAAGCCCTATCCCATTCTGGGTGGAGGACGACAATGGTTGAAGAGATGTGTGCACTACATGAAAATGATACTTGGGATTTGGTAACTCTTCCTTCTGATGAGTCTGTGGTTGGTTGTCGTTGGGTGTACAATGTGAAGTCAATCTTGATGGTTCTGTGGCTCGTCTGAAGGCCAGACTTGTTGCTAAGGGGTATACTCAGGTGCATGGTTTGGATTATTTAGACACATTCTCCCCGGTTGCTAAACTTGCCTCAGTATGTTTGTCTGTTTCTTTAGCCACACTTGTCATCTCTACATCAGTTCGATGTGAAGAATGTTCTCCTACATGGTGACCTTCACAAGGAGGTATATATGTTGCTCAAAGGGAATTAGGTTAAGTATGTCGGCTCAAGAAGTCATTGTATGGATTAAAACAATCTCCAAGAGAATGGTTTGGCCTTTTTAGTGTTGTAGTACTTGAGTTTGGCCTTCATCGGGGTGCAGTAGATCACTCTGTATTTTACTATCATACTCCATTGGGCAGTATTTTGCTTATTGTATATGTGGATGACATTTTGATCACTGATGATGATGATCAAGGCATCAAGACCAAAATTTTTTTCTACAGAGCAAGTTCAGACCAAAGTCTTGGGACCATTGAAGTACTTCTTGGGTATAGAAGTATCGAGATCTCATACGGGAGTTGTCTTGTCGCAGAACAAGTATGTTCTTGATCTTTTAGATGAGACAAGGTTGTTGGGATCCAAACCTGTTGATAAACCCATGGGTCCTAATAGTAAGTTAATGCCAAATATGGGTGATTTGTTGCCTAACCCAGGTCGGTATCACAGACTTATTGGAAAGTTGAATATCTCATTCACTCAATCAGTTATATCCTTCGCAATAACTGTTATGAGTCAGTTTCTCAATTCCTCAAGAACAAGTCACTAGGATGCAGTAATTCGCATTTTGAGATATCTCAAAGGTGTACCAGGGAGAGGTCTCTTATATTAAGGGGCCACACTCATATTTAGGGGTATACAGATGCAGATTGGGCCGAATTACCATCCTATCAAAGTATCCACAATCGGGTATTGCATCTTTGTTGGTGCTAATTTGGTATCTTGGAAAAGTAAGAAACAAACAGTGGTTGTCAGGTCGAGTGTTGAGTCAAAGTATAGGGCTATGGCGCACACTACATTTGAACTTGTTTGGCTGAAGAATATATTGAAACAACTAGGTTTTCCACATTCTCAGCCTATGGAGTTGATGTGCGATAATCGAGTTGCTATACATATTGCCTCCGACCTAGTCTTCCACGAGCGGAAAAAGCATATTGAAGTTGATTGCCACTTTATTCGAGAGAAATTTGTACAAAAGCTTATTGCAACCACTCATGTAAAGTATGAGTTTCAGGTTGCTGATTTGTTCACTAAAGTCTTGGGAGGTGCTCGTGTGAAATTCATTTGTAACAAGCTGAAGCATATGATATATATGCTCCAGCTTGAAGGGGAGTGTTAATGGCTATTTAGTCTTTTAGCATTATTATTATTATGTGTTAGAGTTTAGTTAGTAATAAGTGTGAGATAGTAAGGGCATTATGCGCATTCCTATTGTACTTACATATATTGTAAATAAAGGGAGAGACCTATCACTAAGTTTAGGACTTCCATTTTACCCAATTACTCAACAGTTTCAAACTTACTCCACATTTTTTTTTTCTCTTAATTGAAATATTTTTTGCACTGACAATGATAAAATAAAAAATAACAGATAACCTTTGTCCAAGAAACCAAAATTTGAATAAGTATGCCCCTCATTTGGAACGACCTAAAAAATAAGTACTTATTATGAACAACATGCATTCAAAAAAAAAAAAAGTACATAAAATTTTGGTACATAATAAGAAGAAACAAAAGCAGGAAAGCATACCTTCCGCTCAGCATGGTCAAAATCTTCGAGCGCACCATATTCTCTCTCAAAACGTAACCATGAGTGGCATATGTCCTGAATGATTCTGTTTTTTAGGACAGGAAGATATCATCTAATCCAAAAATTATTACATAGCAATTGCAAGCTTCTAAAGAACATCAACATCCAAAAGGATCTCAAAACAAATTTTCCAATATGGTTCACATAAATGAAATGGTAACATGTCATTATAAATGCTGTGGTTAGATCATTTTATTGATCACAATTAGAAATAAACTGGAGGAGATCACAACCAACCATGTGCAATAAAGATAAAAGTAAAAAAATAATAATAAATAAATAAACAAACAGTTTGGAATCAGAAGGGCAAATAAGAAATCAAAGACAGGAGAGAATCATTCAACTCCAGGAAAGACGCACAAGGCAATACATCTCTCTGCCCTTCTCTTTCAGGGCAGGATGGCAGATCTATCCTCCAAGTCAGTTACCATTACAGC
This sequence comes from Malania oleifera, assembly GCF_029873635.1. Taxonomy (NCBI): domain Eukaryota; kingdom Viridiplantae; phylum Streptophyta; class Magnoliopsida; order Santalales; family Ximeniaceae; genus Malania; species Malania oleifera. Next base: position 685,030 of record NC_080425.1, read on the forward strand.
ATTCTATTACATCAATTGATCTCATTTCATGCCATTTTAGCATTCTGGGTAGTGCAGTGCTAGGACAATCAAAAATCAGTTGATATTATCAAGAAGTCGGTCCACTCAGTGCTTCATCTATTAAATTATTACAATAATATACATATATGGGAGTCATTATTATCTAAGCCATCATGTCTATGGTCCATAATAGACTTGTCATTCAGTAAGTCAAAGTTCATATTTCCAAAGTCAATTTACAAGTCTAGTCTAAAGTTCAAATTTTTTTCCTTTTCTATGTTTTTTTCTTCTTTTATTTTTTTATTTTTTTTCTTTTTTTTGTTTTTTGAGTCTAGAGAAGCTAAAACAATTGTGTTTCAATCATAATTATTTACCAATGAATTTTTAATGCCCCTAGGGCTTCCCAATATTTATATATTCATATTCAACAACTAGGCAAGTTCAGTAGAGATTTTCCTTCCATTAGCTTATAGGTTCTGACCTGTTCAGAATTCTCTAAAAATATAGACGAATGGGCTAATGATTTGCAGAGTATTGTCTTCCATCTCTTCCACCATTACGTGTCCATGCGACAGGATTCCTTTTCTACGCTATATTCTTTCAATTCTCCTAAATATATTTGGAAAGTGTCCTAATCAGTCAGCTTTATAGCAATGATTTTTTCAGATTTTTATTACATACACTGCATCAAATTGGAACCAGAGCAAGTTCCTTCCTTGGGCATGCTTGTGTCACTTGTCATCTTTCATTTTGCAAGTCTGGTGATACTATCTTCCAATGTTCAAACGCCTTTCTTTGAAATTGTGAGTTTCTCTCTGAGTTCTTTACAATCCTTCAGCTGTTTCAGTTTATTCCTTGTGCCTTAAACCAAGTCACTCTGGTCTGGTTTCTCAAGTTAACTGGCTGGTATTTATTTTAGCTTCAATCACTAAATATGCCAGCCCTTCAACTTCAAAGAAAGATTAGTTTAGTGGTTATAAAAACCTTTTACAAGAAGGCCACAGTGGATGAGTCATGAGACAGTTAAATCCCTGAAGAACGGATAGACTTTGAACTGGTTCAAATTAAAGATAACAGCCTTCAGAAACTCAAGTTTAGAACAAGGTATACGGCAGAAGGAAAGCATTGCAAGTTAGTAATGGACAACAGCAACTGTAAAAGTAACTCAAGTAATGGTGGAAAAATTGAAGCTTGGTTGAACACCTGCAGCCCTACCATTCATTGGCCCATAAAGAGAAGAAAATGTTTATCACAGAAAGTTAATTTCTTGTTAGGAGTCTTATACAGAATATGTTTACGTGATATATACCAATGGATACATGAGACATTCAAATTGGTCATCCTTTGCAACATGACTGAGGTGCTGCCCATGATGACAATAACAGTGCATGTTTTTTCTATATTGAAAATGATGACACAAGAAGAACATAGTTTTGACAAGGCCAGCCATTTTGTAACTGAGAGTGAGTACTTGACAGAATTAGGTAGTGCTTCCTCAACTGGAAATCAAATTATAGCAGATGAGGCTCCACATACATTTACAGATTTACTAGCTCCCAATTACCAGAGCAATGACTTATAACTGAACCAAGCTGTCCCCCGAAATTGATGATGTTCCCCAATAATGGCTGCCACAGCAGTGAGGATGGTGCAGCTGTAAACATATTATTTGTGATGAACTACAAAGTCACACACTATAGAGATTTATTGAAGTTTTTCCAGAGGACATTGTCACAGTTTTTAAGGGTCAGCATGTTGTACAAGAACATGTTGATGCAATTGCTGCAAGTTATGTTAAAATCATGAGTAGACCAATAACGAAAACAAGTGTTAAAAAATCTATAAATATGTAGAAAGTTTGAGACAGCAAATTAAAAAACATGAGGCAGGGTTCCTAAGTTGCAAAGACGAGTATTTATAGGACTGAATTGGAGGTTGGATTACTATTTCATATCATAAAAATGAACATCAAACTGGTATTTACCAAAAGTTAGGAAGCCTATAATTATATATAAACACTTGTGCAACAGCAAAACTAAAACCACTCACACGGAGGTGGAGTTCCTTCTGGGGGCTTCAGGTTGATCCTGTGCTGGACCAATCAAAACATTAGTTAAGTTACAGTGACCTTTAATGCCCCAAGGTTGTCATGACCTATTCCAGTTTAGAGTCTAAGAAGAGTCTGTACAGATTTACTTTCCATTTCTTCATTAGCCTGACCTACTCAGAATTCGCCAAGAAGTGGAAGAGTGGTCAAGGATTCACAAGGTGGCAACTTCCATCTTCTCCATGCCACATGCCCGCACACGACAATTTTATTTGTTAAGGCTTGACATACATTGTTAACCAACAACCTAACAGCTTAAGTGTTTGGTTTGAGAGGTAATCTAACAAGTGGTATCACAGCCTACGGTTCAAGTTGGGCTCTAGTGTTCACAGATGAGTTATTGTAGATGTTGACTCCGTGGAAATGGAGTGGTGCATCTACGGATGCTTATCTCATAGATGACTCCCCATGGTTTCCAGAATTTCCCATGGTTGAGTAATGGCTCTTAGTTAATTGCTTGACACAGATTGATCAAGAATAGCTTCAGTTCTAGGTGGAATGGTTTAAAACGCACATGGGATGGGAAGATTGTTGAGATTTCACATGTTTGTTCCATTGAAAAAACTGAGTGCAGGATGGCTGAATACATGGTTGGGCCCAACACCCAATAGCTTTAGCTTTTGGATCAAGTTGGTGCTCACACATGTATCTCAAGCCCCCCCCCCCATGGACACTCCTAGTTATTTTAGGTAAATTCATAATCTTGGTGTCGGAGCCATTCTTGCTAAGAGGTCCTAGGCTCTAGTCTTGTTGCCCATGTTTATTTGTTAAGAATTATCACTTCAATAGTGAATGTGTTTATCATTTGTTTCTCTCTCCATGTGCAATTGGGCTGCACATGTGGGGCAGTGTTGACACTTGATATACATTGTTGGCCCACAACCAGCTTAAGATTTTAGGTTAAGTGCCAATCTAACAATATTTAACCTCATATTCCTTTAATTCTCCTAAATCTCTTCTGAATCTATCCAAATTAATCAACCCATCACTTTTAACTCGACAATTATTTACGCTTATTTTCATTACTCATGCTGCATCATTCAGTGCTTCTTGGTTTCCATGTTTCAAACAAAAACTGAACTGTTAAGTGTTAAATTTTAAAGAAGTTGACTCCGAAATGAAGGTTAAAAACCATCAAAAATTTCTCAAAAAAAAAATTAATAATAATAATAAGAGAAGAAGAAGAAGAAGAAGAAGAAAATTGTCACATATTTCTAAGTAGTGATTACTTATGCTGGTTAGCAACTTCTGATGTTCCAAGTTCTTGCCCCACCATGACAGCAACATGGTAAGTAGCAAGAAATATACCTCCAAACCCAGTTAAAAGCAATTCGAAGTGAAAATGATGGGTCATGCAAAAGGTCTATAATCAACAGCAAGAAATATACCTCTGAACCCATTCCATTAAATCGTTTACTGTAGCACCTCCGATAAATGGATCTAGCTTCACTGATATTGCCTGCTTCAATTTCCATTGCTATATATCCTTTCCAGGCTTCCAACATCGAACCACTGCATGAACAGCAAGCAAAATTCAAAGAGAACTACAGAAAAAAAACATGTTGATTGCAATGACACAAACTAGATATGACAAAACCTCATCTTCACCAAGCTCTCCCAGACCCCCCGAGCTGCAGTCAAATCTTTTCCAAGGTTCAGCTCCAAGCGGGCCCAATAAGCATGTAAACGAAGCAAACTGTCCGTGTTCTTCAAGTTTGGGGATAAATAATCCGATGCACGCTGAAAGTAATGCAATATATAGTTAAGATTTCAAGTCCATTAATAGTTACTTTACGACTGTACCACAAAACATACATGAAACAAGCATATTTTCAACTTAATCAGGACAAGAAGCATGTATCTATGATTAAATTTTCAAGGCCAACATGAGAAACAATACGCTTGCAGTAGAATGAAAAGCAGTCCAGGAAAATACAACATCAAAGTTTAAGACTTTTTGCCCCAATTAAATCAGGCCTAGATATTTTTTTCGTCAGTGAAGAAAGTTTCATTAAAGAGCATCAAGGGTATGCCAGCAGTGTACAAACAACAAGGCACTTACAAGCACTACAGGATGATGTAGGACAAGAAGCAAGACCTTGGGAAGATCCTTGCTGGATAATAATTAAGAAGAGCAAGGTTAAGGAATTGTTGGGTTAAGTCAGAAGTTTATTATGTGTTTAGTTTAATTAGTAGAGTATTATGTGTATTTGGGGGTTGTTTATAATATTTGTGTAAAGTATGGGTATGTTTGTAACGCTATGTAGTTTTAGGGGTATGTGTGAAATTTCATGTGTTTAGAGGCTTTCTTATGAGAAGTGTCATGTTGTAGGCAGTTGCTGATGAATTTGAACTGAAGTGAACATGGGTTCCCCCCTTGTATCTCCTCTCTCCTCCCTTCCCCTTCCTTCCTCTCTTCTAATTTCTCCATGGCTGCAGAACTTTGATGCTGCCCCTGCATCATTTGGTATCAGAGCCCAACTTTTCGATCTGCATTCTTCCATTTCAATCCCCACATCATCCCATTCTCTATTCTCTTCTGCCCTGTTCTGCCCCCCCCCCCCCCTCTCTTCTTCTATTCTAATTTTCTCTCCTAATTCTCTCTAACTGATTTCTTCTCTTCTTCTCCTCCTCTCTTCCCTGTTTTGATCTCCTATTCTGTCACTAATCCTCTGCTGCCCAGCAGCCTTCTGCCCTCTTTCTTCTTCTCTGTTTCTCTTCTCCTTATCTTCTTCTTCTTCTCTTTAATTCTCTCCCAAAACCCTCTCAAGTATCTTTCTCATTTCTGAATTCTGTTGTTGTCTCTTGGCAGTTTTTGCCCAGCAACTCATCCAATCTTCCAACTCTCTATTTCTGAACTTCAGTTTTTAAAAAAAAAAAGAAAAAAAAAAAAAAAAACCCAAAAAGCAGTTCTGCAGTTTCTGAACAAATTCCAAAATTCCAGTCATGTCCCCATCTGTTTGAACACCACTTTCCAGCTACCATAATGCAACACCACCCTCACCATCAAAGACAGAACACCCCCGATGAACTTTCCACTATAATTTCATCACATTACAATCACCAGAACGGTTTCACACACTGGCCCAGTTGGCCCCCTTGGATCCCTTACTCTTGGTGATTTTGTTAACACATCGCCGCCATCACTAAGCTCCTCATCCCCTGGTCATCCCTCGACCAAGTTTCATCATCGGAGGTGCCTCACTGGTGGTGCATGCACCCGACATGCTGGCGACCTGTAACTGGGAAACTTCCACAGTTTTCTGCAATTTACAGTCTCAAGAAAAAATGCTTCAGCCACAAGATTTTGGATTTTCTCCACAATACTTTGACCTGCAAGGAGATATTTTGTTGCGGACACAATATATGGCAAGCAAGCGTGATAATTTGGCACAAAACCCTAGAAATTGTCGCTACCAACATCAAAAAAATCAGGTTTATTGCTGCAACTTGTGAGTTTTCTTTGCAAATTTGTTTCATTTCCGCACGACAATCATTATCAAAGGTGAATTGAAGATAGTTTTGGAGAAATTAGGATCAAGGATTGCGCACAAATTGTGTTACGGATTTTGGTGATATATAGATGCAATGTCATTTGCCAAACTTTGGGCACAATTTCAAGCTTTTCAAGACCTTTCTCGAATGTGGAGAAAAGGTTTGCAAAATCATCATTGATGGAAGATGTCCAATGAATGAGGTTCCCATAAATGGAGTCATTCAAATGTAGCTTCATCCAAAACCTCACCCAGAGCCTTAGCTGATATCTTGGCTTGATAACTCTACTACACATGTTTGCAAGATATGTTTGGTTCCTATCCAAATGGATGACTATTTTGATGATGTTTGGTGAGATATCATACCTATGAAGATTGGTCATGTACTCCTTGGTTCTACTCAGTAGGATAATTTGGATATGACTGAAGGACATGAGAATACATGTCTTCTATTATAATGGAAAGAAAATTATTTTGAAGCCTGCTGTACCAACCAACCAACTACCAAGACAAAAAATCTGAGATTATTGAGAATGTCAAGGTTGCTCAACTTAAAGACACTACAAGGCAATGAATGTGTTTGAAGAGATAGCCTGCTGTACCAACCAACCAACTAACAAGACAAAAAATCTGAGATTATTGAGAATGTCAAGGTTACTCAACTTAAAGACACTACAAGGCAATGAATGTGTTTGAAGAGATACAAAGGCTTTCAAACATTCCTATTGTTGAGTTTGCCATCCCCGATGAGTTCATTGATGCTAATTCTCATGTCAAGCCTATGGTGCTACCAATGGAACATGGTTTCTTATCTCATTCAAGTGCTGGCTTTCGAAGAGTCCAAGTTTGCTTCTTACTTCTAATCCTCCAACATTTCAAAATTCGAGGTCAATTGTTTTCTTACTAAGGCAGAGTTGATGTAGGACAAGAAGCAAGACCTTGGGAAGATCCTTGCTGGAGAATAATTAAGAAGAGTAGGGTTAAGGAATTGTTGGGTTAAGTTAGAAGGTCACTATGTGTTTAGTTCAATTAGTAGAGTATTATGTGTATTTGGGGGTTGTTTATAATATTTGTGTAAAGTATGGTATGTTTGTAATGCTACGTAGCTTTAGGGGTATGTGTGTAATTTCACGTGTTTAGAGGCTTTCTTATAAATAGCGTGTGCAAGTTATTTTGTAGGCAGTTGTTGATGAAATTGAATTGAAGTGAACGTGAGTTCCCCCATGGTATCTCCTCTCTCTCCTCCCTTCGCTTTCCTTCCTCTCTTCTAATTTCTCCATGGCTGCACAACATTGATGCTGCCCCTGCACACAGGGTACCAAAAAAATCAAGAATTATAAGTGAGCCAACTAATGACAAACCTCTATGCCACATAGTAAAAGTACTAATCCAGTGGTTTTTGAAAACATATAGAGCCATTACCATTCCTTTGAAAGCTCTCTTGTTCCTTTCCCTCTAAACAAACAAAAAATGGCAATGGGAATGAAGGACAAGGCCTTTTTCCCCTCTTTACTAGTGCAGATTCCTTTCCAAGCCCATAACTCTCCTTTCACTGTTCCAGTATCCAGCTCCACACTTATAAAACAAGAAGCACATGTTTAAAAGGGGCAGCCCCTTTTTTTGAAGGTGTTCCACAGTAAGAATTTCCCAGAAGTTGCATCCCGTGCAAAGAAAGCAACTTTTGTGGGGGCTGTTGTTTTCCAGATGGCTTCCAACGAAAATTATTAATAGTTCCTCCCAGAGTAGTCAGTTTCCTAAAGAAAGATCTGATCATATATAAGCCGTTTTTGTCCAGAAGCATTTAGGGAACATCTGTGGTGTTGCGGTAGCGTGTATGGTACAAGAAAGCATAAAAATCAGTAAGCTGTTCCACTTTCCAATCTAAAGCTCTCCTGGTCAAAGGCATGTTCCAAATATTCCCTTACTTAGACATTTGGAGAAGATTACTCATAAGGGCATCCTTGTCACAAGCCAAACAAAAGATAAAAATGAATTTGGTGCTAAGGGGAGATTGACTGCACCATAGATCATGACAGAAGAAAATATTATCCTCATTCCCCAGGTGGAAGCTGATTTAAGAGGAAAAAATCCTACTGACCTTTTCAGATGAAGTTCCAAACTCCAATACCATGCACTCCTCTTCCAGCTTTACTGGTTCAAGCATATGCATAAGATCATATCTTGAAGTAATGACTTCCCTCCAAAGGTCATCCATCTCCAAAGCCATTTTCCAACAAGAGCTTTGTTAAAAGTAGATAGGGGATTTAGCCCTAAATCTCTGTATCATAGAGGTCACTCAACAACCCCCCATTTTACAAGATGGTATCTAAATTCCTCGACTGAACTCCCAAAAGGAATCTCCTTTGCAGTCCCTGTAACCTTTTGGAAACAACTAAGAAAGAGGTACATAAGATAGACCAGGTGATTAAATAATCTGCTCTTTACAAGGATAAATCTCCCATCTTTAGACATATAATTTCTTTTCCAGCTGGGCAACATTCTTTCAAATCCTTCAATGATGGGGTCCCAAACACTTTTGCCTTTGAATTTAGCACCAAAATAAAGGCCAAGGTAGGTAACTGGAAAATCCTCAAGCATGCAACCCAAAAGGCCCGCAAGGAGAGGCCCCCCTAGTTATGTCCCCACGTAGAATGAGCTCGCTTTTTCCCAAGTTCACCTCCGACCCAGAGACTACTTCAATCCAAGGAGAATAAATCTAAACTAGATGAGAGAATCATTATGGTATCATCCACGAATAGAAGATGGGAGACTTCCATTTCCCTCCTATTCATTCAATGCTAAGACCTTTGAGGAGGACTTATTCACAAATTTTTGCCAACATAAGGCTTAAAACTGTCATACCCAAGATAAACAATAAGGGGGAGGGGATCCCCTGGCCTCAAACCCCTAGTGGAGTGAAAACATGTGAAAGGCAGCCATCAACAAGCGCATTGAGAAGGTTGGGATTGAAAAGCATTGAAGGACACTTACACCGCAACTCCTCAAAAGCCATTCTTCTCAAAACATGACGGAGGAAATCCCAATCCACTTGATCAAAAGCCTTCTCAATGTCAAGTTTGCAAACCAACCGATTCTTCCTTTCCTTTCTGAACCACAATTTTGTTAGCAATAAAAGTTGCATCCGTGATCTGCCTTCCTGCCACAAAAGCATGTTGGTGGTGATCAATGAATGCTAGAATTGCTTTTTGAAGCTTCATAGAAGGGACTTTGGACAGGATCATATAGATACTAACCCATTGGAATAATAGGTCGAAAATTCTTTATCCTGCAACTTACAAGCCCCAATTTTCTTGAGGTTTAAAGTTGAATTACTGAAGTTCAAACAGCTCAGAAATATGACTGTACAGTAAGTCATTAAAGATTCTGATAATATCCTGCTTGAGGAGTCCCCAATTAGCTTGAAAGAAAGCCAAAGTGAAAACATAAGGACCTGGAAATTTATCTCCATTATTTTCCTTTATAACTTGGAAAACTTCCCCCTCTTGTAGGGTCTTTCAAGCCACTACGATGTGGAAGGGTTCAAGGTACCCAAACTGATGCCACTAAATTCTGCCCTCCAAGACTAGCTCAGCATAGAGATCCTTGTAGAAAATATCCTCCACTTCAACAAAAGAATCACCCCAAATTTCGATTATAGGGTTGAACTTGTAGTGAGCATTTTTGTTGTTAGGTCGAAGAAATTGGTGTTTCAATCCCACCTCTTTAAGCCGAAGGGTGCTGGAATTCTGTCTCCAAGTGATTTATTTCACATTAATGACTTCAGCAAGCTCTTTCCTAAGTGAGTCTAGGTGCCTTACTCTTAGCATTGAGGCCTTGATTCAATTCCATGTTAATAAAGAAGATAAGGTCTGTTTGAGTCCTTATCTTCTTCTTCTTCTTCTTCTTTTTTGTTCTGATAAACAAAGAATTTTATTATAGAGAGGAGTACACAAGAAAAAACATAAAAAAAAGGAAGATACGATATGCTCCAGGAGAAAAGAAGAAGAACAGTACAGAATACTCGAAAGAACAAATAATTAATAAGCTCCTGGAGTAAAGCAACCCAATCCCGCTACAAATTTACCAATAACAATAGCCAAAGGAACCTATTCATGAAACTCACAATAACGCAAGGAAAACCACTCTATTCTAAAGTGAGACAATAGAAGTATCCATAGCAGAAAACGCTTTTACCTTCCCAAATCAACATAGCACAAAATGCTTCCAAAGAGGAAGGGCACACCCAACTCTCTCCAAAAGCATCAAACAACTTAGTCCAAAGGGTCCAAGTGAAGTGGTAATGTCGAAACAAATGCAAACAAGTCTCCCCACTCTTTAAACATAAGACACACATTGGAGACATAAATTTATTAGGTATTCATTTCTAAAGCAAGTCATTTATTTTATTTTTTTGCCAATATCATAATCCACGTAAAGGCCTTGATCTTAGAAGGGGCTTTGGCATTCCAGATCAAAAAAAAAGGGGTGAAGGATTAGCATTTGGAATATAAGACAAGTGACAAAAGAAAGATTTACAATAAAAATCTCCACAGGTACTAAACCCCAAGCTTGTTGGTCTCTCTCTCATTAAGATCCTCACAAAATGAAAATCCCAAGACTATCCACTCTCTTGCAAGAGGAAGAAAGCAGAGACAGTGGTATAATGAAGAGACAATAAGCAAAATAGGAGGGATAAATGATAGCAAAAGGAGCCTCCCCAATCCAATGATCCTCCCAAAAACCGACATTACCTATTCTAAACTAAACATGAACAGAAATTTTGGTAAATCTGAGACATAAATTTCCAAAGACTCAAATAAGTAATATTAGCCGCAATTATTGCATTTCACCCATTTTCAAGAAGTCCAAATTTACTATGGATTACCTTGTGCCAAAAAGAGTGAGGTTGTAAAGGGAAGTGCCACAACCACTTTGCCACCAAGTAAAGGTTTTTGGACACCAAATTACCAAGACCCAACCATCCCTCCCTTTTTTGTACCTATTCACAGTCACCCAACTAACAATATGATCTCTATCATGCTCACCTACTCCTAACCACAACAAACCCTTATCAATTTGTTCGATCTACGAGCCATTTTGGCAAGATTTTTTAAGAGGGACAATAATACAAGAGAACAAAAGATAGAAAAGTATGGACATGGGTAATGAACCCCCAAGAGTAAAAATGAACTCCTTTCCACCCATCTAGCCTTCTAGCTTCTAACAAATATGTCAAAAATCGAGCCCAAAAAAAACAAAGGTAACCACCTAGAGGGACACCTAAATAGGTAATGACCAACTCAAAAAATAAAAACCCAATTAACCTTCCATGGTACACACATCCCACCATTTCCTAGCCAGCCTCCTAAAATCATGATGTGTCAACCACATATTTTGAAGTGAAACGAAATTGAGCCCCACTTCATGGGATAAGATTCTAGCAATAAGGGGTAGATATTAGAAAAAATTCTAGAAGGCAATTTTTGAGAAAGGTCAATAAATGTGTGTTCCCAAAATGTAGAGAAAAGGAACCTGTCAATCCTCTACCAAGTAGAAAATTAAGTGAAATGAGCATTAGAAAGAGAAATATCCAATAAATCACGATCTCTAATGAGAAAGTGAAAACCGCTTATGCTAGGAGTAACTTTAGATCCTCCCAATTCTCATTAAACCCCATAAACCATTGCAATCTCATCCCACAACAAACCCCTCAACCGAGGAGAATTGGGGCCATAATCCAAAGTCATCCACCTCTTCCCTTACCTTTAAAATTTAGGAAAATAGGCACACTAAAGGACCTTAACACAACACTCGCAAGCAAACCTAGTGTTCTAAATAACCAAATTACCACCCAAGTAACCAACAGAAGCTAACCACACCCAATCTTTGAACTACGAGTCCCAAATACTCCAAAAAAAGAAACCCATTCTAACTTGGTCCCTTGCAACATTACAATATCAAGGGAGATTTTGCCAATTATTCTTGATCTTATGAAGCTTCCTCAAACACTCCAAACCTTTAACATTCCAACCAAACAGCTTCACCTAGACACCATACTAACCCCACCTCTTTCCCTTCAAACCTCCATAATTGACTAAAAAAAACCAATTTTTTCAGTTCCTTTTCCACTTTTGTTTCCCGACTCATATGTTCTAAGGGGCATAACAACCTCCAAGTCTCACCTAAAGGGTTTTCGAACTTGCACCCCATTTTAATCCAACAACTCCTACAGTTCAGGTTGTCCCTCTCATCCCCAGCTCATCTAAAGTTATACTCCTCCATCCAAGACATATCCCTCTTTGGCATTCTCCCTCCAAGACAAAATTCCTTTGTCAAATTTGATACTCATACTAATTACATAGGGGCTTATGCCAGAGTTAGGAATAAAGCAATTACTTAATGGAAATGAAGTAGAGTGACAACAACTAAAGGTTTCCAAAAGGATACTAAAAGCCAAAATTGCTCCAAAGGCCCCCCATCTACAAATGTAGAGATCCATGAAAAAAAATCTTCCCATGATGCTAGGTAAAGAAGAAGTGAGAGCTTTTGTCCCAATTGTGCAATCTCTTGCTTTAATTGTCTCATCTCCATTAACAAATTGGAAAGTCTCACAATCATCAAAAATATATGCCAACTATCCTCATGTCCACAAACTTCTTACAACAGTAGTTGATTTCTCTCTTATATATCTTGTCTAGTTCCTTATTGGGTCCACAAAAGATATCCTGTTGATGCAAAGCATCCATCTCCATTAAATCTCAGTCCTTACGTCAGAATAACACCTTATTCACTTCAACACTATTAAGGGTCATCAACCCTCTCCCCACCTTTCATTCTACAAAAATTAATGCCTATTTTTTATTCGAAAGGTGCTTCGAAACTCCTATGAATTCTCTAACTTCGCGAGCCTTGTGAAGGACCCCTTTTAGTTCCCCTTAAACACCTTTTTGATGGTTAAAAGGTACACACAACCCTAAGTCCCTCATTCGATGATGGGCATAGCAAAAATCTCGTTGAAATAGTTCTTACTGTGTCTCTCACAATCGTCCCCTAAAGTAGCCTCTACTATATAGTTTCTAGAGAGAGAGGAAATAGAAAAAGGGATAACTCTTTCAAACCCATCAAATGGAGAACCAATCTCACAATGATTTAATGTAGTTATCCATGATGGGCATTCTTCCTTTAAATCAAGCCCAACTCCCGTTAGGTTTTACCTTATTAACGAACAAATTATGGTGAGTGAAGTAACTAACTCTAGGCACAAGGAGCTGCCCTAGAAACATTGAAATTCAAACTTGATTTAGAGATTCCAAAAGCAAAACGAAATCTCCTCTCTTTAATGGTGAACCCTAAACTAGCTAGAAAGTTTCCTTGATAATGCTCAAGGAAATCTACACAATTTCGAATCCTACCTTTTCAAACAATTGCAAAGTTCTTCATCGGAAGGGTATGAAGCACATTGGCATACAACCATGGCACACATAGCTAAGATCCATAAAATCCATCCCATATTCCAATCCTCCACACGTTCCTCAACAGTCAACACATAGTCCCCAAAACACCATAAGTGTCCTTTGACCTTATGTTGATTCACTTCCTTGAGGCACGAAATTTTCTTCATGGCAAACAAAACATTTTACAGTTCCACCCTCCAAATGCATGCACGCTTTTTGGGAATTGAATGGATTGGCTATGTCCTTATCTTCTTCCATAATAATGTATGAAGGAATATCCAAGATCAGGTTGTCCTCAGTATGTTGTTTGCACATGATATATCTTGATTAATGAAACTAGAGGTGGAGCGGAATCTAATATTGGTGACTGTGGCTAGTTCCCGTTGCATCAACTAGACCCAGACTTCAATGCATATGTCACCAGGCCCACAAAAAGTTTAAAACGATGCTGTTATGAGAGTTAAGGGTTAGCTTCTCTTTCAAAAATTTTGATTAAATGCTGATTTTTGCACCCCTTCCAACTCACCAAGCCGCCTATTCCTTTTGCTGATTTTTTTTTCTTGAAAATTCTGATTTTCTTTTGAGGATTCACAGTGGAAGAGTACTCATGTAGCCCACCCCACCTAATGAGACTTAAGGCTAGGTTTTAGTTGTTGTCATCATTTTATTGAAGCAAGGTACTCAAAGAAATAGTCCTGCTGCTCCTGCATAATTTTGTGGAGAATTTAACATTACTCAAAGGCACTTTATTCAACCTGCAATTGGTCTATGAAGACAGTCAAGCATGGAAATTCATATAATTGCATAATTGCAAGCTCGAAATGAAAGCTTTCAAAACCACGTGTCGGATTGCAAAATTAAACAATTACAATTCCATTTGACAATACTTTGAGCTTAGGTTGTAAGAAAAGAAACTTAAAGCTTAAAGCCTGGGTGTCCAATATGGAAAGGAAAAAAAAAAATATTCCGCACAAGTGAGATGTGACGATTGGGTTAGGCATCCTTCTCAGGGGGTGCGGTTTGCTCTTTGAGCCAGGACATCATCAAGACTCCAATTTCCTAGAAACAACTGTTCATCTGCAACAAGCCCTTATATTCCCTAAGAGAGTTGAAGCAGTCCAAGGAGGAGTCAGGTATAGGGGATAGCTCATCACAAGAATCAGGATGAATTTTCATATCAGTAATACAAAATTTGAGGTGTGCAATGGGATGAGTATTCATTTTCAGGAAGACCCTTGGGTGGAGGATTCGGCACTGTTAACGTCATTTCCTCATTTGCAATGTCTTTCTTCATTACATAATGGCCCTATTTATTCATTCCTGCTTTCTAATGAGGAGAATTTTTCAGGTATTTTCATTTCCATATATCATTGAATGATACAGATTTCGAGGAGCTTGATTGGAGGGTTGCTGTCCTTCCAAAAGAGAGGATGTGAGGAAGTGGTTGCTGGAGTCTTTAGGAGAATTTTCTCGCAATTCTTTCTTTGAGTTTTCGCCCAAGAGAATATGTCCTTTTTCTTTCGTTCATATGGTTTGGAAGGCCAAAGTTCCCTCTAAAATTAAGGCTTTTATTTGGTTGGCTGTTCTTAATAGAGTTAAAACTAACAATCTGTTGCAGAGCATGAGGCCTTCTAAGGAATTACCTCCAGGCGTGCACATTATTTGCTTTGATAGTTCTGAATCTGCCTCTCTTTTGTTTTTTCATTTTTCTTTCTCTTGGAGGATTTGAACAAGTTATTTGGTTTAATTGGGGAAAGTTGGGTTTGCCTGGAATCTATGGAGGATATGCTGGATAATTCTTTTTTGGGGTTCAGAGGAGTAAAGACAAGGCCGCTCTATGGAGATGTCGTTTGTTTGCCGTCTTGTGGGACATTTGGATTGAAAAGATCAACCGCATTTTTAAGGGGAAGAAGATTTCTTGAATTTTCGTTCAGGATAGGATTCAGTATTTGGCTTCTTTATGGGCTGCTGCTGCTGGTTGTTTCAAAGGGGTTAGGTCTTGAAGATGTTCAGCATGATTAATCCACTGTTTTGTACTAACTGACCTGTTTTTCTACTTTTGTTTTTCTGCCTTTTTTCTCATTTTTTGAAGATTCCTTATATCCCATATTGTATATTCTTTCTCTATTAATGTATTTCTTCTTTTGCAATCAAAATTAAAACCAAAAAAAAAAATGGATGAGCAAGGGAGCATGTGTGACAGTGTGAGGTTAAAAAAGGTTTATTGTTAGACATGTTTGATTGTGTAAAAGAAGAATATGATATTCTTTCACCTTCATGGCAAAACTATTGCGTTATTCCAGAAATTTCAGCAGATTTGGGTGAAAGTTTGTCCTGCTGGCAGCAGACAGTGGAGTGATGATCACAGGAGGTCCTCTAGAGATGCACAAGCTGTTGTTCACCATTTGGAAACAGTGATGAGTCATAATCAAGGAGGCAGCCTGATCAAGGCTAGGTCTTTGTCCATCATTCCATTTCATGTCATCCCAACAATTTCATCATCCAACCCATTCCTGCTAGTTTGGCAGGTGAAACTATGGCAAAGACTACCATGCAACAGGGCCAAGGAAACTCAAATTTCCACAATGGTATTCTTTCCATTCCTAAATTGCTGAAATTTACATAAATTTATTTGTGCCAAAGGGAGGAATGCAATAGGGAGGAGCCATTGACATTAGTATCATAGGGTGTGAGAGACAACCAAGACCCACAAGAACTCTTCGGAGTTATGGGCATTAAGTGTTAGGGATTTATACTGAAAGACATGCTTTATGTAATCAGTTTTAGTATTT
Organism: Malania oleifera; assembly: GCF_029873635.1. Classification (NCBI taxonomy): domain Eukaryota; kingdom Viridiplantae; phylum Streptophyta; class Magnoliopsida; order Santalales; family Ximeniaceae; genus Malania; species Malania oleifera. The sequence continues at coordinate 700,877 of NC_080425.1, forward strand.
ATTAATAACTTCAGTTATTCCATTTTAATGAAAATATTTGTGAGCAATGTTTGTCTGGCATTATTTAATAATTATGCATGTGTGTCTTTTATCCTATATAGTAGGTGATATAGTGTGTAGAGTACGGTTTATACACAGAAGATTAGATCATCAGTTCTTATAGAATATAAGTTTATTATTCACAGTCTTAAATGAAATTAGACACATCATTGGTAGGAATGTAGCACAAGGTTTTAATAGGTTTGTCTTGATTATTGGGAATGGTACAGTTCCAACTCCTTGTGCTAGTACACTTTGTATGCATTGAATAGGATCGTCTTGGGGTAATTGTTTTTATATTGACTATATAAAACAATTAATATCTCATGGTCATTATGAGTGCTTATGCTCTTAATCTTGATATGATTATTAGACATGTGCATATAGTGTTTATTACTTTGATTCATAGAAGAGTGAGATTCTTTATGGGTCAAAAAACTCAGTGAGTTGGGTGATGACATTATGTGTATGGTGAACATTAATTATTGATGGATCCACGTCCCGATATCAAGATTGATGATACCCCCTTAAGGAAGCTTATAAGTTTTGATTGTGTCAAACCCTGTAGGCGGATTTTGAATCCGACACATCAAATAAGTTAAGTGGAAGGTCTCATGGAATTAATATGTTAATTAATTAAATTGTCGGTAATTTAATTTAATAAAGGGTATTTGTAATCTTTATGTGGGGAGATAAATAAGCATTTAATAATAGGAGCTCGAAATTTAATTTTGAATATGACAGGGAGTGCAATTATAATTCTTTAGTGGTATGAATTATATTTAACGTAATAAAGGATGAATTCGGGTCAGATTAGGAATTCTTAATTACGTGGGAAGCCATAGTCATATTTGCCCAGAGGTCCCTGTTGTATAGCCTATATACACACCCTCCATTTAGCAGCTAGGGTTAGACGAGCGAACTCTCACAGAGGTAGACGTTTTCGTGAGAGAAGAAAACCCTAGCAGCCGCTTACGAGTCCACTCTCTCAGGAGCAAGGCATGTTCAAGGAATACAGTAGAAGATTCCTGGCCATCTTCAAGAACTCGTTTTCGTACTTGCAGATTCGGGATCAAACCAAACAAATCTCGCAGGTATAATCCTAATCCTGTAATTAGGGTTTGCATGATCAATTTTTTTTGGTTATCCGTATGCACTACAGCCGGATGTTAGGGCTATTCTGCAAGTCCCTTCATTAAGTTCGTTATTTAGGGAAAAAAGTTGAAGGCAGTTGTTACTCCAAAGTCATATGAGGAGCAGTGCTGGAAGAGGGTTCAAAAGAAAATTTGAGTAGCAACTACTGCCAATTACAAGGGGGTGGTAGGGACAAAGGAAAGGAGGGTAACATCTTTAAGTTATGAGGGTTATTAATTGGAATGACAAGGGAATAAGGATGTTGGGAAGAGGAGTCAATTAGGAAGGTTTTGAATAGAAATTCTCCTCATACTGGGGGCTAGTCAAGAGTACTTGGGATGATAGGTGTATGGAGTGGGGGGTTCTCCCTTTTAGGAATGGCTAGGGTACTCTTATTGTGAGAGATACTCTATATCTAAAATTGGCAATCTAGTATATTCCTTTTCCTTTTCTATTTTGTTGGAAGTTAAAGGTAGGGTTCTTACTCGCCCCACTCTTCCCGCCTATTTTTGGGATGATAAGTACGGTTTTTGTTCTCCTATGTGGATTGTTAGCGGTTGAGTTTAATTTAGTGTGATTTTCATGGGAGAAAAAGGTCGAGGTAGGATTACCTTTTGTATGCAGAATTTTAATAGTTTTATTACAAAGTGTGAGTCAAGGGATCTTCGACCGGAAAATGCTTTATTCTCTCAATCGATAGGTGGAGAGACTAGGATTACCCTCAAATGCTTAAACGGGCAAGAGGAATTATTCAACCGTGCAGCTCTCCATCTTTGCAAACTGAGACAAAACTCTCCATTCCAAATTAAAACCTAACAGTTCACACTTGATCTTCAATCATGAAACCATCTCAAACACTTGCAAAAGAGAAATTGCATTTGAAAAAAACTCCCAAGTCATCATCAAGTAAAAGAATGGTATCATTAGAGACAACTTTAGATGGGGCACCACAACATCCACAGAGCCAATCCTTATGCTCTTTCCAACACCCCTATCCACTCCACAAGTAATCATCCTACTCAAAACGTCAACAAGAAGAGTGAAAAATAACAGGGATGAAGGATCACCACGTCTAACTCATGATTAACAGCAAGTGCAATGGTTATCAAAGACAAAACACCAACTCACCTCCTCCAACCAGTACCAATCACCTTCTTCTCCAAAACCCTATCAATAAACCTCTAACAAACCCAATCATAAGCCCTCCAGAAATCAAACTTGAAAAAAACTCTTTCCAATGCTTTCAAGTGTTTGATATTATTATGTGGTTAAAACATTATTAGAACATCATTTCAAACTTAACCTAGTCCCGCCGAAAGGATTTTGAAGCACTAGTTTATCCAAAGTGTGAATCTTCATGTGTGGGGAACACCAAATCTCTATTGGTTCATAATGTTGTCCCACACCCTAGTCCCTAAACTATCCCCCCTCCCCCCCCCCCCCCCAAAAAAAATATACAATAAATAAGTGAATAAATAAAAAAGAACAAAACCAAAACCATAAAGAGGGCAATAATTGGAAATAAAATAAAATAACAAAAACAAGTTACCAAGAACTATTATAAAAAATTAAAGCCAATATGAAGTAAACGATCAAGAAGTCCTACAAGCTTAAGAAACTTATAAAACTATTTAGAGGAGGAAGGCTGTTAAAGATAATAAGAAACAATAATCAACAATATACCAACAACATGAAACTTTTAAATTGAAACAAACCTGAAAGGTGCCCCTTATTAATGCATAATCCAGGCCATCCTCTATTTCACCTTCTACTAAAATTCTTCTCCTTAAACCATCAACTCGAGTAAGAAATAAATCCAGATACTGAAACAAGGACAAGTATCCAATTAGCATCATTCCACATTCCAAAAATCCGGATTTGACTTTTTTTTAACAACCATTAATCAAAGCCAACCTTAAAAATAAAGAACTTCCAAACCACAATGTATGAAAGATTTGAGGGACACAAACTTGCAAAATATATATATACATATATATATGCACAGGCAAACATGGTAGCTCACTTTGGATTCTACTCCCCCATGCCATAACATATGTGATAACATATCATGGTAATCCTCCTTTCCCGCTCCACATATCCATTTGGGAGGCTAAAGTTCCCTCTAAGATTTAGGTTTTATTTGGTTGGTTGTTATTATGCAAGCTGAAGGAGAAATTGAAGATGACCTAATGCATAGAGTTGAAGATGACGTAATGCATAGAGCTAAAGCAAGTTGGGAAAAATGGAGAAGTGCTTCAAGTGTGCTTTGTGATCATAGAATACCCTTAAAATTAGAAGGGAAGTTTTATAGGACGGCTATAAGACCAGCTATGCTATATGAATGAAAATGTTGGGCGACAGAAACAGAATATCCAAAAAGTAAAAGTTGTCGAGATGAGAATGCTTAGATGGATGACTGTAATAACACTGAAAGATAAATTACGGAATGAACATATTCACGGTAAGTTAGGTGTAGCTCTTATAGAAGATAAGATACGGGAGGGACAACTCAAATGGTATGGACACTTGCAATGTAAACCACATAATATGCTAGTAAGGAAGAGTGGGTTAGTTACTATGGGGGGCAGTAAAAGGAGTAGGGGTATACCGAAAATAACTTAGAATGAGAGAGTGAGTAAGGATTCAATAGCCATGAATCTATCAAAAGAAATGGTCCACAATCGCATAAATTGACAAAAAAGGATTCATATAGCCAACCCCACCTAGTGGGACTTGATGAGGCTTGTTTTTGTTGTTGTTGTTGTTGTTGTTGTCGTTATTTGGTTGGTCATTCTTAATAGGGTTAACACTAACAATCTGTTGCAGAGTAGAAGGCCTTGTAAGGCTTTATGGAGATGCTTGTTCTCCTCGTTTTCAAAATTCATAATCTACTTCTCACCTTTTCCCTCAATGCTCCTATGTCAAACAATTTTTTCGGTCTATTCGGGCAGAATTGGGCATGTCCAGGATCTCTAGAAGATTTGTTGGCTATCCATTTTTCAGGTTTTGGAAGGGTTAAGGATGCTCCGGCCTTGTGGAGGTAATGCAACGTTTTGTGGGGAATTTGGATGGAACAGAATGCTCATGTTTTTTGGAAGGGTTAAGGATGCTCCGGCCTTGTGGAGGTAATGCAACTTTTGTGGTTTTGTGGGGAATTTGGATGGAACAGAATGCACATGTTTTTTCAAGGAAGAGGATATCTTCCGTTGTGCTTTAGCATAGAAATCATAGGATCAGTATTTCACCTTCTTGTAGTTTTTGCAGCTAAAAGTTTCAAAAAATTTTCATTTTCTGACTTACAGCATGATTGGTTGGCTGCTCTATTTTGATTTATTTTGATTTTTTGTTTCTTTCTTCTTTTATCTTTTATTGAAGATTTCTTTTTCTCCTTGTACTTCTTCTTCTTCTTAATAATTTTTATTTTTCAATCAAAAAAACAAAAAAACACATATCATGATAACATTCAAGGAAAAGAATATCTTGTAAAAGAAACAAACAAGGTACTTCAGTCATATTCAACCCCCCTCCCCCCGAACTGGGAGAAAAGATGGACCTTTAAGAACATTACACCTTGCACCTGCACAAATATTTGCAATTTACAACATCATGAAATGCTTCTTGGAGCGATGCCCGTCACCCCTCCTTTTTTTCCTTACCAAGAATTGCAAGTGTCATTATTTATTTGGATAGCAACTTCATTAAGCGAGGATAATACATTAAAGAACCAAGCTATAAACTGTCTTTAAAAGGCCTGTTTCTTAATATTTTATGCAATGTTTTTCTACTTTCCTAACAGAGCAAATATATGAGAACAAGAAATCTTCCTAAATAATACATTTAAAAAAAAAACAAAACAAAACAAAAAACAAAATGCATATACAAAAGGTCAAGCTAAGACTGCCAACCAATCACGTGGGAGATCAAAGAAACCAAAACACCCAAAAGCAACCAGAAGAAAAAAGCCATGTTGATGCAAAGAATGCAACTTGGTCCCCAATTAAATTAATACAGATATAACAAACATTCAAAATGCACATATTCCTCTCTAAGCAAACCACTGAAAAAATAGCAAACATAACACAACCCCATAACCTCCTCATTCCCTCCCTCCCTCACTCTCTCTCTAACCAGAAGAGAAACCCCGTAGTGATGCAAAGAATACAATCCAGTCCCCAATCAAATCAATAGAAGTATATCAATCATGGAAAATGCAAAAATTTCTCTCAAACCAAAGCACCCATAAAATAGCAAGCATAACACAATGCCATAATCTCCTTGCTTCCTTTGTCCAGAAATTGTAATGTGAAGTTATCCCTCCCCACTCCCTCCCTCTCACTCTATCAAAGGAATAGAAGGATTTTGACCTTTGGACTTCATCTATGGGAATGCCCATATCAATCTTCCATTCACAGGTGGCACCTTCACTTGGTCCAACACTAGAGAGTCTCCTTCTATTTTGAGGATTTGTAGGTTCTCAGTTTCTGCAGATTTTCACTTACTAAAAACTACTCAAAGTATCCTACAAAGACACAGCTATCCTCCTTCACACGAGTTAAAAGGTTGAAGTTGTGGAGCAGGAATACTTTTGGAAATGTTCACATGAAAAAACCCCATGATCCTTAATGGCATCAAGGAGCTGGATGAAGAGGAACTTGGGCGAGGACTCAAATGCTGAACGAAGGCTAGAAGATTTTCGCTCAAGTAAGAATTGGCTGAGGTCATTATAGGCAGAAATCCAGAGCCTTATGGCTCACGAAAGGGGTCAAAACCCTAGTTTCTCCCACTTGATAAAAAATCCTCACCGAACATTTGATACTTCATCTAGTACTGTTTTTATGGGGGCGAGGGGGGACACTTTGGCTGAGGAGGAGGATATAGAAAGGCGCATTTATGCTGAATCTGAGGCCTGGAGACCAGCAGTGGATGGAATCAATTTCAGATCTCCAAAAACTTCCATTGTATCAGAGCTCAAGCGGCCCTTTGATGAAGTGGAAATTTACCAAGCCCTCGTGGCTTTTAACGAGGATAAAACGCTTAGACCTGTAGCCTCCTATCAAACAAATTGGGACCTCTCAAGCAAGACATTATCAGAGCATTTTTTAGGGGTTTTCCAGAACAGGCAAATTTGTGAGTTGCAAAAATACCATTTTTGTATTCCAAAGGAAGCTGGCACTCCCAATATCCAAGATTTCCGCCCAATCAGCCTCGTGGGAAGTATCTAAAAGATTATGGCAAAGGTCCCTGTCGCAAAGCTCAAGAAACTCATCCCAAAGTGGACAGCACCAACATGCTGCAGAACATGAATGCATCCCTTATTGCAAACAATATTGTTGACGCCCATTGAAAGGATAGGAAGGTGGGGTGACTTGGAGGTTGTGTGTAAGCTTGACAAGGAGAAAGCTTTTGATCATGTTAACTCGAACTTTTTCTTTTTTATATTTTTAGGGGAATGATCTTTGGAGAGCTGTAGTGAAGATGGATTGCACAATTGCATAATACCCCAAGTTTCTCAGTGCTCATCTATGGCGACCCACTTCTTTCACTCATCTAGAGGTTTGAGGCAGGGTCAATCCCCATCCCTCTCTTTGTTTATCTAAGTTATGAAGGTGTTAATCCTCATGTTGAGGAAAGCAACTAAAGGAAAACTCCTCAAAGGTCTCAATCTCATAAAAATTGAAGGTTTACGAAAGTTGGCATCATCTCTTTGTAGATGACACCATCATTTTATGTGAAGATGACCCTCACCAAATCCTCAACCTTTGATGAATTTTGGTTGGGTTTGACACAGTCTCGAGTCTAATGGATAATGTGGGGCAAGTGAGATTATTCCAACTAGGAACAGCACTAGGGGACCTCTCCTTACTGGACTTCTTTTGGGCTGCAACCGAGGGACCTTCCCTATTAAATATCCCAGCCTCCCCTCTTGGACCCAAATTCAATGGTAAAGGAGATTGGAGCCATAATTGAGGTCAGCGGGTTGGAAAAGGAACTTCCTATCAAAAAGTGGAAGACTCACACACATCGAGAGTACCTTGACTAACCTCCTAGTCTATCCGAAGTCCTTTTTTACTTTTGCATGTTTAGTTGCCAAAAGTCTTGAAGGAATTCAAAGAAGATCCCTTTGGGGGAGCTCGGGAGAGGAATTTAAATACCACATTTTAGGACTAAAAGTGAAGAGCGGCAAGAGCCTAGGGAATTTCCAATCACAATAGGTGTAGATCAAGGATATTCTTTGAGCCCTTATCTTTTTACTCTAGTGATGGATGAACTTACTAGGAGTATCCAAAATGAGGTTCCATGGTGTATGTTGTTCGCAAATGATATTGTCTTGACTGAAGAAACTAGGAGTGGAGTAGAGTAAGAATTATGAAAAGAATCTTTAGAATCTAGAGGTTTTAGGATAAGTAGAAATAAGACAAAATATATAAACGTAATGTTGATCTAGTAGGAGGAATATTGGAGAAGAGACTACACTTCATAGATTTTGATACCTTGGAATAATACATAGATTTAAAGCAGGTTGCATAAATTGGAGAAGTGCTTCACATGTGCTCTGCGACCATAGAATATCCTTAAAATTAAAAGGAAAGTTTTATAAGACAGCTAAAATACCGGCTATGCTATATGGATCATAATGTTGGGCAACTAAGAAACAACAAACCAAAAAGTAAAAGTTGTTGAGATGAGAATGCTAAAGTGAATTGAGTAGTACAATGTTAAAAAATAAAGGAATGAACATATTCAAGGAAGTTAGGCGTAACTGCTGAGAAGATAAGATAAAAGAGGAGCAGCTAAGATGGTTTGGACATGTGCAACATAGGCCAATTTGTCCACCAATGAGGAAGGGTGAGCTAGTTACTATGAGGGGCAGGGCAATAGAAGGGGCAGGAATAAACTTAAAATAACTTCACCTAACATAGTAAGGAATTAATAACCTTGAATTTGTCAGAGGAAATCACACATGATCACGTAAATTGGCAGAAAAGGATACATGTAGCTGACCCCACCCACTGGGACTATAGGCTTGGTTGTTGTTGTATAGTCAAATGAAGGGCATCCAAACAACCTATGGAGGTTTGGGGTTAAAATCCATCTCTACTTTCAAACAAATCCTTTCTAGGAAAGTGGCTGCAAAGATCCATGAAGGAAAAAGATCACCTCTAGTGCAGAGTCATTGCTTCTAAATATGGCATAGCGGCGCCGTGAGTAACCTAGGAGAGAACCCTTAGAAATACATCAGCAAAGGTTGGGATGATTTTTCCCCTACATTAGCTTTCAAGTGGAAAATGAGGATAACATGTTCTTTCGGCATGATGTTTGGCATAGCCAAATGCCCCTCAATGTTACATTTTCTTAGTAGGCAACGCATAGGAGGGTTTTAACCTCAGATAACCTGCAGAAAAGAGAGCTGCCCCTCGTCAATAGGTGTCTTTTATGTATGGATAATGCTAAATCTGTTGACTACATTATCCTGCAAGCCCCTGGATCAGGAACTTTTGGAGCATCCACTACCAGTTCTGTGGGAGATGAGCTATGGAAGGATCTGAGCCACTAAAGAGAAGATGAAAGTTTTGACCCTCATCCCCTTTGCTGTCTTTTGATGTGCTTGGAAGGAAAGAAATAGGAGAGCCTTCAAAGAAGAGCCTTCAAACAAGCAGCTATGCCCTTACATATTAGTAGACCTGTGGATTGCTACAATTACAAGCTGGCACAGTGTACAGTTTTTGAATGATCCTCTTTTCTTTCTTTTGTAGTAAAAGAAGAATTTCATTTACAGATTAAGAATATACAGCCAGAAGAATAAGATATCTCCTTACTCCTTGGTAAAATATGGAAAGATTCAAATAAAAAAAACAAAGAAAAATTATAAAACTAAAAGAACATGTAAAACCATCGCAGACTAACAATCCAGCACAAAGAGCCAAGGATGCTGAATATCAAAAAAGCTCACCCCCTTAAAATTCCCCAGTCCCACACACCAAAGAGAAGCCAAATAATGTATCTTTTCCCAAACCAACAGATGCAATGACTTCTTCCCTAAAAAAATACGGGCATTATGCTCCATTCACAAACCCCAAAATACAGCAAAAAAGGCACATCTCCAGAGTACTGCCATATCCTTATTCCTGTCAAAGCCAACAGAAGAAACTGCTAAAAAGTCCTCCACTGCCTCCGAACTCACCCAACATTCACCTAAAAAATCAAATAACTCGTTCCATATCCTCCAAGCATAATCACAAGGTATAACAAGATGTGATGCAGATTCTGAACAATTAAAACAAAGAACACAAACATACGGAGATAGAGCCTTCAAAGGTCTTCCGGCCTATAACAAGTTATAGGTATTAATTCAATCAAGGGCAACCAACCAGATAAAAGCCTTGATTATAAAGAGGACTTTGGCCTCCCAAATAGATCTATAGAGAGAAAAAAGATGAATTAGATCTAGTCAAAAAATCACCAAAAGGTTTGCAAGAATAAAACCCCAAAGGATCCAAATACCAAGATCGATTATCCTCCTCCAAAGAAAATTGACAATTATTCAACAAGACTAGCAAAGGGGATAGCTCTACCAACTCCCCATCATTCAATGAAAATGAAAATCCCAAGAAAGCAAAGGACAACCTAGATCAAGGAAAAAAGATGAAATGGGATCATTCTACCCTGACTCAAGCGAAAGAGGCAAGGAAAAGAAGTGGACAAAACTACATTCCCCAACCAAGGATCTTTCCAAAAGCGGATATTACAATCCCTTCCCACCAAGATTTTAATATGGGAAAAGAAGCGGGGATAACTCAAAGAGATAGCTTTCAATGGAATCTCTAAAGAACATCTAAATCACAAATTAGTATTGCACCCCTCTCGTTTAATCCATACTTTCTTTCTATATACCAAGTTTCCAATACCCAAACCACCCTCCCATTTAGACCTACCCACCACTTCCCAACTTAACAAATGATCCCTTAAGCTCCCTACCCCTGATCACAAAAAGTCCCTCATTATCTTCTCAATCTTGCGAGCTACCCCCACCAGAATTTTAAAAATAGAAGGAAAGTATAAAGGGATACTAGAAAACAGGCCTGAATGAGTGTAAATCTACCACCGAAAAAAACAAAAAAAAAGCACCTTTCCATCTATATAACCTCTTCAAAACCCTCTCCACGACCGAATCCCAAAAGCTGACAGATCTAGAATTACCCCCCAAACTGAAACCCTAAATAATACAGTGGCAAACCCAAGACACTACAACCCACCTGCGAACACAACTCCCTAACACTCTCGTCAACCATATTGATAGCTGCAATACTGCTCTTCCCCATATATTAATCTTAAGGCTAGAAACCCTCTCAAAAACATGGAGGAGACCCAAATTATTCAAAAAAGAGGGTCTATGATTTCTAAAAAGAAGATAGCATCATCAGCAAATTGAAAGTGCAAAACTTAGACCCCTCCCTCCCCACCTCCAACCCTTTCACTAAACCTGCATCTACAGCCCTATCCACCATCCTACTCAAAATATCTGCCACTAAAACAAACAAAAACAGGGATAGAGGGTCACCTTGCCTAATCCCTCTCATAGCCTTAAACAAAGACCTAGACTCGCCATTCACTAAAACCGAGTAGCTTATATTATGCAGACAGCCTCTAATCCAATGCTTCACCTCTCACCAAATCCCTTATTCACAAAAATCCTATTCAGGAAACAACAGTTCACTATATCATTAGCTTTCACAAAATCCAACTTAAAAATGATAGCCTTCTTCTTCCTTCTCCGAATATCCTCAAAAAATTCATTGGCAACCAAATGGCATCCATAATTTTCCTTCCCCCCACACATCTTGAGCCTTAGGGATAGTCCTATCCAGCACCGATCTGAACCTATCAGCTAGAAACTAAGAGCACCTATGAGGAGGAGTGAGTTAGTTATTGTTTCTAGCATGAACAGGGAAGGGGTAGGGGTAGACCTAAAATAACTTGGGATGAGGTAGTAATAAAGGATTTAATAGCCCTTAATCTAATAGAAGAAAATACTATCGATCGGGTGAATTGGAAAAAAAGGATTCATGTAGTCAACCCCACTAAATAAGACTAAAGGCTTGTTGTTGTTGTTGTTGTTGTTGTTGTTGTAGAAACTAAGCTAGTAGGTCTATAGTTTGACATCTTGATGGATTTATTCTTCTTTGGCACCAAAATTATGAAAGTGGAACTGATACTCTTACTTAAAATTCCATTCCCATAAAATTCACTAAAAACCATAAGCAAATCATCCTCAACAATCTTGAAAGAAAGCCATATTAAAACTATCAAACCCTAGAGCATTGTCCCTCTCCATCCCAAAAATCATGACCCTCACTTCCTCTTCCTTAAAAGGTCTCTCCAACCAAGCTACCCCATCACCAGACAAAGGGCCCCAATCTAAAACTTCAACCATTGTCTACTATTGTCCTTCCCAAAAATACAAATTAGAATAAAACTCAATGATTTTAGAAGCAACTTGACTCTAATCGGAAATATATCTCCAGTACCCACGCCCAACTCCTTAATCAAATACTTCACTTTCCCATATCTTATGAAAAAATATAGAATTACAATCACCATTTTGATCCATTTAAACTTCGACTTTTGCCTCTAGCTTCTCATTTCCTTGAAAATCATCTCCCCAAACTCGTTACCTAAAGATATACCCTTTTCATCACTTCCTCCCCTGATAGGATATTATCTCCCTCCTTCCTATCTATCTCAGGCGAGAATTCCTCGCTAAGGACTAGAAGGAATCATGATCCAACCACATATTTTCAATTTAAAACAGAGTAGGATCCAAGAAACCTTCCTTGATTCCAACATGGTAGGACAGTGATCAAAAGTAGGCCTAAGTAATGGAGATTTGAGAGAAATTAGGGAACTCATCCTTCCACTCCCTGCAAACAAGAATTTGTCCAGTCCGCTTTCCACCGCTCTAGCACCTCCCACAAACCACATAAAGGTAGCATTATCCAGGGGGGATATCTCTCAAAACACATATCCTAATCAGCAAATCTGAACTCCGTATAGTAATAGTCACACTATCACCCCCTTTCTTCTCTCAAGGAAGCCTCACAGCATTAATGACGTGTCCCACTATCCAATTAGGAGCCCAAAAGCAAAATAAATAATAAAGCTCATCCCAACAAGAGCTCCTAACGGCGGTATACAAGGACCATATATTGATGAAACCCACCATTGACCCTGAATTTTCACTTCTACCAAGACAGAAAGAGAAAAAAAGCCAGCTAGACTATCCACTTTAACAATAGACCAAGAAATACCATCTGTTGACCCCCCGAAAAGGTAGAAAGCCCAATCCTTATTTCATATTTCCTAGATCCCTCTAATAAACCCCCCATCGACATTCTCCAACTTAGTCTCCTGAATCAAAACAATATCAGAACAGAATCTAAGTAAAACCTCCTTGATTAACCCCCTCTTTCTAAAGTCCTCCAAACCTCTAACATTCCAACTGACAATTTTCATAATAATTCTTGATTTTTGTGACACCCTGCAGTGTGGGTGATCTTTTATGTTTGTTGTACTTCAATGACATCTTCTTGATGCCCTTTAATAAGATTTAATTTACTGACATTAAAAAAAAAACACTCACCAGAAGAGAAAACCCAGTCATGCAAAAAATACAAGCTGGTCCTAAATCAAATGAGTAGGCATATATCAATCATGGAAAATGCGTATCTCTCAAACCATACCACCATAAAATGGCAAACTTTTTTTATAGAAAAAAAAAAGAGATTTCATTGAGCAACCATTTTTTATAACAAAAGAAGAAGCATCATTCATAAGAGGAGAATTTACAAAAAGGGGAAAAAGACTCCTCCCATCAAAATTCTGGAAAAATACAGGAAAAATGAACTAATAAAACAAAAACTGGAAAAGCATAATATTTAGAGCAAAAGATTCCTCCATTCTCACTGAACCTCCGGAAAACTAATCCCCTTAAAGCAACCGAACCAAACACATCATAAAGAGGCCAGGTAATAAACCTTCTCCCAAACCAGCTTCCAATTCAATTTTCTCCCTAGAAAAATCCGTGCATTAAACTCCAACCATAATCCCCACAACACTGCAAAAATACCACTTTTCCAAAGTGCAACCATTTCCTTCCTTCTACCAAACACCTCAAAAGAAATAGACAACAACTCCTCCACCAATGCCTAGCAAACCCAAGATTCTCCCATCACACCAAATAAATTATTCCAAATTCCCCAAGCATAGTCACAATGTAAAAATAGATGAGGTGCCATTAAATAGCATAGCATGCAAAGATATGACAAATACGGCCTTCAAAGGTCTCCTGATCTGCAAAAGCACAATCAGCCATATGAAAGCTTTAATTTTTTAGATAACTTTTTTGCCTTCCAAATAGGGGGAAACGAGAATTGGAACAATTCAAAAACTCAAAAAAGGATTTACAAGAATACACTCCTAAATGATCCAAAACCCAAGACCAAGCACCCCTAGCTGAAGAAAGATAACAGTTGTTCAATATCAACAAGAAGGATGGAAGTTCCATGAAACCAAAGGGCTCCCCGAGCCAACTACAAAGAAAGAAATCATACAATCTTGTGCTGAGCTCATATGAAAAAGATGAGGATAAGATGTGGCTAGAATATCATTCCCAACCCATGGATCTTTCCAAAATCGAATCCGAGAACCCATCCCTACCACAATTTATTGTGAGGCATGAATAAGGGATAAATTTGAGAAATAGATCTCCATGGGCTTTTCTCGCTTCCTTTTGTCTCCCAAAACCTCAAAAAGCAAGCAGCAAAAAAGCCCCCAAAGAGTTCGCGCATACCAAACACTCACTAAACAAACCAAACACAAGGAACACGAAACTCACCACAAACACAATGAGACAAAGCTTTGTCCTTCTAATCTGCAAAAGATTATTGGTGTTGACTCTATTAAGAATGATCATCGGCGAAAAATCCTTAACCTCAAAAGGAATCATAGCTTCCACCAAAAATTTTATTTTAAAAAGAAAAAGCAAAAGGAATTAAAGGACTGAGCCAAACAACAACAACAACAATAATAATAATAATAATTATTATTATTATTATTATTATTATTATTATTATAATTTCATGAGAACACACCAGAAGTATCCAAAGTCCAAATCCTAACATCCCCTCCATAGGAAGGCTGAAAAGATTCCAGCAAAAGAAGAAGCTCAGATAGCTCCTTAAACTCCTCCACATTAAGTTTCTTACGAAAATAAAAATCCCATAGGAAAATCCTAGGAAGCACAATCTTCAACAATAATCCAAAAATACGAAATAGGAGCATATGGGCACAAGTCATGAAACAAATAAGGAAAAGCAATAGAAAAACAATCTGTACCCATGGTCTTAAATTTCCACAAAATTGTTGAAATTTCCGATTTCCGTCACCCTTGAAATCAAAATGGCAGTCGATTTCCGTCTTGCATAATTTCCATCAAAATCTCCATGAATCTTCCCGAAATTTATCGAAATCTCGAAATTTCTTTGAAACTTGTCGAAATATTAACCATACAATGAAATTTCCTTGAAATTAAAATAAGAGATTTAGGAGTGAAGTGAAATTTCTCTCTTAATTCATTTTATTTATTTTTATCGAAACAAAATATCATTACAAATGCTTTTGAAATTAAATGAAAAAATAAACTTATAGCAGCATTTTATTTAGCCATTTATGTCTAAATTATCATTATTTGTATAATAAAAAATATTTAAATGATTTATGAATTTCATTTGTATTAGTTGAATATGTTTACTGTATATTATCTTACAAATATGCTTGATACCCATACTGTATTACAACTTTTCCACCTCATACACAACATAGATGTATTTAACTTGTAATATATTAGTCCTAAAACTTACATGATTATGTTTGTTAACCATTTCTAAAGTTTCACAAAGAATTCCATGCTTTACTACCGATTTCCATTATTTTTTCAAATCGAAATCGAAATTGACATTGAAATCAAAATTTCCGTCAAAATTTCCATACTTTTGGAGCTTCGAAATTTGAGTCAAAATCGAAATTTAACACCTTGGCGCTACCCAAAGATCCTCCAAAAAATGGAAATCAGGAACCATCCACGACATTGTACTAAATACAAAGAAAGAAAAGGGTGACATCTATGAGATAAATTTCCAATGACTTTGGTTGTCTCAATAAGACTGCATAAAGGAAATTATAAATTGACAAGGGGCAGAGGCAGATGCTAAACACCTCTGCACTGCTTGCTCTGGTAATGACATTGGAGAATTGGGGTTTATTACGAAACAAAAAGAAAGTGTACTAAGAAAGAGAAAAGGAGGTTACAAACTAAAAGAGGGCAAGAAAGAAATTCCCAATAAATAAATAACAAAAGAAAAAAGAAAAACTGCCTAACAAAATCTAAATAAGGGAACCAAACTTTAATCCCTTTTCATCACGGTTAAGGAGGCACTGTAAATTTGCTTGTTAACACTGGTCTTTCTTCACTTAAATTTGACCACCATCTAGACGAACTTTGTTCCAAGACCGAGAACCACAATTGCTTCTTGTCAATTTGTTACTGCACTTCAAGATCCTTCCCACCATGCCTCTATTAGCTAGTACTCTCCTCTTTCTCTTAGGCTCCATTTGTATAAAGGATTGGTTAGCAAAAAGAAAAAGAAAGGAAAATAAGAAAGAAATCAATTTTTCCATTGTATTTTACTTCTATATCAAATAATGTGGTTGTGTCGGTGCGTTACATGGTTTGTGATTGTTTCGATTCTTGATTGTTTTTCTTGTTTTTGGTGTGGTTGCTGTTTGTGAGTGCTGTGGCAGCCCTATATCCATCAGTGAGTTCACCTCGTCCGTCGTTGTGTCGGTGCTTCACATAGTTTGTGATTGTCCCAATTAGTTTTGACTATTCTTCTTGTTTTTTATGTTCACCTCGTCCATCGTGTTTCTTTCACGTGTTTCTTTCACTTCCCCAAGTCAATAAACAGGCTGCAAGCCCTTTTATGCTAGTTCATTCAGATGTATGGGATCCTAGTAGATTCATGTCCATGTTGGGTTTCCAATACTTCGTAACCTTTGTGGAAGAGTATTCAAGAATGACTTGGTTATATTTAATAAAAAATCATTCTGAGTTATTTCATGTATTTTGTACCTTCTGTTATGAAATAAAGACTCAATTTGGTTTGCCAATTCAAATACTTCGAAGTGATAATGCTGAAGAGTTTTTCAGTGCACAATTCACTACTTATATGACTCAGTTTGGTATTGTTCATCAATCATCCTGTGCCCACACTCCTCAACAAAATGGGGTTGAAAAGCAGAAAAATAGACATATTCTTGAAATCACTCACACTTTACTTTATCAAATGCATGTATCTAAAGTGTTTTGGAGTGATGTTGTACTTACTGCTCTTTATCCAATCAACAGAATGTCATCCCCTGTTCTTAGTGGTAAAATTCCCTACTCCATTCTCTTTCCTAATTCACCTTTATTTTCTCTTCCTCCTAGTATATTTGGCTGTGTCCTTAGTTCATCAACTAACTCTAGTGGATAAGTTGGATCCTCATGCTATAAAATGTGTCTTTCTAGACCACTCGTATACTCAAAAGGGATATCATTTTTATAGTCCTGTGCTGCATCACTTCTTTGCTTCTGCCGATGTTACCTTCTTTGAGTCTACACCTTACTACAAACAGTCATTGAGCGCTTTTGAGCTCAATGAGTCTCTTCCTTTGCCTAATCTTCCAGATTCCACATTGTTGTCCTTGTCCAACCAACCATCTGAGTCTCCATGTAGTTCGAGTCCTTCTCATAGTAGTCAGAGGCGCACCGAGGTGCAAAGGGTATTTGGAGCCAAGGTCCCAGGCAAAGGAGCATGTCTCACAAAGGTGAGGCACACAATTATTAAAATTGTGTACAATACCTATTTGGTGGGTAATTGATATATGAACCCATCTAGTAATATTAGAATTTAAAATACCAAAATTGGAAATTTAATGGAATTGTCGGGCCGAAGGCCAAAAGCATCAACATAGTTCAATATCAAAAGAAAATAGTACAATAAAAGGTTTCAAAGTCTAAAATCTAAAAATCCTCCTCAATCATTAGAAATCGCTCATCACCAAAGTCTGCCAAGATATCATCATCTTCCTCTTCATCATCAAAATTTTCTTCTCTAGCGTCTTTTTCCTCTTTTGTCTCCTCTGCACTACCAACTTGGATCTCATCCTCATCTACAAGTTCCAACATTGTAGTCCAACCCCCAGCACCACTAGATGAAGCTTTGCCTCTAAAAGATGATGGCATATTTGCACTTATTCTTGATCTAGTGTGATGCAAGGGGTTATTTACTCCGGTAGCTCTAGCAATAGAACCCCAAGTCAAAAGATCATCTTCAAACACAAGCTCATATCCTCACCGGAATTGCCATCCATCCTACCGATCAACCACTTATTACTATCATCGATGTCCTTTAGAAGGATGGGATCAATGGTGTCATGCTTGTTGTATCAACGCCTCAAAGTTCAATTAAATTTCACAAATACCAAATCATTCAAGCATTGTAGGGCTAGCCTATTTCTCCTTTTGCTATGAAGCTGCAAAAAGTTTAAAGTAATATAGAAAATAATGATTCTAAAAAGCAATAGACTAGTAGTTCATGTTCTTTAATCCACGATATCCATGACTTACATGTTGGAATATGCTCCAATTTCTTTTGCAGCCGATAGCACTACACGTGAGGCTAAGGATTTTCCTAGCAAACTTTTGCAAGTTTGGGGCCGATGGACCAAATGACATCCACCATTGCGCTGTTCTAAAATAAATTTTAAATGAATACCTACTAGCTAAATAGCATAAATAATTTTAGATACAAAGAGATAGCAAAAATGCCGCTTTACCCAGTGCTTTTATCTTCCTTTGTCACACTACCAAATCAATTCCAAAGAGGCCACTAACGCTAGTGTAATTTTCCAACTCATGTAAAACTTTATCTTGCACTTCAAGGGTTGGCACCAACCTTACAATACATTTGTACAAACCCGCCACGATTTCTTCATCTTGCGAAACGTTGAGGTTTGAATAGAAAAATTTTGGGTTCAAGTACTATGTAGCTGCATGCAAAGGTTGTTGGAGTAGGCATCCCCACCTCACATCAATAATTTCAAATGCCTCCTTGAATTTATCATCTCTCTCACCGAAAGCCTTAGCTAGGGCTTCCTTAGCCCTATCCATTGTTTCATACATATATCCATTGCAGGTTTCTTTTCCCCATCGCCAAACGGAGCACACAAACAAGTGGGCCTATCAATTTAAGAACATATACAATGGTACTCCAAAAAGTAGGCATCAAAACAATACTAGCTGCTCTTTTGCCAGCTACCTCCTTTGCCCATTTAGTAGTATTCCAATCTTTAGAAGTAAACACGTTCCTCAAGTTGTTCTTTTGAATGTGGATCGAACAAAAAGTAATGAAGGCAGTTGCAAATCTTGTAACTGTAGGCCTTAGCAACCCCTTTCTTCTAGTGAACTGTCTCATCAAGTTCACCACACCAACACGATTATAAACATAACCATTCAAAAATATTGCCCTTTTCAAAGTTGTATGAATTGAAGGCATCTTCCCAATATCCTCTAATATTAAATCGAGGCAATGGGTAGCACACGGGTCCAATATAAATGTGGCCTCTTTGCTTTCAACAATCTCCCTGTTCAAATATCAAGGAGCGAAGCCATTAAAATATTAAAATAAACAATATATACACTTTAGAATGTAGTTCTAGAAATAAGTTCTTACCTGCTGCAACATAGTTTGAAGCGTTATCAATTACTCTACTCGAATCACATTTGATTCTCCAATTTCCTCCATCATCTCATCAAGTAATTTGTACATTCTATATGCATTCTTGACAATATTAGAAGCATTAATAGACTTGATGAACACTGATCCCCTTGGAGAGTTCACTAAGAAGTTTATTATGTCCTTGTTACCAATCGAAACTCTACAACCATCAGACATAATTGAGCATCCATATTTTACCCATTCCTCTTTATGGACCTTCATCAACTCTTTCATTCAACTAACTTCTTGCTTTAGGAAAGGAACTCTCACTTCATGATAGTTAAGCAGCTTTATTCCAAGACCATATTGCCCAATCGATTCAAATGCCACTGCAAAGTTGACCAAACGTACAGCATTAAATGGTATTCCAGCATCATACATCCACCTAGCAAAATCTGCCTTTGTCTTTTGACTTAATTCTTTCTTGCATGCCTCATTTTTTATGTTTGTCTCATCTTCCCTTCTTTCCTAGCCTGAACCGCTTTCTTTGGATCAAGAGTAAAAAAACAATCTACAGGCCCCTTCTGTTTTGGTCTCTTCAAGGTGGATTGGTATGAACTTCAACTTCCACTTCCACTACTAAACACTCTCTTGCCACGAGAGTCAACTTCATGAACTTCAGCCTCTTCATCTTCACCATAACGATCTATGTCATCAAAGTCAGGAAATAAATCATTTTCCTCCTTCTCTATATCTTTCTTCAACATATACTACCTAATCTCCTCACGTACATGAGCAGGGCACTTAGAGCATTCTTTTACATTTCGAAATCCCCTAACAATATGCTGTTCTGCCCAAAATATTCCTCACTTTGTGACTTTGCCACAAAAACTGCAAGTCAAATTATTTCTATTTTTTTTACCATCCAAATGTGCATACTTCCATGCACGATCTTTCTTTGTAGAGGCAGAGTTTCCACTTCTAGATTCCATTTAAGATTTAGACTTGTTATCCTAAATGCAAAAGCAATGTACAATATATTTCATAAAAATGTATAGTTTGTATACTACATTTCCAAACAAATTACAAAACAGCAACTAAATTCAGCAAAAAAAAAATGTTATATATTAGTTATAAACTTGTATTAAACTACATAATTAGTTACATATAATATTATAAGAAGAAGCAGCAGGCAGCAGAACAACTGAAAAAAGAACTCTGAAAAAGAAGAAGAAGAAGAACTCTGAAAAAGAAGAAGCAGAAGAACTGAAGAGGAAGATGAACTGAAGAAGAAGGAGATGAAGAAGAAGAAGAACTGTAAAAGAAGCAGCAGAAGAACTGAAAAAGAAGAAGCAGAAGAACTGAAGAGGAAGATGAACTGAAGAAGGAGATGAAGAAGAAGAAGGAAGAAGAGGAAGAAGAAGAAGAAGAAGAAGAACTGAAAAAGAAGAAGCAGAAGAACTGAAGAAGAAGGAGATGAAGAAGAGGAACTGAAAAAGACTCATGAAGGCTCAAAGACGAACTCACAAAGCTCCTGCTGGTTCAAAGGCTCGGAGACAAATTCACAAAGCTCCTACTGGTTCGAAGGCTCGAAGATGAACTCACGAAGGGTTCCTAATGGTGTTGTGCTTCTTCGAAGGGTTGAAGAAGACGGGTTCCGGCTGGTTTCATGTTGGTTCAAAGGGTTGTACACGAATCCTGTTGGTTTGAATCAAAGGCTCGAAGACGAAGCGCTAGGGCAATAGGGCTGGTTCGAGTTGAAGGCTGGATTGCTGGAAGAGGGGTAGGGCTTGTTCTGGCAACATTTTCTTTATTAATAGCTTCAAAAATATCAAGGCACAACTCACTGCACCTAGCACATCAGTGCGCCTGCCTGCGCCTATTAAAGGTCGCCTCGCCTCACCATTAATGAGGCGCTAGCCTCATCGCCCCACTGCGCCTCAGGCACGCTTTTGACTACTATGGTCCTTCCCATCTCCTTGATCATCCTAATTTGCAGGAGTAAACATGACGGTGGCTCCAAGGAAGAAAGTGCCCCCTAGCTTCTACTACCACACCTTTGGTTTCCTCGTCTAATGATCATACTTCCCATGAAGTTGATCCTCCTATTGCTGTTCAGAAAGGTAAACGCACATGCACACAACACCCCATTTTCAACTATGTTTCTTATGACTCCTTATCACCCTCTTATTATTGTTTTGTCACTACTTTGTCATCTACTACACTTCCTAAATCTGTTTCTAAAGCCTTAGCCCATTTAGGGTGGAAGGATGCTATGGTTGATGAAATGAATGTTTTACGGCACTAGGGACTTGGTGCCTCTTCCTCTTGACAAGTCTATAATTGGTTGTTGTTGGGTTTACACTGTGAAAGTCAACCCTAATGGTTCTGTGACTCGTCTTGTTGCTAAGGGATACACTCAGGTGTATGGTCTGGATTATTTTGATACTTTTTCTCCGGTTACAAAAACTTACATCGGTACATCTATTCATCTCCCTAGCTACTACTTGTCACTCGCATTTGCATCAGTTAGATGTTAAAAATGTCTTCTTGCATGGTGACCTTGAGGAGGAGGTTTATATGGAGGAACCACTAGGGTTTGTTGCTCAGGGGGGGAGTCAAGCTTAGTGTGTCGGCTCAATAAGGCTTTATATGGTTTAAAACGGTCTCCCAGAGCATCGTTTGGTCATCTCAATGTTGTAGTACTTGAGCTTGGTCTTCGACGGTGTGTTGTGGATCATTCTGTGTTTGATCGTCATACTTCATTAGGTAGGATCCTTCTTGTTGTTTATGTGGATTATATTGTTATTACAGGTGATGATGATAAAGGTATTCAGAGTCTCAAACTTTTTATACAAACTAAGTTTCAAACCAAAGATTTGGGACTGATGAAATACTTCTTGGGTATAGAAGTATCGAGATTTCGCATCAGAAACATTGTGTCGCAAAGGAAGTATGCTCTTGATTTGTTAGATGAATTGGCTTATTGGGATCTAAATCAGTTGATACACCCATGGATCCTAACAGCAAGTTAATGTCAGATATGGGTGATTTGCTACCTAAACTTGGACAATAGTGGAGGCTTGTTGGAAAGTTGAATTATCTCACAACTACTCGACCGGATATATCTTTTGCAACAAGTGTTGTGAACCAATTTCTAGATTCTCTAAGGACAAGTCATTGGGATGTAGTGATTTGCATCTTGAGATATCTCAAAGGTGCACTTGGGAGAGGTCTTATATACCGTGATCAGGGTCACACTTATATCAATGGATATACACACATGCAGATTGGGCTGGATCACCTTCCAATCGGGGATCCACCATCAGGTATTGTATCTTGGTTGGTGGTAATTTGGTTTCTTGGAAAGTAAGAAACAAACTGTGGTGGCAATGTCAAGTGTTGACTCAAAATATAGAGCTACAGCTCAAATACCTATGAACTTGTCTACTTGAAGAGCATGTTGGAAGAATTGGGTTTTCCGCATTCTTAGCCTATGAAGTTAATGTGTGATAATCAAGTCGTTCTTCATATTGCCTCCAACCCAGTTTTCATGAGCGTACGAAGCACATTGAAGTCGATTGCGACTTTGTTCAAGAGAAACTTGTGCAGAAGCTCATTACAACCGCTCATGTGAAGTCAGACATGCAGCTTGTTGATTTGTTTACCAAAGCGTTGCGGGGGCTCGTGTTAGATTCATTTATAACAAGCTAGAAGCTTATGACATTTATGCTCCAGCTTGGGGGGGAGTGTTAGAGGTTATATATGTCTTTTAGTATCATTATTATTGGGTGTGTTAGTGTGTTAATTAGTGAGAGTTAGTAAGGGTATTATTGTCATTAGAATGTATTTAAATTTGCATTATAAATCGAGGGAGAGACCTATCTTCAAGTTAGGTCACTCATTTTTAATCAAATCTTAACAAAACCCAAAATGATTGGAAACTAATCTTCAATTCACATTTGATTACCATGACCAACATGAAAAGACACAAACCTTACGGCACTAATTACCCTAAAACTAAAGCATTCTTGAATATTTGAAGCATAACTATGTGAATAGGTAAAAATCATTATAACAAACCTAGATGCTAGTCAATATAGGCCTGATAACTTTTTATCACAATGTCTCAACCAACGCATGCACGCAGACATTTACATAACACAGCCGAATAAAGTAAACAAAACAAAAAAAGATTTCAAAAGATTACAAAGAATGATAGATTAATGTGCATAAAGTTGATAAAAGAATAACACATGTACCTCCTCAAAGCTTGAAAAAGTGCATTGCAAGGACTTCTCAAAGACCTGGATTGAATGGGAATGATAAAAAGAAAAGCCCACAAGTTATTCAAAAGTAACATGCATACAAACTATAAAATTTTGAAGCAAAATGGAATTTTTGTAAATAAAAATACAAATAATCTAGATAATTTAACAACATGCCTACAAATACCTTTAATAAATTCTTTCCACTTTCATTATCAATAACAAACAAACAAGAATAGGTGCATACTAGATAGCATGTAAACAAAAGTATGATGAAACTCTGGACTAATAAATGGAGTATACATGCCTATTAATATAGTGTTCTACATTCAATTATGTGTACAGCTCTTACACCTAATACATCGCAATTATCTTATGAATAAGGTGTCACACTTTAATGAGTCAACATCCACTCATCTCCTAAAAAAGGGGATTAAATATGCACAAGATGGATATGATAATTCTCGCGCATGACAATAAATTAGTATAAACATGGTATCCTTCACTCTCAATGAAGAAAGTAAGTCATATCTAACAATTTTTTAACTCAGTAAAACCTTGGCCAAGGTATGAGAGAGTAGAGAATGAGTTCTTTAGATTGCTCTAGTTAAATTTAGTCAAAGATCAAACATATAATTTAAGTTAAGGGTTTCTTAAACTTTCCTACCCAGCCCAAATTTTAAAATTGCTTCTAAATATAATATTGGGTTCGGGTGAGGGAAGTTTGAGCCTGTTACTAGTGGGCCTCTCATAGCCACTAAATGGGTAATTAAAGGAAAAGGGGTAGCGGGCCAAGCCTTATCCAAAAAAGGTGTTGGGCCTGTCTCAGAAGATAAGAAAACGGAAGCTAGTGCCCACACCTGAGAGAACACTGAAAAAACAGCAAGAAAGATACTGAGAGCAGAACAGTGGCAAAAAATACAGAAATCAGGCCAGAGGTGAATGGTTCCAGCGAGCTTATTCAGATTAATTTAACCTTAAAAGGTAAGACTGAGCTTCCTAAAGACCCAGTGACGGAATTGGGGGTGGGAGAAGGGTGAATTAGCTGAAGGAGATGTAGAGCTTTCAGGCGATCTGCCTCCGCAGAGGGACAGTTTATAGGATCGGGCACAACAACCAACGCAGCAGAAAGAGGTTAGTTCCTCTTACGGAACTGATCCTAGTTGCAGCAAAGGGCCGTATTCAACTGAATATGAAGATACTCAAATAGAAGAGTTCAGCGAGGATGAGAGGTGCTTAGAAGCAGATGATGATCTAAGCAATTTTCATGATTCTGATTCCAGCTTACTAGTCGATCAGTTGAGAAGTGAGTTAGAGATGAGAGAAGTCAATTGGGAAGAACTTGCTGGAGGTTCGTGCTTTAACGAAAGAGCAGAAGAGATATTACGGAATAAGAAACAATTAAACCTCAGCTTACAAAAGAAGAGAGCTCTTTATCTTCCTGAGTTATCAAGTAAGGGTTAGATGGTTCTGTTAGGCACAAGTCTGATCGGAGTAAAACTTCGATTGATGAGGGGTTTTTGCCCCTTGCTCCTGAGCCTATTCTTAATAAGGGTGATGTTCGTGTTAGTCCTTCAAGTGTCAGGAGGGGCAATGGTGAGGAGACAGTGGCTCCAGTGGACGATCTGAATTCTTCAAAACTTGGAAAAGATATTCTTCCTATTCCTATTCAATCCTTCTTAGGGAACTAATGGGGAGAGAGAGTTGTGCCAAGGGGCTAGTGAGAGCAACTTTAGAGACCCAAACAAGCACTTAAATGTTATGGGGTGGAAGTTAGTGATTCCTGAAGGAGTTGAGATTAATTTGGGGATGAGTCCAACAACTTATGAGAGGAAAAAAAAACGAGGGTGGAAAAAGAATTAAAAATTTTGGTTTCTTCCATCAATTATGGGGGAAGGAAGGGTGCAAGGAAAGGGGTAAGCACATTAGATTATGAAGATTATTAGTTGGAATGTCAAGGGTCTAGGGGATGTTAGGAAGAGAATTCTGATTAGGGAGGTTTTGTTTCCCCAATATTGTCTTAATCTAGGAGACTAAGCTTGAGTTAGTAGATGGGGAGGTGAGGTAATTAGAGGGATTTGAAGAGGGTGGTGTAAGGATTGGGTTTTTGTACCATCTTATGGTTCAGCAAGCGGTATTCTAGGGGTGTGGGAAACACGGTCTATTATCAGGATAAATAGTTTAGTAGGTTTTTTCTCTCTTTCTATCTTGCTTGATATTAGAGATACGGATCAGTGGTGGATTTCCTCTATGTATGGTCCTCCTAAGCCTTCTCTTAGGGGAAATTTTTGGGATTAGCTGTACTTTGTTTCTCCATTTTGCTTGCTTAGGTGGATTGTGGGTAGTGATTTTAATGCAATCAAATTACCTCAGGAAAAGGGGCTAGGCAGGGTTAATGCAGAAGTTTGATTTCGTTACTAGGGAATGTGGGTTGAGGAATCTTCCCATGGGCAATGCCAATTTTACATGGTCAATGGTTGGGGCTAGGGAGGTGGCTAGGTTCTTGTTTTCAAACAACTTGGAGGATGAATTCCTAATCTTTCTCCATCAGTATTACCTAGACCAACTTCTAATCATTTTCTTATCTTATTGGTTAGATCATGGCTCCTTCCAAACCTTGGTTAGGGATTCTTGGAGTGAGGATGTGGAAAGGGGCTGGGAAGGGTTTATATTTATAAAAAGTTGAAGAGGTTGAAATAAAATCTGAATGTGTGGAACAGGGAGGTGTTTGGAGATACTAGATTTAAAAACTCTATTTTTTAGGAGATTTGGAAGAGTTAGAAAAGGAGTGACCCTTTCAAGGGTGGAAGAAGCTAAATGGGTTTCTTTGGAAAACGAATTGGAAGGGCTCATCTTTAAAGAAATGAGAAGTTGGAGGCAGAAGGCGAAGTTCAAATGGGTAAGAGATGATAACTATAATTCTAAATTTGTTCATACGATTGCCAATGGCAAAAAGAGGAAGAACTTGATAAAGGAGATGGAAGTGGATAGGGGGATTATTATCTCGGGGTTCTAGAGTAATTGCTTCTGAGATCACTGATTTTTATTATAATATTTATACTAAGGAGGATGAGAGTAGATCGATTGAGGAAGGATTAGAGTGGGATCCTTTGCCTGTTTATAGGATTGCCTAGTTATAGAGACATTTCAACGAAGAGGAAGTTAAGGCTACAGTTTTTGGGATGGAGAGGGATAAAGCTCATGGGTCAGTTGGTTTTAATTTAGCTTTTTATCAATATTGTTGGGCAGTGGTGAAGAATGACCTAATGAAGGTTTTCAATGAATTATATTGGAATGGGGTTTTAAGCAAGAGTATTAATTGTACTTTTATCACTTTCATGCCTAAGAAAAGTAGGTCTATCAAATTTTCTGATTATAGACCTATTAGTCTAGGTTCGAGTGTTTATAAAATAATCACCAAAGTGCTATAAGAGGTTAATTGTGATGCCTGCTAAGAGTATTTCTAAGGCCCAAAGTGCATTTGTGAGGGGAAGACTGATTGTGGAAGCGATCCTGATTGCAAATGAAACCATTGAGAATATTAGGAGGAAAAAGAGGGGACTTGTTTTTAAGTTGGGTTTTGAAAAAGCTTATGGTGGAGTGAGCTAGAACTTTATGGATAAAATTTTTGTGAGGAAGGGGTCTGGGAGAGATGGCGTAGATGGATGAAAAGTTGTATGTCTAATGTGAATTTTGCGGGGATTGTAAATGCTGAGCCTAAATCCTAGTTTTGGGCCATGAGGGAGATTAGACAAGGGGATCCTCTTTCTCCTGTTTTGTTTGTGTAAGATGCTGATGTTTTGAGTAGGATGGTTGATGAAGCAGTGAATCGAGGTTTCGTGAAAGGTATAAAAAAGCGGGTAAGAAGGAGACCATGGTGTCACACATTCAATTTTGGAATGATACTATCTTTTTTCTAGAGGATCATAAGCTTTCTTTCCTAAATATTTTGGGTCTTCTTCAAATTTTTTAAAGGGTCTCGAGGCTTAAGATTAATATGGAAAAGAGTAGTATTGCGGCTATTAATGTGCCTCTAGAGTGTGTTAAGGAACTAGCCTTGGAAGTTGGGTATGCTAAGTTGGGTTGGCCATTGTCCTCCTAGATTAGCTAGTTTTTGGGATCTGATGGCGGAGAGAGTGTCCAAGCATTTAGATGGGTGGAAGGGAGCCCTTTTTTCTTTGAGAGGGACGATCACTCAAATTCAAGCTTGTCTTTCTAGTATTCCACTGGATTTTTTTCCTATATTTATCCAACTAGAATTGCTAGTAAGATTGGGGGAATTTCTTTGGTCAGGGGTAGGGGGTTCTAGGGATCATTTGGTGAGGTGGGAGGCGGTTTTGTTTTGTAGGACTAAGAGGGAGGGTGGTTTTGGTCTTGGAAATTTGGTATCTAAGAACACCGCTCTTCTAGCTAAATGACTTTGGCGATTCCCACTAGAGGTTTCTTCATTGTGGCACAAAGTTATCAAGAGTCAATTTGGTCTTGATGGGAATGGATGAGATACTAATTTGGGTTCTAGATGTTCTTTGAAAAGTTCATGGAAAGTTACTTCCTAAGTTCACCCTCTTTTTACTTCCATATAAATTTGTTTTGGGTAAGGATTGTAAGGAACGTTTTTGGAAAGACCTATTTTTTCTTTTAGTGTAAACTCAGGCGGTCCTTTTCCTTCTTGCAATTTTCACTTCGGGAAAGCCTTGAATGATAGGGAAACTATTGAGTTATATTCTTTTTTGGGTATGTTGAATAATTGTAGGGTATCTTCCGAAAATGATAGTCGATCTTGATTGTTGGATTCTTGAGTGTTTATTCTTGTAAATCTTTCTATGAATTCTTGGTTGGTACCAATTTCTTGATGTAAAGTAGGGCTATAAAATCGATATCCCTTTTGAGCATAAGAAAAATCCAAAAAAATACATTTGATTGCACAAGGATCCAACTTATTTGTTCCTGGACTTAACTGATGGACAAAGGACAAACGGCTGAATATATAAGGAGGAAGGGGGAACAAAGGAGCCTTAGGGAAGATTACTTAATATGGGGATTTTACCACCAAGGATAGAGGATGACATTTTATTGATGAGGGGGCAAGCTGTGAGCACTGAATCACTCCAAAAAACTTTGAGGACATTCATTTGATACAATAGGTACAAGTGATTTCAGGAATAGGTTTGTTTTTTTCGCTCTGCAACTCCATTTTGTTGTGGAGCATGGGCACATGAGGATGATGGAACATACCAGAATTAGACATAGAAGCAATGAATTGGGTACTAAAGTACTCCTTAGTATTATCACTACGAAGTATCCTGACTGCATATCAAATTGAGCCTTTATTTGAGAACAAAAGGCACAAAAGATATTAAACAACTAAAAAAAAACTTTCATTAAATATAATCAATTCATCCTAGAGTAGTCATCAATAAATGTAACAAAGTACCAAAACCCCGACTTCGACGAGACATGATTAGGACCTCAAATATCAGAATGCACAAGCATGAAAGGACTAACCACCCGTTTGTCAATCCAAGAAGAAAAAGGAACATGATGAAGTTTTCTCAATTGACAAGACTCACACTCTAGGTTAGACACAGAACTTAATGTAGGAACTAGCTGTTTCAGCTTGTCCAAAGACAGATGACCAAGGCGAGCGACTCAAAAGTAGTCAAGCCCATAAGCCTCACGTCTTGTGCCAATTGTCTTCCTTATCTTCAGATCTTGAATAACCACAGAATCAGGAAAGAAAGTGATAGAACAATTTAGTGACTCTGTAAGCTTACAACTGACATGAGATTGAAAGGGGATTTAGGAATGTATAATACAAAAGAAAGATAGATGGAAGGAGTAGGATTTATTATTCCTATCCCCTCAACATCAATAGTGGACCCGCCAGCAAGGGTAACTTGAGGTAGATTTTTTGGATACTGAAGGGCAGAAAAGAAGTTTGTTGCACCTGTTATATGGTCAATGGCAACAAAACCAATTACACAAGGACTAATAGGAAAGATACCAAATGCAATACAGACTATTGGATTAGCTTTCTAGGCAAAATATGTAATATGATTAGATGCTTATTGAGATGATTGAAACTATAGAAACATTGAATACTACTCCTCTGATGTAGACACAATACGCGGTTCACTCAAACAAGGGATTAACAAGGGAACCATATTTTTGGGATTTGCAAATTCCACCCGAACACTCACAAACTTAGACCAATGATAACAAGATTAATTGCTGGAACAATCAAAACAGTCACGAACAAGGTGGCCCACCATGAACGAGTCACAAATAATCAGTACAATGCTGCCACAGCGCACCAAGAAACTCAGACACAGCCCCAAGGAACCAACACACAGCACTGGAACAAGTGAAGAGGTGAACCACTGAAACTACCACAGACAAATCACCAACAAACTTATGTAACACCACCACAGCCTCACAAAAACAGCTTATGAACACTACCACTACTCCAAAAGAGTCACCAATGGCCTTTACAAACACCAAAAGACAACTGATGGATTACCACAAGTGCATGATCAAAACAAATTTGAGCAAAACACATGCCCAACAACTTGGTATTTTGGTCTATGGAAGGAATTAGAACAATGAATCAAAAACACAGCAAAACCCATTGTTTCAGACCCAATAAACTCAATAACCACTGACAAACAGCTTCACAAAGCATCAAACAACCATTCCTTGGGTGCCACACATGAGCAATTAAAACATGTGAGATCATTGGACAAGAAACATCAAAAAAAATTCCATAAATACATTTATAGAGGGATTCAAGCACATGTGGATGAACTCAGGCCAAAAACATGCCTGAAAGTAGCTTCACACGCTGGCTCGTGGGGTCAGCCCTGGCAGCTTTCGATTGGTGCGTGAGGACTCATGGGCCACTACCTAGAGATGGGATTTTGGTGGGGGCAGATCAGCAGTGTCTGTGAGTGACTATGGTGTTGTTTTTGCAAAATCTATGGTAGATTTTTTGCTCCTGAACTGGCAATTTGACCCAGGAAATTTCCAGCAACCAGTCTGACTTCTGGCAGCTGCTGGCTGTTTTCTAGGGCCATAGCGATGCTGGAAATTATTCTATGATGGTAGACATGAAGCATATTTAAGGTTTTAGGCTTCGGTTTTTTATGGTGGTTGTAACAATTAGAGATTAGGTTTCAAAATCATGCTCTGATACCATGTTGAATAATTGGGTAAAATGGAAGACCTAACTTCAATGATAGATCTCTCCCTCTATTTATAATATACGTCAAGTACAACTCCAATGACCATAATACCCTTACTAACATAACTCTAACACATAATAATAATGCTAAATGACTAAATAACCATTAACACAAATAATCCCCTAATATTCCAGCAGTGAAATCATTAATTTATCATTGGCCATCATTTGACCCCTCCAACAACCTCCCCCCCCCCCCCCAACCCAAAAAAAAAATCCCCTTGCATCTTTGGGTTTATCATGATTGACACAGAATTCCAGCCTTTTTAGTTCCCTCGCTTCCCTACTTTTAAGGCTAATGTTAGTATCTTCTTCTTCCAGCTTTACACCTCATTTCCATTTCCTCAAAGAGCCTATAAGCTTGCTCCTCAGAGCCTTCAAATGAGACTCCAATCAGCTTGCTAACAGCTTTTAGTTTACTCAGAACCCAACCAAATGCCTGCTCCTGTGATTAGCACCTGTTATTAATGTCCCATCCTCCCTAAAAATTGAAATAAATATTTGGGCTGCATTTGATGGCTTTGCAGCCGACAGATCCTTCAGTGCGTGCCCAAGGGAATCAACACAAGATGGTGACCCTCCATTGCCTCAATTTCTTCTTCACAACTATACCAGTTGAGATCTTCAGTGTCTTCTCATAACAACTCCCTGGGACCTCCCTGCTCCCTTTCAAATCCCCCTTCAGAGGAGGCAATATGACTGATTACTCTTGATCCTCCTCTGATTTTAGCTGGCTGCATCAGAGGAATGCACATATCCCTTTGAGGTCTGAAACCATAAAATCATTACCCTGTTTTTGAGCTCAAATCCTCAAGCCTTCTAAAATTCTATAAAAGAACTAAGTTAAGAACCAAGTTTGATAATCTTGCCTCCAATTCTTTAAAAGAACCAACTGGAAAGTTATCGGGAAGTGACTGTTAAAGATTGGTACAACTAAGCATCATCCCCAATATACAGTCATACAGTAAAGAACCACCTCCAACGGCAAAAGCTCCCTAAAAATAAGCCATGCCCACACCTGCTAATAGTGCTTCCACAAGCCCGTTCTATGTCAACTCCTGCTAGGCTCCCCAATCCAACCATTGCAACATTTCCCACAAGTACAAGCAAGAAGTTCTAGATAAATTAAGCATCGGAGATGAGCTTAGCAATGGTCCCTTTCAAAGATGGACAGAATCAACAGGATGGACCTCTAGGAGTTATTAAGAGGAGTTAGTGACCATTGAGCTTACTCCCATTGTTAACAGAACAACTGGGAACAGAATATGATTTCAAAGAGAGTTCTACAAAGAATGCTGCAGACATGCAAGGCAGTGAGAGTTTTGCTTGAGGGGCACGAAAATGAGGCTTTTCAATTATTCACATGTATTGAAAAAAAAAAGTGATGAGAGAGAGGGGCATGTGGGGAGGGCAAGTAGAGAAGTCAAGAATAGGAGAGAACTTCAGAGGCTGCATTGTTCTATGAACTATAAAAGAAACAATGAAGTTAAAAATCACTACTTGGAATGTCGGGGGTCAATGATGGAAGAAAGAAAGTTTCACAGGAAATATTTCTGAAGGACAGTAAACCAGATTTGATTTCTCTGAAGAAACTAAGATGAACATGTATGACAGAAAAGAAGTTAAATCTCCAGAGAGAATTAGGCAGCTGGACTGGATGGGCATAGAATCTAAAGGAGCTTCATGGGGCATCTTGTTGATCTAGATTAAGGAATAAATAGAAAAACAGGAATGAGTGAGTGGAGCATTTTTCAGTATCCCATAAGTTCAGTCTCCAGCAAATAAAAGAATACATTAGGTTTTTTGGAGGAGAGCATATGGGAGGAGTTTTCAAGAAGCCAGGAGCTGTGGCAAGATTTGAAGTCAGTCAAATCAAGATGGAACAATTTTTGGAGCATACCGCAAGATTCTAATATGGTGTTACATTTGAGGGAGAGTGGGACAGGATTATTGCAGGATAGTGATTGAGGCAGCCTTATGGAATCTTCCTGTTGGGGAGAATTCACCTAGACGAACTTCAGAGAGAATCCCTCGGTCTCAAGCAATGACAAGTTCCTGGTCTAACCCTCATTCCCTTGGGATGAAGAATTTCAAGGGTCAGAAATTGCTCCTAAGACCTATGTCAAACCAGTAACCACCACCCAACCAAAATGTGGGGCATGAAGCAGAGCGAACCCTGTTCCCATTTGAGAACATGTGGCACAGGATATTGATGGAACCACAATTTGGTAGGGGCACAGCTAGTTATGCTTTGGCAGCCAAACAGAAAAGCAAATGGTGAAACGACTTTCCAAGGGCTTGCAAGGCTAACATTAGCACCAACTCTCACACCCCACCCATTCTGCTGAAGCACATGGTTGCTACAATTACCTTACACGAAAAGGATCAAGCTACAAAGGAACTGCCATAACCAATTCACTACAAGAGTGCTTTCGAATATCAAAATGCTCAGGACCAAAGATCCCTCACTCTTAGGCTTACAAACAATCTCCTAGCTCACAAGTGTTGGCCAAGGTGTTAGCTAGTGGACTAAAAGAGTGGTTGGAAAGGTAGCAAGTGTTTTACACAGAGTGGAGACAATTTGGATGAGGTGGGCAAGGATTAAAATGGGGCCCAAAGGGTGACTTGTAAGCTAGACAAAGAAAGAGCTTACGTCTGCTTGTGTTTTTCAGCGTATATTTTGGAGAGGATGGACTTGGTTTCAAGTGGGGAGTTGGACTTGGTGAACATATAACTGATTCTCTACTCTCTAGTCGTAATTTATATCTTTCTCCTCTTTATTATATCCTTCTTTTATCTAAAAAAGCCAAAATATAAGAAAAATAAATCCTCAAGGTGGAATATATGCACTTTTTCATTTTGATAAGCAAGAACCGCCCAAAGCTGGGCACTTTGGCTTCATCACTAGGAGTTAAACTCAGGGATACCAATACCCCACCCCACCCCCTAGTATCAAAGTAAAGAAGACCAGCATGGAATTGAAAATGAGGCATTCTATTATCAGAAAACTCTTGCATTCCACTCTTTTCTACAATGTTCCCCTCCCCCTCCCAGGGGGCACTGCAATAAATTTACTATTGCCACTTAGAACTACTCAAAATACACCTAAAAATGTTTAATGCCAAAATAGGAAGAGAAAACTCAATCCGCCATCACTAGAATGAAAAGGGAAAAAAAAAATATCTAAACTAAGAGAGTCTTGAAGAACCAAAAAAATAAACAGTATCCTAACCAAAATTGATAATCACCAAAAAAAAATCCTCATAGAAATTGCTTACTGTGAAAAGAACTGATCAAACTGGCCATATCAATACCAATATTCAGAATGAAGATTACTTCCTACCTATTAAACCCATAAATCATCTGCACACCTAATTAAGATTCCATAATCCACCAGGGCAAGGAACTTGCCCACTGTCCCCACCACCATACAGCTCATACCAGTAACAACAAATCTTGTCCATAAGCAAAGAATTCAACAATGATTTGGAAAAAAGTTCAACATTAACAATCATCTCACATAACTGAACAATCAACCGGGGTTCCACTCCCATTGAAAGAGCAACTTTGAGAGAGAGAGAGAGAGAGGGGGGGGGAATAAAAAAAACAAGCAGCAGATAAAACATACAGCAGATACATCTTTCTCAGATGCATGACCACGTTCCAAGGAAAGCAAGTGTCGAACCCAAAGTTCTCCCACCCAGGGACAGTTCTTTGTAGCCCTGGAATAAACATCCCTTACAACATTGCCTACCTGAATATTAACAGGCAAACAATTACTCAAAAACACAAAAAAACATAAACAATAATAATAATAATAATAATAATAATAATAAAAAAGGAAAATGTAAAGGTAAAAAACCTTCAGCGTTCTGTCCAAATTGCGGATATAATCCAGCCAAATATCAGTTGATATGGGGAACTCAGCAATAGCACGTTCGTATAGAATATGAACACGGGTTGGATCTCCAGAAGATTCTTCATATTTTAAATAACTCTGAAATGCCATTATCACTGTGTCATTTGCATAAATTAAAATAAAATAATAAATTTTTACATTTTTCAGTCACTCTTAAAACCAAAAACAATACACCAATAATGACTATAAAAAACAAAATAACAGTGTAGAACTGTAACTATTCAAACCAAAAAAGGAACAATAATAACCCTAAACAAGACATAACACTTTGTAATGAAATTTTATGACGATGGCAAGATGACAAATCAGAAATAGATTAAGCATGTAAAAAATAAAATAAAAATACTGAAGCTGAAATCCATGCTTTGCCTTCCATAGTTCCACTAAAAAGGGATTATTGATTTCTAATGATGTTCTCATTTATCGAAGGTGATAATTCTTCCAGGCAACACAGTCCAAATGAAGATGCCTCTTTAGAGGGTGCTTTTGGAAGCAGATCAACTTCCAAGGAAATGAATTTAAATTTTCACCAACAAAACTAAAGGTGGACTTGCAGAAGAACCTCACATCCTTGAAAATAAACTCACTAGCACAATCCTCCCTTGCTCTACAAACCCTTGTGCAACAAAGGAGTTCAAACCCCAAAGACTCCACTTTCCAATCCTCCACATGTCAACACAAACATAGATCCCATTGCATGCCACCATATTCCTCAATTCAATGCAACTGAAACACAACCCTCTATCAAAACATCCTAGACAAATATCTAGACAAATATCTAGGCCCCTATTCCTCAAAGCCCTATAACAAGAAAACACATTATGACAAAACTTTCTCCTTTCCCATCTCCAACAACCAAAGCTACTATTTGAAGGACCCATGTGCACCTTGGCAAGTGCATTTCCACAACCCCCAACGACAAAGAACTTGACTTCTTCAAAGAGCCAACCTCCATGTAACCCTATATAGCACATCCCTCTCCTCCACGCACAATCTCCCTCAACTATCAACCTCCATACTCACTTAATAAGAAGTCCATCTCAAATTTTTGAAGCATTTCAATAACCTAAATAATGACATGAAAAATGTGGGAAGGCTTGATTATCTACTCTTAATTAGCACAATCTTCCCCTCTCAGTTAAATAGATCTTCTTCCAACTGGCCAATTTCCTCTTGGATCTTTAAATAGCGGAATTTAAAATCTCACACCTTATTTACCCTTCTATTAAACAAAGAAAATATTAAGCAAAGAATTAGCAAAGAATTATATTAAGAGATAGATACAAGGACGAGGACAAGGCAACATTACTGAACAAAAAAAGAAGAAGAAGAAAAAAAAAAACTAAAACAACTAGTGATTCAATAAATCACGTCTCACTAATCCTCCCATAAATCAAAGAAAGAAACAACTCTAGAAAAAAGTAATTTTCTGAAAGATAATTGAAATCAAGAAGACACACTACACCATTAAAGATCAAAGGAAGGGGAGAACCCTTAAAAATTCTAGCATTTCTCTCCAAACATATGGACCTAAACACTACAAACATATCACTTATCCAAAGGATTTACCAAAGCCCCAATTCCCTTGCTTCTTAAATAAATAATCAAAAGGAAAACCCAGATACTCCACAGGGAAAGCCCCGACTATAACTGTACAACTCACATCCTAGATTTTTTGCAAGCAACTGGCTCTCCTCCACCTCTCTTACTGGGTCCATCCCACTCTTATATAAGTTCATGTTACCTGCAAAAACTGTCCCAAAGCTAAGAGAGCATATCCAATACCTCTCAGACGTTCACATGAGTCCCAAAAAACATCCAATCTCAGAGCCAAGCAACAGATTCACAATGGCAGACAAAAAACTTAAGTGTGCTTAGACTTAACTAACAATCAAATAAAAGAATCGAGGCAGTTCAGCGCCTAACTCGAGCTTATGGCCCTCTTGCTGTACTCATTTTTCAACAACTACAAGGTAAAGGTATTGATGAAAAGCAATAGAATTTCTATTGTTCAGGATGCAGGTGATAAAAATAGACTGAAGCTCTTGCCTAGAAGTACTTCACAGTTGAAATTTTAATTAACTTAAAATAGTAATAGTTAATCAGTAAACCAGATAATTCAATTAAACCAGATAATTCAGTTATCTCTACATTTACTAACATCTGCATGCAGATATAAAAAAATTTATCAGGAGAAAAAACAAATACATTTTGGTATTGCTCAACTAAACTAATATTTATTAAAACACTCCAGTTTTTTTTTTAATCTCACATACCATAAATTGTTGAAGTTTGTCAGAATCAGTAGTACCCTCCTTAGTGATCTGATCTTCAAAATGAGCACGAGCATTATACATCTCCAAGGCCTTCTGGTATGCAGTTGCAACATGAGAAGCAATCCCATCCAATTTGGTAGAGTTGACATCAAAAACATTCCCTTGTTCAACCTCCCAAGCCTTGTAAGTGAGAAGAGTTAAGCTTAGATCAACAAGTGGAACAGACAACTGACGGTGAAATATGCTTCGAATGCGCTGGACCTGCTTTTCTTTTGCCTACAAAGAAGTAAAGTAGATTTCAAAATTTTAAAGCAAAAAAATTAATAACAAATATTTATAACTTAATTTATTATTTTTTTTCCACATTGAGTAACAGGCCAAAACAAATAAAATAAAAAAGATAAAGCAAGTTCTTGCCAGACAAAAAAATTAAAAGAAAAAAATAAAACAGATTGCAATATTGCAACAAACAAAATATAGCACCCACAAGAAAACAGAGTACCAAGCAAACTCTAACCTCAACATCACTCTCAGGGATTGTATGAAAGATGGCCTGTTCAAATTGCCTGTATGATTCCCAAATTTTACTGCCTTCAACAACATGCAAACCAGCAGCAGTGACAGCACGTTCAAATAGATTTCTTGCTTTGGAAATACCATCAGGTGAACGATCACGGACCAGTGGGTCATATTCTTGAATAAAATTTAGGTAATCACACCAAAGAGAGACAGACTGCACAAAAAGATGGTTAAGTCAATTGATCTTGATTTTTGAAGCAACATTTTATCATTTTCCTAGCAATTAACAAGTTCATACTCTACCTTCCATCAATACCTTTCAAAAATTCAACTGTAGAATATAAAAATTAACCATCACCAAACAAGTAATCACTAAAATAAATCGGGTTTTACTTTTTTGATAATAAAATAAATTTTCATTAAATAAAGCAAACGAAGAGTAAATGTCTGGAGGACAAGACATCCTCAAGGAATCAACTCATTTGAAGATTGGACTGCCCCAGCCTCCAACCCAAAAAAAAAAAACACAAACAAAAACAAAAGAATAGCCCAAAAAGAACAACAAATGGAAAGAAGTTGTTTGAGCCTTGAAAATTCAAATGTCCCACTCCAGCAATATGATCCAAAGGATAGCATACACTGCACATGTCCATAAAGCCCTCCTTTTCTACTCTTTCCTAATGCCCCAAAAGCCTCAACAACAAGAAATCAATGACATTTTGAAAACTTCATTCACTGAAAATCTGCTCTTTAATGTTATATTTAAGCCAGAATTTTTTAAGAGTGAAGAGACTCATGCTGAATTATTTTAACTCCATTCACATAAAAGTTCTGCATGCCAAAAGTACCTCAAAACTGTGAATGAGGGAAATTTTTGATTTTATAAGTTATAACTAGATTAAAACCCACATAGATGCATCAGGCATAAGAAAAATTCACCAAACAAAAGCAATAATTAAACATAAAATTTTTTTTACTTGACTGTCCCATTAACTTCAAAACCAAACAGTAGACATAACAATCAAATGAAGAATATGACAATGACTTTCGTGGAAGAATCAGCAAGTAATAGGAGCGATGACAAGTATCTTCCTATATTGCTACATTGAATTTTTATAGGCATGTGCTTCACAATAAATTAAAGAAATGTAACAAATTTATGGCAATTTACTGTCCCTCCAAGGCGACTGGTTGCACCTCTCGGCAAATCAAACTCAATGTGGTGCACAAACACAATATTCTGAAGCCATTGTGCATTTATTACAATTTACAGACAATTTCA
Source organism: Malania oleifera (assembly GCF_029873635.1). NCBI lineage: Eukaryota > Viridiplantae > Streptophyta > Magnoliopsida > Santalales > Ximeniaceae > Malania > Malania oleifera. The sequence goes on from NC_080425.1 coordinate 739,367, forward strand.
TACCACTTGGAAGTTTTTTTTCCCTGGTAACAGACAGCGTGATCATAAAATCAGCTGCCCCAATACTGATACTTGTGACTAGTTTTTAGCAGCTACAAGTCAACAACTATGAGTGAGCAGTTTCAAGTAATTATGTATTGTTCTTTTACTACACTGTCCCACACTGTCCCCTATACTTACTGTTTAAAATATGACAAACTAATGGAGGATGATTTTATTTTAGAAGTGGAGGTTGGGGGGGTAGAGCAAGGGACAAAAGGGAGAGAACAAGGCGGTATTCCCTTTCAAATATATAAATTAATTTAACCCTTTAATTGTGTTTTATCAATGATAATCGTCTCATTTCATTCTAGAAACAATAACCAACCAAATACTCGAAGACTCCTCGCTCATAAAGCTTCTCAATCGCACAATAGGCATCAGGTCTGCAAAACAAGAGGAAAAAGTAAACAGGAGACACATCAAAGCACAGCAACAATTAAACTAAAAATAAATAAATAAACACATTCACTTAACTCCTGCATCATACAACGCGTGCAACATGAGCTACAACTTGAAAAGTGCAAGTTCAGCAACTGATCAACGCAGTTATTCTCATCTTAAAAGGTACTCCACTGCTGAAGTAAAATTTCTCTTGTAACTTTGTAAAAATAATTGTGAACCAAATGATTTTAGTATGTCAAAAGAATAAGAAGAAGAAATCCTCAACAAAAGTCAATAATTCATTAGAGAAAAAAATTAAAAAATAGGATAGGTCAAATGATCAAAACATTGTAGGATTTATATCCCAAAGGATATGTCCCACATGAATGATATGGGTCCCACATGAAGGGTATATGCCCATATGTTAAAGGATGTGAATGGATGTATTTATGGATTAGCAAGAAAGTTAGCTTAGTATTAATGAGATATTATGGACGAAGTTGGAAGGTTATTCCTATATCATATATTAGCTACTGTTATGGGGAGTAGCTGGAGGGGCATGCTAACATTAGGCTAAACCAAGAAAAGAGAGCTAAAAGAGAAAGAAGTAGAAAACCTCAAAAGGATTAGCTGTATGTATGGTGACTTCTCATAAGCTCTAGCTGAAAATTGATGTGAGCTGCAAAGAAAAGATAAGAAGAAAGGAATTGTCCTCTCTCTGCCTCTACTTCTCTAATCATCAGAAGATCCCATGGATCTGGTGAAGGAAGGAAAGAGGAAGAAAAGTGGGAGAAACGATTTCTTCGGATTCTCCGGGTGTTCTTCTTGATAGGTTCGATATGGCTGATTTCGGTATATAAAGTTTATAGTTTATGATTTATTTATTTTCCGCATAAAAGTTATTAATGTGAAGTTCATGATAATTGAAGATCTGATGGCTGTTATTCATAAAAGATTTCTAACATGTGGTATCAAAGCCACATGTTATTTTGTCCAATCTTATCATGGTTTTATGGGTAAATTTGTGGGTATATTGTTTACTGGAATCAAACTGAAAATATATGTGTTATTTGCTGGATTTTTGGGATAATAGTGGACTGAAAATTATGTTTCTGAAATACTGAGCTTGCTATTCGAACAAAACCGTCGACGGCTTTGTTGGACTTTCAGAAAACCGTCGACGGATTGAGATACCGAGAGCAGATTTTCTGAGCTTCAAAAAACCGTCGACGATTTGTCTGAAGCAGCTTGAAACTATCGACGGTTTTCCCCTGTATAGTGATATTAAAGTAGGGCTGCTGAATGATATGCATGCAAATAATTTTATTATAACTTGATTAATAATGGAATCACATGTTATGCATGCATAAGCTAGAGAATTTTACATGAAAGTAAGTTAGTAAAATTCTTATATTGGGGAATTGATTATCTACTGTAAATTACGGATAAATCTTTGTTGAGCAAGGTATCAATCAATGTTTCTATTATGGTTAGTATGTTGTCACCAAAGTGATCTTGCTGAGAAGTATTGTAAACGTTGATTGAAATATAATTTGGCAAAGAATAATAACAGAATGGTTATTTGAATATTATGGCTGGCCCAAAGGTGCACCAACTTTCAAATAATCATTGAGTTAATCAGGATAATTGAAAGAATGGTAATGAGATTAGGATACCTGCCCAAAGGTGACAGATCAATCAAACTTTATAAAGGTTATCAATTATGCCAGGATGAATGAAAATTACCAGTAAATGTAAGGGTTAGTATATTGCATAAGTTGATCCAAAGATTGAACGCAATTTACCAAAGAAAAGTTTAAACTCAAAACATTAATGTAGTCAGCATTTTGTGTTATTGCAGTGTATGTTCATGTTTCATTGCATTCGCTGGCTTATTTTGTTCTGATCTTCAATGGGACAAATTTTTATGACTGGAAGGAGCAAATTCAGTTTTACCTTAGTGTTCTGGATTTGGACTTAGCTCTGCGAATGGATAAACCGGTTGCTATTACTGAATCCAGCAGTTTGTAGCAGCGAGCTTTGTATAACTCATGAGAAAGGTCGAACAGATTAAGTATGATGTTTATGTGGATGTGTATAACAAATAATATTAAATCAACATTTCTCTTGCAGGAAGGTTGATGGCTGAACTAACCACAATGAAATTTGATGGTAGTAAAGGAATGAATGAACATGTCCTAGAAATGACTAATCTGACTGCTAAACTTAATACTCTAGGAATGAATGTTGATGAAAGCTTTCTTGTTCAGTTTATTCTAAATTCTCTGCCTCCTCAGTACCGGCCTTTTCAGATTCACTATAACACAATTAAAGAAAAATGGAATGTGAATGAATTGGCAAGCATGTTAGTTCAAGAAGAGGCAAGACTCAAACAACAAGGACAACATTCAGTAAATGTCATGAGTCATGCAGCTGGAAGTAAAGGAAAGAAAAAGAAAAGTTTAAAGAAAGATTCATTGAAGGTGGCGAGTACTTCGTATGGTGGTGAGGCTCGCAAGAAGGAACACTATGGTCCCAAGTGTTACTTTTGTCGTAGCTATGGGCATTTAAAGAAAAGTTGTCCGAAACGTAAAGCATGGTTCGAAAGAAAAGGTAAGTTTTAGCTTATGTATGTTTTGAATCAAACATGACACGAGTTCTTTCTAATACTTGGTGGCTTGACTCTGGTTCTACTATTCATGTTTCCAATTCAATGCAGGGATACTTTACGATCCAGAGCGTAAAGGAAAATGAACACACGATAGTCTTTGGGAATGGAAATCAAGTGCCTGTTATAGGTGTTGGAACTGTTTGGTTGTATCTAGAATCGGGTCATTGTTTAGACCTGTTTGATACTATTTATGTTCCAAATATTTCTAGGAACTTAATTTCCATGTCGAGATTAGACAATGATGGTTATGGTCTGTACTTTGAACATAAAGGCTTTCGTCTTATGAAAGATAACTTATGTGTTGGCTCTAGTGTTTTGTATGAAGGGTTGTATAAATTTAATCTTAATGAAAAATTTGTTGAAACACTCCTCACTCTGCATCATAATATTGGAACTAGGCGTAGTAGAATTAATGAAAATTCGTCTTTCTTGTGGCATAAAATACTGGGTCATATATCCAAGGAAAGAATAGAAAGATTAGTAAAGGATGGGGTTCTTACAAACCTTGATTTTACTGATTTCGATGTATGTATTGATTGCATTAAAGGAAAACAAACTAAACATACAAAGAAAGGAGCCACAAGAAGTGGAAATCTACTAGAAATTGTTCAAACTGATTTATGTGGACCTTTTGACTCACCATCTTTAGGTGGAGAAAAGTATTTTATCACCTTTATTGATGATTTTTCACGATATGGCTATATCTATTTGTTACATGAAAAGTCTCAGGCAATAGATGCTTTAAAGGCATATGTTGCTAAAGTAGAGCAACAATTAGATAGGAAGGTGAAGATCATCAGATCTGATAGAGGTGGTGAGTATTATGGTAGGTATGATGGGATTAAACAATGTCCAGGACCATTTGCTAAATTCCTAGAACAGCATGGTATTTGTGCTCAGTATACAATGCCCGGTACGCCTCAGCAGAATGGTGTGGTTGAAAGGCAAAATCATACTCTTATGGAAATGGTTAGTAGTATGTTCAATAAATCCTCAGTACCCATTTCATTATGGATGGAAGCCCTTAAAACAACAGTGTATGTACTCAATCAGGTTCCTAGTAAGGCATTTCAGAAAACTCCTTTTGAATTGTGGACGGGAAGGAAACCAAGTTTAAGGCACTTTCATGTTTGGGGTTGTCCAGTAGAGATTAGAGTCTATAATCCAAATGAAAGTAAATTGGATTCTAGGACTGGAAGTGGGTACTTTATTGGATACCCGGAAAAGTCTAAAGGGTATAGGTTTTATTGTCCTAACCATAGTATGAGAATAGTAGAAACTGGTAATGCAAAGTTCCTTGAAAATTGTGAAATTAGTGGGAGTGATATATCACGAAAGGTGGTCATTAAAGAAATTCAGGTTCCTATACCGATATCTAGACCTTTGACAGACATTGTTGCTCCTTTAGTTGTTGAAAGGCATGATAGCATTGAACAACAATCTAATGATGTGTCACTTCGTTATGAAAATGTCACCATTGAGCCAATTGCAGAACAATCACAAGAAATAGTATTAAGGAGATCTCAAAGAATAAGGAAACCAACTATTTCTGATGATTATTTAATATATCTGCAAGAGGCTAATTATGATTTAGAAACTAGTAAGGGTTCGGTTACGTTTTCACAAGCCATTAAAAGTAATGATTCTAAAAAATTGATCAATGTCATAAATGATAAGTTGAAATCTATGAAACATAATAAAGTCTGGGACATCATTGATTTACCTGAAGGGTTTAAAACAGTTGGGTGTAAATGGGTCTTTAAGACCAAACACGACTGTGATGGCAACATTGAACGATATAAAGCTAGACTTGTAGCAAAGGGTTTCACTCAGAGGGAAGGTATAGATTATAAAGAGACATTTTCTCCTGTCTAAAAAGGACTCTCTTAGAATCATAATGGCTTTGGTGGCTCATTTTGATTTAGAGTTGCACCAAATGGATGTGAAAACTACTTTTCTAAATGGGAATTTAGACGAAGAGGTATATGGATCTTCCTAAAGGTTTGATGATTGAAGGAAAGGAGCATATGGTTTGCAAATTAAAGAAATCAATATATGGACTTAAACAAGCTTCCAAACAATGGTATTTTAAGTTTCATGACACCATCATGACTTTTGGTTTTAAGAAAACACCGTTGATCAGTGTATATGCCTAATGATCAGTAGGAGCAAGTTTATCTTTCTGATAGTGTATATGCCTAATGATCAGTAGGAGCAAGTTTATCTTTCTGATTCTATATGTTGATGATATTTTACTTGCCAGTAATGATCTTGGTTTATTGAATGATGCCAAGAGATTTCTTTCGATGAACTTTGAAATGAAAGATTATGTGATTGGAATTGAAATATTCTGGGATAGATCACTTGGACTGTTAGGGTTGTTTCAAAAAGGATGTATCAATAAAATTCTAGAAAGATTTCATATGGCTGATTGTAAACCAACTCCTGCTCCTATTTGTAAAGGGGACAAGTTCCGTGCAACGGACTGTCCACAGAATGAATTAGAAAAGAAAAGAAAAGTACGGAGAATATTCCTTTTGCATCTGTTGTTGGGAGTTTGATGTATGTGCAGACTTGTATGAGACCAGATATTAGTTTTGCAGTTGGGATGCTCGGGAGGTACCAAAGTAATCCCGGAATGGAGCATTGGAAAGCTGCAAAGAAAGTCTTGAGGTACTTGAAAGGAACCAGACACTGTATGCTCACATATAGGAGAATGGATCGGTTGGAGGTGGTTGGCTACTCCGACTCAGATTTTGTTGGATGCGTTGATAGTCGAAAGTCAACGTATGGTTATTTATTCCTATTAGATAGAGGAGCAATATCATGGAAGAGCGCCAAACAGACTATCATAGTAGCATCTACTATGGAAGCTGAATATGTGGCATGCTTTGAGGTCACGATTCAGGCTTTGTGCTTGCGGAACTTTATCTCAGAACTTGGGATCGTCGACAATATAGCCAAGCCGCTAAGAATTTATTGTAATAATTCCGCAGCAGTCTTTTTCTCCAGAACGACAAATACTCTAATGGCGCTAAGCATATGGAGCTCAAGTATTTGGCCGTTAAGGAGGAAGTTCGAAAACAGACAGTGCTTATAGAATATATAAGAACTGAACTCATGATAGCAGATCCTTTAACGAAGGGATTGACACCAACAGCATCTAAAGAACATGCTGATCACATGGGTCTTTGTTGTAATCCTTGATGTATGATAGTGGATCTTTATGGTTTGTTTAATAGCATGTATAGTGATATCAACAAAAGTGTTTCTGAACATTATTTTTGTTTACCATCAATCACGTGATTATGGAGATGGATTACTGTTAAACAGAAATGGTATTTGACAAAGACATTACAGGGGCAGTATGGTAATTTCCTATTATGGATCATAGTTAAGTAGTTTATTAGTATTGTGGTACATGGAAGGGAAGATGTCACTTTAATGATACCGCCATGAATCGTGCTAATGGATTGCTTAATTATGATATTATGGTAATCTCATTGAAAAGTATAACTAAACTAATGTTTTGTGCACATTATGGTTATTTGTTAATTCATATTAATATCATTCATATGGGCCAAGTGAGAGAATGTAGGATTTATATCCCAAAGGATATGTCCCATATGAATGATATGGGTCCCACATGAAGGGTATATGGCCATACGTTAAAGGATATGAATGGATGTATTTATGGATTAGCAAGAAAGTTAGCTTAGTATTAATGAGATATTATGGAGGAAGTTGGAAGGTTATACCTATATCATATATTAGCTACTGTTATGGGGAGTAGTTGGAGGGGCATGCTAACATTAGGGGTATGCTAACATTAGGCTAAACCAAGAAAAGAGAGCTAAAAGAGAGAGAAGTAGAAAACCTCAAAAGGGTTAGCTGTATGTATGGTGACTTCTCATAAGCTCTAGCTGAAAATTGATGTGAGCTGTGAAGAAAAGATAGGAAGAAAGGTCCTCTCTCTACCTCTACTTCTCTAATCATCAGATAGATCCCATAGATCTGGTGAAGGAAAGAAAGAGGAGGAAAAGTGGGAGAAACGATTTCTTCAGATTCTCCGGGTGCTTTTCTTGATAGGTTCGATATGGCTGATTTCAGTATGTAAAGTTTATAGTTTATGATTTATTTATTTTCAGCATAAAAGTTATTAATGTGAAGTTCATTATAATTGAAGATATGTTTGGCTGTTATTCATAAAAGATTTCTAACAAACGTGACAAGCACCTGCAAAAGCATTGGAGAAAAAATAATCTAAGTGTCTATGGGCATGTGAACAACTTAGAGGCTAGAAAGTGAAAAAAGGCAGCGACCAACATAAAACAGTGTAGCCACTTTGAACTTAAAATAGGGGACATTAAAACGATACCTGGACGAAGCAAGAGAAACCTCGTCTTTAGTCCACTCCTGCCACATGACAGAACTCAATGGGAACAGCTCGCTCATGGCTTCCCTCGCCTGACGCAGCTTGTCGATGTGACCCTGCTTCCTGAGGCATTTTATGTACTGAAGCGAAAACATACATGATGGACATAAATAAGAGATTACCAAAAGACGCCAAAACGTAAAATGAGAGGAAATTAAGCAAAGCAGAGCTAGGAGGCTTGATACTTGCTTTGACATGAGCGTCGTAGTTAGAGGGGTTATTGGAAACTTCAGCTTCTAGGTTTTGCAGCTGAAGAATTAGCTGCCCTTCCGACTCCGAATCAGAATCATCCGAATCAGAATCGGACAGGGAAGAAGGCGATGTAGGATTTGGAACACTCATGTTGGCTGCGGCCGCTCCGGCATTGATAACTTCTTCTGGAGCAGACATTCGCATTTCAGATTCCGAGGTCTCCGCCATTGAGAGTCAAGTTAACAAAAAAGAATCCCTCTCGCGCCCTATACGGACATTCGCATTTCTTCTCCCAATTCATAAATTCTATAATTTCTTAGTAGCTGAGACCCGTGCTATGCACGGGATTAATTATATTGTGTTTGTTTTGTAAGCATAATTTGTGTTTTAAAATTATTTTGGCGATGATATATTTGAGTTATTTACAATACACATAAACATTGAGAGAAGTTCATAATTACTTGTAACCAAGCATTTGAAAAAAATATTACTTATTAAATTAAAACATCTATTTATATAAAACAATTATAAGTATGATCTTTCTATAACTATATGGTAGTAAAATGATATAAATGACTTCAACAATTCATGTCAAAAACATAAAAATCCATCAAAGTTATTGTAAAATAATTGATAAATTATGTTTTCTTGTCACAATTGTCTTGATTATTCGTGATCATATAAGAAACTACTTATAAAAGTAATAGTATCATTCATTTCGCATGAAGTAAAATTGGAGTTTAACATTGTCAATATTTATGTTCCCAATCAATATTTGTAATTAATGATATGATGTTGTTGCTGCCTAAAAATCGAACGATCTCCGTGAATCACTCCCGATCACGACCACCTGAAAAATATCAAAAAATAAAGGCTTTGAGGATCCGCGAGATCACTTTGATGCCTATGTAAGTGACTAGTGAGAGACTCTAAATTGCAACAATATAAAGAAGTTGATATGAGTTGCTTACCTCCCCTGCGATCCCCTTTTTATAGTAACAAGGGTAGGTCTTTCCCCAGTTGGGCATTCATGATGTACCACTATATCTAGGGGGTTACAAGCAATTTATGGGTTGCAAGTAACTTGCGGGCGGTTATGTAAGACATCAATTGCTGCTTCCGTAACCATGCTGGGAATTATTAATAATTTAGTAGAAGTTACACAAAACACTCAACGTTACCCAAAGACAACCTTATGGTTGTCTGCCTCCAGGGGCATACTTGTAAACATGGGCGTACTAATTTTGGGCGTATCAGTTGCCCCCTCCCCCCTCCAAATACTCTTGAATATTCAAAGCAAGTTTTTTAGAGTAATAATTTGAACTAATTCCTTAAATAACCAATAAAGGCCAATTCCAATTAATTTAAGGCCCCATCCGGGCAGGTAGGCCTTCCAGCTGATGATTATTTGATAACTAGCTTAATCCAAGCCGATTTTAATTCTTAATTCGCCCAATCCGAGCCAACAATTCTAGCCCCCATCTTTATTCGAGTCGATGCTACCACAATAATTGGCTCAATTTGAGCTGGTTTCGCTCTCAATTGGCTCAATCCGAATTTGTTCTTACCTTAATTGACTAAACCCAAGTCGATGACTCTAGCACCCAGCTCCAACCGAGCCAAAAATAGCAACATGACTGGCTCAATCTAAGCTAGTTTCTCCTCAAATTGGCTCAGTCCGAGCTAATCAGTGTTTTTACCTGATCTATTTCATATCTCTACTCAATTAGAGTAGGATTCTTAACGATTTATTAGATTAAACTTTGTCTGCCTCGTTATTTGTGCTCATCAGTTTAGGCTAGTCTTCGGGCCCCATGAGTTATGCTCATCTGCTCAGCCAAATTTGGTGAACAGTGCTCATTTGTTTGCCTCGTAAGTTGTGCTCATTGGTTGGGCTGGTATTCGAGCCTTACGAGTTGTGCTCATTAGTTAGGTCATTTTTTGAGACTTATAAGTTGTACTCATCAGTTGGGCTAATCTTTCGAGCCTCATAAGCTGTGTTCGTTAGTTGAGTCAGTTCTTCGGGCCTCATGAGCTGTGCTTATTAGTTAGGCTAGCTCTTTGAGCCTCATAAGTTGTGCTCATCAATTGGGTCAATTCTTCAAGCCTCATGAGTTATGCTCATTAGTTGGGCCAATCTTCAAGTCTCATGAGTTGTGTTCATCAGTTGGGCTATTTTCATGTCTTTTTGCTGTTTTGGCTACTTTCTCCATATCTATTGGGCCATTCATTTTCAAATCGGTTCAGCTCCTTCTCATAGTCATCACTTTCTCCAGGTTGACATATTTTTGGGCTCGTGTCATCAGCTTTCCGATGTTGACTGGGAGCTTCTTCCTTAGTGAATTAGGAAATCCCCTGGTTAAAGGGTTGTGTATGGGCTATTATTGCCACTTCGTGATCAAAGTTTTGAATCTCCAAGGTGGTGTTGACAAAATGGTGCATGAATTCCTTTAACATCTCCCATTCTCCTTGAATAAGGCTTATAACATGAACTGAAGTTTTTGTTATCTTCCAACTGCTAACGAAGTGTCTAATGAACTATTGCTCCATTTCGAAAAAAAAATCTAATGGAACCAGCTTTCAAGGTCTGATACCTTGCCTTAGCATTCCCTTTTAGAGTGGTTACAAATGCTTGGCACATGATTGCATCTAGTGCACCTTGCAATTACATCAGCACTTTAAAAGTGTCTAACTATCAATAGGATTAGGGAAACCATCATACTCTTCTATATTTAGCATTTTAAACTTTTTAGGTAAAGGAATCCATTACCTCTTTAGTGAAAGGTGGATCCGAAGATTTGACTACGGACTCCCCTAATAAGGGGTTGTTACGAGCTTCCTTCATCATTTTCTCCAATTGATCATTTTTTTTTTAATTTTCTTCCAGTTCGTGTGACCATTGTTCATAGATGTCTACGCTATTCACATCCTTAACCTTATTCGGTGGATCATAAGCCCTATCAGCAACTTCTGGTGGGACTGCAACCTTCCCATCTTATTCAGGTTCTACTCAGTTAAAATGAGGAGCATGTTCCTTGTGAACCATTTTCTACTATAGGATCATAGTGAACATGTCCTTCATCCTTTTTTTGGAGAGCAAGGAATTCACCTCTCGTTACGCCAGAATTACCAATTGGTGCAGAATGTATAAATTGGGCTGATTGATCATGTTGGCTTTTCTAGATTTCATCCCGTTTTGATAATGACAAATCAAGACATTTAATTGTGCTACTAAGTGTATACACAGGTATTAAGGTATTGAGCACAATAAAAGATGCAAATTGGAAAGTCATAAAGCACTTAAATGAGCACATATCTTGGCACATTCCATGGAAATCTGAAAAAGCAAAGCTTGAAGACTTGTATTTTTCAGTTGTAATGCACTTAGGTTTCAATTGTGCATACATATATCATTTGATTTGATGTGAAACTCTCATATGACCTTAGATTGACCTTAGGAACTCATGATTTCAAAGAAAACCATTTTACTAAAAATAATAAACAAATTCAAAAGGTTTAAAAAGAGTTTGAACTTCGAAGCGGCTGAAAATCTCAATTTCATAAAGGGGTCAGTAGACTGGATTGAAGGCCCGGTCGACCGAAGTTCATCAACATTATGATATGGTCGATCAAATAATTGGTTAGTTGAACAAATCACGTTAAATTTGAAAATCGCTTTGGGTTCAATCAATCGAACCTTAGTTAAGTCGACCGAATCTCTCGGGAAAAGGGATGTAACGGTTGGAAAACGGCTATTTTTCAAAATAAACAATTATTTTCGACCCCCAATGGTCATAAAATGGCGAGTAGACCTTCTTGCCTATAAATACAAGACTTTTAACTTGTTTTAGAAAGTGAAAGAAATAAATATACTGTAATGACCCAAAAAATATATATTATTAATTAAAAACAATATTATTATTAATTAAATAATTATTATTAAGGAAATTAATTAAAGGAATAAACAAATAAAATGAATAGTGTGGAAAAAAAATTGAAATAAGGATATATATTAAGTTATATATGTATATATATATATATATATATAAAGTTATTATATAATAAGGTAAAAAAAAGGAAAGAAAAAAAAAATAAACTTAATGGTTAAGTTTTGAACAAAGCAGGAAGGGAAAGAATTAAAAAAAAAAAAAGAAGCTTCATGCGGCAGAACAAAGGAAGAAAGAAGAGAGAAAAAAAAAACACTCTCTCAGCTCACGCTCTTCACTCCTTCTCTTTCTACGATTTCGTGGCAGATTTTCGCCCAATTGAAAATCCGAAAAAACCACTAGATTCCATTATCCGTCACCGACATATCTACCGAAGTGGATTTGTCATAGGAGCAACGTGGGCATATCTCCCGGGGTAAGACAAATTCTCATTCTTACCTCAATTTTTCTTAAATTTGAAGCCAAATGAACGATCGGATACCACCACGAGAATTTAGGGATGATTCTCTACAAGTCTAGCGGAACGGATTTCTCGTGGGGTCGTTGTAGAAATAGCCCCAAAGTTAGGATAAATGAGTTATTTATAAATTAATTATTATTTAATTAATGTAAATTAGGAAAGGTTAAAATAATATTTTATTGGGGTCGATTTGATTGAATCGGGGTTTGGGTGAGCGCTGCGGGTATGATTTTGGGAGCCATGTAGGCGTGATTCAGGAAATCAGGTAAGTGGGAATAAAATTATATCAGTATTTTATTAAGGCAAACCAGTTATTTACGAGCATATGAAATTTATTATTTATCTATATGATTTTCAGAATAGCCTGATTAGTGGAAAAAAAATAATGATTTTGTTTAAGGTTTATATTTTGGATAATTGCATATGATATTAAATTCGTGTGACATGAGAACAATTTTTCCTAATAAATTGAATATGAATTACTGTGGTATTTGGGTTTGCATATGGGGATGTTTGGAATGATTATGACATGATGAATGAATTGTTATGTTTGACTCATATGTGGAAATGTATTGATTTGTTGGATTGTTGTGTGGGAATGTAATATGTTGGATACCTGTGTGGTAATGCATTGATGCGTATGTGTGAACTAATTGGTTTGGTTATTCGTAAGCATCTCAATATAACATTGGTATGAGGAGGTTGTTATATTGCCTAGATGTAAATCATGATATGACGTTGGCAGGTCGAGGAGCTTGTCATATTGTCATTTATATGGGGTAGGACATTGAAAGGTTGAGGAACTTGTTCTACTGATGTATAACGGGTAGGTCGTGGGGATTGGATACTGGTGAATAGTGGTGGCTGTGTGGGCCACGTGTTGCGGAAGATGGAGTGTGCCTGTGTGGGCCACGTTATATCCTGTGTGGATAATGGTGCTTGTATGGGCCATGTTATGTACCTTGTGTGGGTAGTGGTGCCTGTGTGGGCCACGTTATATTCTGTGTGGATAATGGTGCCTATGTGGGCCATATTATGTATCCTGTGTGGGTAGTGGTGCCTGTGTGGGTCACGTGTAGATAAGAAGTACGTAGGTGCCTGTGTGGGCCATGTACTGAGGACATTGGAAGACGAAGTATAAGTTGTATGATTCTTGTGTGGATGTGTTGTGCATGTGAATTTAATTAAAACATAATAGTAATGGTATAACATATTGTGAATGCATGTGTGTGCATACGGCGAGGTAAACATATCACCGGGGGCTTGCTGACAAAGGCGAGTGCTTTGCTAGGTAGTTTATTGGTATCAGTGCAAAGGGATGCTACTTGTATGGGCGGGTAGACATTCCAATCCTCGGAAACCTTTGCCTTTAAAATAATAAAGATGTGTATACTGGCGGCGAGGTAATTCTTCACCTGAGGGCTTACTGAGTAAGGTGAGTATTCTGGTAGGTAGTTTTTAGTACCAGAGCAGAGGTAAACTACTTGTATGGGCGGGTAATCTTCCCTATCCTTGGGGACTTTCGCCTGCATAAAAATTATGTGCTTGTGCATATTGGATGTGTAACGCCCCGAACCCTTAAACCCGAGTTCGGCGCGTTATACTTAATCAAATCCCTGATAATCCATAATCAACAAATACGCAGCAAAAAATATAAATATAATCTCCATATAACATAATACCGGAGTTTACTAATTCTAACTACCAATCATAATAAATCATCCATCACCTGCATTTCCATAAATCTACATATAACTCCCAAAACATTTTAGTATTTTCACAATCTATCATTTCTCAACAGACTTAAAACGTAAAGACATAAAACATAAAATATTTACATCCCCAAACCATTATAAAAAAATATAACATTTCTCTTTATATTTCCCAAAAATGTTATAACACATCGAGCTCTCTAAGCTCGATCTCGTGGAGGTCCTGAAAAAATTAGTTCATATTCGGGTGAGACACATCTCAGTAAGAGAAGAAATAATATATTAAAACAGTATGTGGCTAACATGAGTTTATATAATAACATATTATTTAACATTTGAAAAGCATTAACATAATTTCTGAAATCATTCTCTGATCTTAACCAAACACATGCAAAAGATTTAACCCACAAGATTTCCCGATGATAGGGGCGATTACCCGCCTATATAAGTAGCACCCATCTGCTTTGATACATTTAGTAACCCGAAGGTCACAATTTAAGCATACCAGGGCACTTACCTTACTCAGTAAGCTCTCAAGTGTTAAATTGATCTCGTACTCACGCATTCAACAATAGTTTACCGGCGAAGGCCCTAAGGATAGGGAATTCTACCCGCCTATACAAGTAGGATCCCTATGCCTTAGTGCGTTATGCAGCTATTGCCATATCTGAAACTACTAGTGCACTCGCCTTACTCAGCAAGCCCTCAGGCAAAGAGTATGCCTCGCTCAATCACATCATGTTCTATGTACATAGGTATTTATAATATCATAATACTTTATTTCTTTCCGTCATTATTCAATCATATGCATATGTTCATGTTCATAGCTTAAGCATTGCATTTCATTCCACTTTAAGTGACTCTTTCCCATTTTACATTGTTCACATTTCACATTTCGTTTCCATTCCATTCATTTCTCATTTCATTTCATATCTAGCATCTTTCAACTGTTTTACCCAACATCTTTCAGCTGTTTTACCCAATATTTTTCAACTGTCATACATTTACTCAGCATCTTTCAGCAGTTTACCCAGCATATTTCAGCTATCATCCATTTACCCTACATCTTTCAGCTATTTTACCCAACATATTTTAGTTGTTTACCCAGTATATTTCAGTTGTTTACATGGTTGCATCAACACACACAAGTAGCATAGTCCATATCATGTTTTATTCACAATGCATTACTTACTTAACTTGCATCTCATACATTTAACATATATTTGCACAGAAGCTCATGCCACAAAGTTTAGCAATAAAATTCATACATTGTCTGTAAAATAAGCCAACCAACATTTAACTTTTATATACTGAAAATACCTTTCATTCCTTACATAATTACCCTGAAAATATTTTTCCACTTTCATCAATTCATTTTCGTACATACATATCTAATAAACATCCCTAAACTCGAAAAAATATAATTTAAATGGTTGGCATTTTAAATCCATACCGAAACACATACACGTACATATAACACAATTTATTTTTCATTAAACTCATAAAAATCCTAATTTAATATATATTTTTTCCCTTACCTGATTTATTGAACTACGCCAACAGGGACCCCAAAAAGATGTCTATGGCGTTCACCTGGACTTTGAAATTAAAAATTCTAGTTTCATGTAATTAATCCTGAATAAAATATTATTTTAATATTTCATAGGGTCATAAATTCTAAATAAATAAATATACCTTTGAATTTAACCAAATTACCAAAATTTTCAAATCCCACCCTCACTTTGGAGTAGGACCTAGAAAATCCCAATTGAAAAATTACCTATGTCAAAATGACGATGACTAGGACCCCGTGGTGGTGTCTGATCATCGATTCAACGACAAATTTAACAAGAAATTGAGAAATTAGGAAAAAACTACCTTTTTCCCAAGAATGGTGCCTGCGTCATTCCCACGACAAATCAGTTCCAATAGAAATGTCGGTAGCGGAGTTAGGAGTCCAACGACACCTTCCATTTTTTGATTGGCGTTCGTTAGGCAGATGAAATTGAGGAGAAAAGAAGAAGCGGAGACGGCAGCTCGCAGAGAGAAGCTGGAGAAATGCTGGGAAGAAGATATCTTATTACATTTAATATATATTATTTTAATATTATATTATATATATATATATATATATATATATATATATACTTAAACTTGTATTATACAATAACCTTATATATATTTATATTTATGTATATCTTTATTTCAATTTTTTTTTACTATTCTTTTTTATTTATTTACTTAATTAATTCATTAATAATTAATTAATTAATTAAGATTTGGTCTTAATTAATTTTTGTTTTCATACTATTTCTTTTTATTTGTTTATTTAATACATTAATTTAATAATGTTTAAGTAATTCATTTATTAATATTTTTAATTATTTATTTTTTATTTTTTTATTTTTATTTTTCGGGTTATTACAAGATGTGTGTATGATATTAGATGTCGGGGATGTTATTAATGGTACATTTTCTCAATTATTATTGATATTATGTGAGAAGCTGTTTATTTTGATATGTAGATATTAAAACTCATGTATCACACACTGTTATAATTTATTTCACCCTTACTGAAAAGTGTCTCACCCTAGTGGATTAACAATTTTTCAGGTTCTTCTGGAGATTGGGTTTGAAGGCCTAGGCTAGGATTGTATTTGGTGGTTTCTTTTTGGGGTACTGTGAGATACTGATATATGTGTAGATATATTTGTACGGGATTATGTTTTAAATACTGATCGTGGATATAAATATCTGGATGTTGTAGTATTTGTTTTTGGGTTGCTGTATAGAACTCTGGTATTTACTTGAGGATATTTATTTATATTTCGCTGCGTGCATGATAATTATAGTATCAGATACAAGTGATTGGAACACGTGGCACCCGGACCCCACTTGGCGGGTTTCGGGGCGTCAGATATACATCCATCACAAACATCCAAAGTTTTTTTTGGCTTATTTGAAAAATCATTTTAAGCACTTTACAAATTCTTTGTTTATCTTTGAAGTGCTCACCTTTTAGATACTCCTAGAGCTTCATTCATAGTTTTTTAGAGTGTATTAGATATTGTTTTTCCATTGAACTCATGAGCTCATCAAGGAGCATTCTTTGTACACAAATCATTTGTATCTTCATTCTACTTTCATAGTTCGGGTTTGAATCGTGCCAAGCAAGGGGATATTGATTAGAAAAGTATCTCCGTCTATAAGGAGGGATTGTACGAGTATCTCCGCCCTAGTGAATGGGGGATTTTTGAGGCAGCTCCACCTTGTTGAAAGGAGCATATAGTGGAAATCCTCAAGTGGTTTTCCTGAGGCGAGGACGTAGGCAGTAATGTAGGACGGAAATGGTCGACCTATGTCCTACGATTCAACCCTCACACAAGCACATACACTTAAACACTTTAATTTAATAATTTAATTATCCGAACATAAACACAATAAATCATGCTTTATTTCACATGTTCAAGAATGTTCAAAAGGTGTATGACTTGTCTAGCAATTAAGTCTCAATTGGTTCTTTCACAAAGAAATTATATGCTAAAAAGTTTTTATTTCAAAGATTCAAGAATAAAAGTTCTATGTTAGCAAACTAATATTCGTACAATTGATTTTAACTAGCAAGTACCAATATTGCAATCTATGGATCAAATGGGCTATTCAAAGATGTGATTTTAATCTACTAGCAAGAGTTCACAAAATATAGCAAAGGATTCAAACACAAGTCCTGAAGTTACCAAGAGATTGGTTTGGATGACTTGACGTTGTTCCACACATAGTTAGATCACACCGTAGGTCCTTCGTACAAGATTTGAATCACAAGATGAACGCAGCAATGAAGTGTAGATGATGATCGTCGTGTGGGTGTATGAAGATGTTGGCCATGTGGTGTTGACAGGGGCCGTGAGAGTATTAGATAAAGGAGGGGTTGATGGGGTCGCTGGATAGTTTAGTGGTCTCTCACCACTTGATATCTAGAGAGAACGTCGTAACCTCACACTACTCACTCACAAGGAGAGGAACAAGCGTTACAAACTCAAGCAAAGAGATGTTTTTTGAATATTCAACTTCAACTTCATGTCTTGTTCTTACAATAAGAAGGTTATTCATAGGCATAGCCTGGGAGACAAAGCATTAAACACTCAACAACTCTCAACAATTTTCAACAACAACTTTCAACAACTATTAACCTCACACAATTAATACTTACTAAAAAACAAGAAACTCCAACTCATAAGCACACAAGTCAAGCTTAGTTGTCTTGCATTATTACAATTCAAATTTAAAATTTAAACATATTCCAAAAGGAAGGCTAAAACTGTGTGGGGCCCATTTGAGTCATGTGGGGCCCAACAACCATGTGGGGTTAAATTTGGGTTTTGAGTTGGACTTTGCTTCAATACTTTACTTGGGTCATCAAGCATGGTCTTCAAGCACCTAATAATCTTGAAATAATGTATCCACGAAATATATAAATTAACACAATAACAAAATCTTCATATAAAAAAAGTCTTCCATCAAAGAAGTAGAAGATCTTCAATTAATCCCATGTGTTCCTGCAAAATAGATATAAACA
The DNA here is from genome assembly GCF_029873635.1 of Malania oleifera. Classification (NCBI taxonomy): domain Eukaryota; kingdom Viridiplantae; phylum Streptophyta; class Magnoliopsida; order Santalales; family Ximeniaceae; genus Malania; species Malania oleifera. Next base: position 757,783 of record NC_080425.1, read on the forward strand.
ATAGTAGACATCTGGAGGTCGTTCACGTGTCACCATGTCAGAAAAGGAGTGGACATCGGGAGGTCATCCATGTGTCATCATATCAGTTAAAGTGATACATAAGGCATGTTCATCCCCATTAGGCAGGTATAGCCGAACCTTGTAAATCTAGGTGTCATTTTCTCTATCCTTGTACTCTTTAAATTTCCGCATGTGTATGTTGTATATATACATAATGTTGTGATTGTTTTACATACAGGCTTGATATAGATTGTGAATCAATAAAATAATTGGTTAAATTTTTAAAAATTCAATTCAACCCCCCTTTTGGGATATCACCAATACTAATAATTGGTATCAGAGTTAGGTTACAATAAACTTAACCGTATTTGTATAACGATCGTATGACTCATATTCGTGCATCCCCATTTTGTGAGAGACAAACCTCTAAGAGGCCTCCAATGTTTTTGTGGTGTAAATTACACCGTTTGGAAACAAAAATAAGTATTTTTATCAAAACAATGGATTGGAGAGCTTGGAGAGTAATTGCTTAAGGGAATTATGTGCCAATGAAAATTGTTAATAATATAGAAATTCCCAAACTAGAAAATGAGATGAATGAAAATGACATTGATTTAGTGCAAATTAATTTTAGTGCCATGAATATCTTGTACTATGCTTTAGACACTAATGAATTTAATAGAATCATGGCATGTCAAAGTGTTAAAGAAATTTGGGAAGATCTAGAAAAGACATATAAAGGAAGCAAAGAAAAGAAGGCTACCACGTGGGATGATTCAGATTCAAGTGATCGAGAAGGAGCAAACTATTGCTTAATGGCATTAAACGATGAAAAGGTACACGTTTCTCTTTCTACCTCATTTAATAATGATTCATGTGATAAATTATGTGATAAATCTAGTGATGAATCATGTGATGAATCTAGTGATGAAAACTTGTCATCTTATGAGTAATTATAAAAGGAATTATTTAAGACTCATAAGATTCTAGTCAAGATGACCAAACGATACACAACATTGAGAAATGAGAATAAAATTTCAGTGAAAAATTTAGAATCTCAAGTTATTACTGAAAAGGAAAATGACTTAAAAATTAAGAAGTTATAGAGTAAGACTGAAAAAATAACAAAAGAACTAGAGGATCTAATAGGTTTTGGGTTGTTAACCAATCAACGTACTCCCTTACGATTTTCACAAAGTATTGATTAACCAACGTACTCCCTTTCAGTTTTCGCAAGCCCAAGAACAAATTAAAGCAACCAAATGAAGTGTTTTGTCATGCAAAAGACCAAATTACAGTCAAAAAGTTACAAGATTCAGGTTTTTAAGTACAAGAATAGTAAAAACATCAGCTTTCATCAACAGAATGATCATCTTCATCGTCTTCATTCCTTTCTTCTTCCTCTTCATATCTTTCTTCTTCGTTTGAGTCTTCTTTTTCTTCTAAATCATGCTCTTCTTCCATGCCTTCCTTATCATCATCCTCACTTCCTTCCATGGAGTCCTCGTCATCACTCCCATCGTCACTGGTAGGAGCTGAACTGATATCCATAGGATTAGCGATACAAGAGGAGTTAGCTAAATGTTTCTCAATTCGGCTCAAACGTTCATCAAGTGAGGAGTAATTTGCCCGAAGGGAAGAAAAGTTGGTTTGGAGGGATTGAAGCCCAATTTGCAAGGTTTGACTGAAAGTGGTGAATTGTTGATAGAATGGATTAAACCATGCGGGAGTAGTAGTAACAAGGGGTTGTCGTACTTGACTTCCACTTCCCTTTAGAATCCATCCATCCTTATACTTCTCATAACCCATTAATTTGAGAGTTGTGGAATTGAAAATGTCATAATGGGTGCGTTTTACAAAGAAATCAGAAGGTGAGGATACTTGGAGTTTTGCAAAAAGTTGGTTTAAAATTCCTCCATAGGGAAGGGTAACTCGTCGTGCTTCCACCTAAGATACCATCCATTAAAGCATAAGACTTGGTAAGTCTAGTTTCTTACCCTTGGGCAAGCACCAGAGGACAAAGCAGTTTGCATAGGAGATATACGCGTGTGATCCAGCTTGAGGAGGTATATTGTATGTGATATTTTTTTGTAAAATTTGAGCTTGAAGATTCAAATGTTTGTAGAGCGGAGGATTGTCAAAAGAAACAGGCTCGGTGTCCAATATTAAGGGAAGGAATTCTTCTGGAGCGAAACCCTATTCTAAAATCCAAGAAGTACTAAAAGGAGGACATTCAAAATCTCCTCTGGTGATTTTAAAGATTTTTGCAAGGGATTCGGAAGTGAGAGAGATGGATTTTCCCATCACCTTAGTTAAAAGTTCGTTTTCTTCCTTAACAAGATTTGCGTACAAAATTTTTACGAGGGTAGGAAAATGTCCCTTGGCTTGATACAAAATGAAAATTTTCCATCCTAGTGTCTCGAATAAGGAAATGATATAAGGGAAATCAGATGTGAAAAATGAAACATCAAGGATTTTACCTAAGATAGGATCCATCATGCTTAGATGATTCCGATAAAAGCTCTTTGCGTGTGGGGCTACGAGCCATTACTTGATCGAAGAATCTTCAATGGATTGAGATGAGGTGGAGGGTTTCTTACTTCCTATGGACTTGATTCTTGGCATTTTGGAACTTTTGTATGGAAGACCGAAGTTGGATTTGCTAAGGCAGTGTTAAATTTTGGAAATGGATGACAAAATTTTTGTGATTTTTGGAAAAGGAGGAACCGGGGAAAGGGAAAGAAAGAGAGCATACGTGAATAAACTCTAGGTTAGTTGGTTGACCACTCGAATGACTTGGGTTTTTATAAATGAGTCTAAGGTTTTTTCGTAAGTTAGTTGGCTGACTTTAGGGTCAGTTGGCTGACTAGTCTCTATTTTAAAAAAATAGCTCAATTAGTCGGCTGGGTCTTGGGTTAGGCGACTGACCGTAACACTCTTCTCATGCATTTGTTCAGGAAGTCGGCTGGGTCTTTGGTCAATCAGCTGACTGTTGATTTTTCTGAAATTTTGATTATTTACACAATTTCTCTTCTATATAATAGACCAAGTTCTCTTCTAATTTTTATGAATCTGTCTTCTAAGAGAGGTTTAATGAAGATATCAGCCCATTGATCATTTGTATTGATGAATTCAAGAGTTATATCTTCTTTTTGAACATGATCTCTTAAAAAATGATGTCTTATGTCAATGTGCTTGATTCTTGAGTGTGAAATAGGATTTTTAGATATGTTTATTGCACTCGCGTTGTCACACTTAATTGGTATAGTTGTGTATTTTAAATTAAAATCTTTTAATTGCTGTTTCATATATAGTGTTTGTGCACAACAACTCTCGGCTGCTATATATTCAGCCTCAGCAGTTGACAAGGTCACGAAATTTTGTTTCTCTGAAAATCAAGATACTAATGATCTTCTTAAAAAGTGACACAAGCCAATGGTATTCTTTCTTTCAATTTTGCATTCGACATAATCTGCATCCGAATAGCTAATCATTTCAAAGTCGGTGTCTTTTGGATACCATAGTCCCAATTCAATTGTGCCTAATAAGTATCTTAGAATTCTTTTTACAGCAACTTGGTGAGATTCCTTAGGCGTTGATTGAAAATGTGCACACATACACACACTAAACATTATGTCGGGTCTACTAGCTGTTAAATATAGTAAACATTCAATCATACCTCTATAATACTCTATATCTACAGGTTTTCCTTTCTCATCTTTATCTAGGCTGATGGAGGGACTCATAGGGGTTCCTATGGGTTTACTATTTTCCATATCGAATTTTTTGATCATTTCTTTTATGTATTTGGATTGACTTATAAAAGTTTCATTCTTTGCTTGTTTAATTTGTAGTCCAATAAAAATAGTTTAATTCTCCCATCTTGCTCATTGCAAATTCTTTTCATAGATGTTCATTAGTAGCACCAAATATTATATCATCTATATAGATTTGAATTAAAAGCATGTCATCTTTCTTGGTTTTAATGAACAAGTTACTATCAAATTTTCCTCTTGAAAACCCTTTTTCTATTAGAAATCCACACAAGTCTCTCATACCAAGCCCTAGGGGCTTGTTTTAACCCATACAAAGCCTTAGTTAGTTTAAACACATAATCAAGATTTTCTATATCTTCAAATCCGGAGGGTTGTTCAACATATACCTATTCATTAATATAACCATTTAAGAAGACACTTTTAACATCCATTTGGTATAACTTAAATTTTTTATAGGAAGCATAAGCTAATAGCATCCTTATAGCTTCCCATTCTAGCTACAGGGGCAAAAGTTTCATCATAGTCTATCCCTTCTTCTTGGTTATACCCTTTAGCTACAAGTCTAGCTTTTTTTCTAATGACTATACCATTTTCATCCTTTTTGTTTCTAAATACCCATTTAGTTCCAATGATCAAATGATTTCTAAGTTTGGGTACTAATTACCGTACTTTACTTTTTTCAAATTGATTTAATTCTTCTTGCATAGAAATTATTCAAGAGTCATATTTAAGGGCACCTTCAACATTTTTAGGTTCATCTTGAGATAGGAATGCATAGTGATTGCATAGATTCTTTAAAGAAGATCTAGTAGCTACACCTCTAGATGATTCACCTATAATTTGATCTTGAGGATGATTTCTTACATACTTCCACTCCCTTGGTAATTCAAGATTTTCTATAGGTTTATCTCTCAAGGTTTCTTCATTTTCTTCCTTAATTTCTAGATCATCCTCCTTTTTGAAAATATCATCCCTTTCTTCATTTTTGACTTCTTTTGAAAAAGGGTTTGATTCATCAAAGTTTACAAGAATTGATTCAATAATGGTTAGTGTTATTTTGTTATAGATCCTATAGGCCTTACTATTTGTATAATATCCTAGTAAAATTCTTTCATCCGATTTAGCATCAAATTTTCCTAAGCCATCTTTGTTATTGAGAACAAAACACTTACACCTAAAAACATGGAAGTAAGTTATGTTAGGTCTTCCTCCTTTCCATAATTCATAAGGTGTCTTGTTTAGGCTCGTTCTAATAGAAATCCTATTAATTACATAGTAAGCTGTATTTACAGCTTTGACCCAAAAATACTTTGGTGAGTTATTTTTATTTAGAATAGTTCTTACAATTTCTTGAAGGGTTTTATTTTTCCTCTTAACAACTCCATTTTGTTGTGGGGTTTTAGGTGCTAAAAAGTTATGGCTTATACCATGATCATTGCAAAATTTTTCAACGTTCTTATTTTTAAACTTTTTTCCGTGGTCACTTCTTAGGTTTGAGACATTGTAACCTTTCTCATTTTGGAGTTTCTTGCATAGAGTTATTAGCAAATCACATGCTTCATCTTTGTTGGCTAAAAACAGTACCCATATGCATCTAGAGTAGTCATCAACAATCACGAAGGCATATTGTTTTCCTCCTAAACTTTGAGTTCTAGTAGGTCCAAATAAGTCTAAGTGTATGAGTTCTAGGGGTCATATGTTTCTTCTTTTTAAAACTTGTCTTGATTTGTTTTCCTAGTTGGCAAACATCACAAACTTTATCTTTGATAAACTTAGTATTAGGCAAGCCCTTTACTAAATTCTTTTTAGAAACCTTGGATATAAGGTCCATGCTAGCATGTCCTAATTTTCTATGCCAAAACCAACTATTTTCACTCATGGCAGCCATAACGGCTGACATTCCCCATTGTGCCATTTATGGCACTTGCACATGGTGTGGAGGATGGATCCCCCTGAGAACTCTATCGTTCAGTATTCTGGCGATAACCCAAACTATAGTTCTTCTTCTTCCACTGTCCCTATCGAGGACCAGTCTGAGAACCAGAAGATATTGGCCTCTTCCTCTGTTCCTGTACCACCTCATCCCCCTGGTGGTTAGTCTCCTGTGGTGGCTTTATCCACTAGAACAAAGAACTTTTGAATTTGCAGCATGCCCACAAGCCTGCGGATATCCTTTCTCGGACCCTTCTCAAACCTCTGAGCTTTCTCATACTTGTTTGATACCAAGTACGGCGTGAAACACGATAACTCAATATACCTGGCTACATATCTCTGCGCCGTCAGGGTTCCTTGAGTCAGGCTCGAGAACTCACCAGCCTTCGCGTCATGAGTAGAAGCCGAGAAGTATTTTTCAAAAAATACTTCTCGGCTTCTACTCGTGATGCATCCAAGTCATACCAGATGGATCAGCTCTCTGCTTCTCAAGCAGACTCACAGTTGTCCACCATTTTTCCGCTTCTCCTGCCAGGTGAAAGGTATAATAGAGAACCTTCTGCTGATCAGTGCAGTGCAGAACTTCCAATATCTTCTCGGTCTTCTGCACCCAGTTCTCTGCCACTATCGAATCAAGTCCTCCCGTAAACGTCGGAGGATTCATGCGGGTGAACCTCTCTATGGTGTAACCCGTGGCAGTAGGAAAACGCTCACTTCTCCTAACACTACGCCCGATCTCCCGCATAACCTGCCTCGTCAAACCCTAAGGCACAAAAAGAGACTCGTCACTAATTGTCCCCTCGGAACCACTATCCAAGTTGTTATCCTTGGGATCCATTCTAAAAACAGGTTAGGAATCGGTTATAATTCCTATATCGTACACAGTTAACATAATCATGAAAAACTAATCATGTCGACTACAACTCTCATGGGTCCAGGTCTGTCCTACCATACTGGCACGAAACCATCAATGGTTTACCGTGGTTTTACTGAAATCGTCATTCCAGGAAAAACACAAAACACCACTAATGTGTCCCCGTCTAGCAAGAAAACAACTCTCGACCTACTCTACCCATTTCCTATATCCTATACTCTGGTATGTACACATAACTATGCCTAACCAAGTTTACAAGACCTAAAAACTTGGTTAGCTCTGATACCAAGCTGTCACACCCCAAACCCATAGATGGGTCCCAGGTGTGAATATAATAACCTAACCTGTCCCTATATCATTTAAAACATACATGATACTAAACTAAATGAGGGCCCGACCCTGTGGGGTTCACATACACCCTATACACATTCACATACATATCCATACTCATCAATTACGCAGTGGAAATATTCTTTCTATACATACATCATATCATACTAGAGTCTATACATAACTATAATATACGTTCCCAAAATACAATACATACTCCGGGTGTCTACAAAATCCAACAATGACAACTCGGTTACAAAACCCGTACTTACATAGGTATTAAACGCAGTTAAACGACACCCACGCTTCCAGACGCTAGGATGGTAGTTTCGACTACCCAAAGGACCTAAAAAACATTTGTATATTCGGGGTGTGACATCTCTCAGTAAGGAAGAAAGCAGGTTATATCAGTGTGTGACATACAAGTGTTATTTCAACATAAAACATAACACGATACAGTTCCAGTATTTTCACAATTTAGATCTAGTACACACGATACCAAACATACGGTCAGTGTCGTCACACTCAAGTAAACGATATCCTACAATAACTGAGACCTCACAGCGATATCATGCCAGTACGGTGTCCACCCACACCCATCGGTGACTGGCCGAAAGAAACATGACATATTTCACACCCTCTGATATAGAGCCAGACACTTTCGTTCACGGCAATTAGCAGAGACATAGCGTCAGCGTACGGTAATTAGCCGCCCCTAGTTGATTCAGTGTATGGTAATTAGCCACCCCTAATTGATTCAGTGTACGGTAATTAGCCGTCCCTAACTAATTTACAAAACCTGAAACAATTTTGGAACTCATGTCCCTATACTCATCAGTGTACGGTAATTAGCCGCCCCTAACTGTTTTACAAAACCCTGAAACATTTTATGTCACGACCTGCTCATTTTTCACATTTTTTTTTAAACATATCAATAACACATACTCTACATCCAGCTCAGCAGGTCACCATCCACCTAGACCCGTGGGTACCAGGGATATAACAGAACATACAGCAGAAGCCTACGCAGCAAAAAATATAAAATCATATATATATATATATATATATATCTCATCATAATGTGCATAACACATACCAGAGTACTACAAACACCATCTCTCAGTATATACATCCCAAAAATAAATCTAGGGACAATTCCCACAAAATCCTAACTGTCCCTACCAAAACCTTACCCTTCCAAGAGGGCAAATACTGCTCTAGATCAGCGGGGCTTTTCCCGCTCTCCTATCAGGGGCTCCTGAAAAATGTATAAGATTTAGGGGTGAAACACCTCTCAGTAAGGGAAATAAATTAATACTAGTGTGTGGCAACATGAGTAATTCGTGTTCGACATATATCATATATAACACATTTAGTACTATTTTATCAAATCTGGGAAACCATATATATATATATATATATATATATATATATATAAATCAACACGGCAGAACATACTGCATTTTCATAACATATCTCAACTCATGTCATAATAATAATAATAATAACATAAAACAATCCTGGTAGGTTAGCTGGCTATTGTCATGTATTACCTCCACATGACTGGGTTGTGTGGCCCGAAGGCGGGACATGACAATGGTTGGCCGACCAGTGCCAAGTCAATAGTCTAGTCTATAGGTCCGATGGGTCTACCTAGACTGGTCCGTACACCAGGAGCGAAAACAGCACACTCCTCGAACATAACCACATCGACCATCCAAACTCACACAACTCCGTACAGCGGCGTTAACACAGATATCATGATCATGAGGACCATGGATACATAGCAACGGTATCGTGCAAGTGCCAGCTTAAACCAAGCCAACCAGGTTCTGATATCATATACATAAACTGAAATCGGGATACATAAATATATCATTTCATTTATTTTCACATCAATAATATCATTTTATATATATACGTGTATCATGAAAATCATCGGCCTGTACGCCGGTGTTACACATTTTAACATAGCTCAGCCCGTACGCCAGCTACACATAGTACAGCCCGTATGCTGGCAAACAATAATCAAATAGCACAAACCGTACGCTAGCGAATCACATCTCATAGCACGGCCCGTACGCCGGCAATCACAGTCAAATAGCACGGCCTGTACGCCGGCAAATCACAGTCACATTTCACAGCCCGTACACCGGCAAATCACATAAAAATCTCGACCCATATGCCGGTTTTCTATCATAAAAATCCATATCATCCACATTCCTAAAAAAATAGTATTTCACAACATTTTTTTACCCATGTCACACAATAGATTTTCCACATATTCAACATACGATCATTTTCACAGTATTTTGCAAATATAAAACATATATATATAAACATATACATTTTCCATAAATCAAATGATAACTATATATTTATATAAGCATTTTCCAAAACAGTACTAGCTTAGTTTATCCCCTTACCTGATTCTTGGAAAGCCCCTAATAAAACTGCCCCGCACCCACAGGATTCCTAACTCAATACCCTGAAAATGAAAAATCTCAGAATTAAAGTTCAGTATTTCGAAGCATACAATATTTTCCTCAACTGCCAAAAACCCAAATATTTGGTAGAAACTTTTCACCCAAAAGCATTCAAGTCTAACACCTGAGGGGTTCCCTGACCAATACTTCGAAACTGAAAACCCCTAGTATTAAACTTCAGTATTTTCATGCGTACAACATTTCTTCTAACTAGCGGAAGACCAAATATGGCTTAAAAAGCCTTACCTCAACTTTGGAATGATTTCCAACTAGCTTTCTCCCACAATCCGCTCCAACAGATTTGGAGAGAACTCCGCCAGGAGCGTCGTGGTGACTTCGGATCGTCGATCTGACGACTGGTGGGGCCGAAAACGTAGAGAGAAGGGAGAGAGAATCGTAGAGAGAGGAAGCTTTGTAAAAAAATGATATTTCTCCCGGATTTTTCATTCTTATAAAACAGGATTTCGTCGACGAGTCCGACCTTCGTCAACGAGTCCTTCACAAATTTTGTCGACGAGACCCTATATTCGTCGATGAAATTCAGGTTGCCTCAGAACCTCTCTCGGTATTTTCTCGTCAACGAAGCCCTGTGTTCGTTGACGAAGTCTACGGCCTCCTTCTATTTTCGGTTTCTATTTCCCTTTCCTTATTATTTAAATTTCATTTTAAATTTGGGTCGTTACATTTTACATACAATATTTCATTCCACACTTATTTGAGCATACACAAATCATATCGTTTTCAGTTCGAGAAATATAGTTTAATACATATACAAGTATGGTCATCTCAATACTAACATTTTATACCACATATGATTTTCCAACAGAAATAGAGATGATGCCCGAAACCCTCAATTTTTTTAAAAAATTGTAACTCGAAAACCCCTATCATTTTCACCCGATATATTTTCTAGAATAAGTAAATACAAACTCTATGGCTCCACAACCACGAACCAAGTTCCCAAAACCTAAACATCCAAGAACTATACTTCACTATAATTTTTACTACTACACATATTCAGAAACGAAACTGAAATCGGACCCTTACCTCGTTTTTGGGTCAAAATGTAACGACCTGCTTAATTTCCATATAAATTATTATTTTTTTATAATTCAAAACCAATATTGTAACGCCCCAAAACCCTAAACCCGGGTTCGGTATGTTATGCCTAATAATAACCTAATAAATCATAAATTCTTACATACATTCGCAGTGGAAAACCTAGTTATAATCTCCATAAACATAGTTCTACAGTACCAACACTCCATAATACCAGAGTTTGCTATATCCTAACTAGAAATCCATAAAATTTATCCATCACCTGCATTTTCATATATACATACTCCATAACATTCCAGTATATTCACAATCATCCCATTCTCTACTTAATAACCTTTAAACATAAAAATGTAAAACATAGAATATTTACATCCCCAAAGTTTATCACAATATACCTTTTCTCTTTTACAATCCTAAAAAATGCTAAAACCCTCAAGCTCTTTAGGCCCGACCTCGAGGATGTCCTGAAAAAGAAATATTCATATTCGGGTGAGACATATCTCAGTAAGGGAAGAAATATACATATTAAAACAGCGTGTGGCTAACATGAGGTATATAAATATCATTTTAATTATATGTGCAAATCATTAACATAACTCTGAAATCATTTTCTGGACCTAATCAAACACATGCAGAAATTTAACCCACGAGATTACTTAAGGATAGTGGTGATTACCCGCCCATACAAGTAGCACCCCTCTACTCTGATACATAGGTAACCTTAAGGTCACAACTAAAGCATACCAGGGCACTTATCTTACTCAGTAAGCCCTTAAGTGTTAGATTAATCTCGTACTCACGCATTCAATAATAGTTTATTGGCAAAGACCCTAAGGATAGGGAAATCTACCCGCTCATACAAATAGATTCCCTCTGCCCTAGTACGTTATGCAGCTACTATCACATTTGAAGCTACTAGTGCACTCGCCTTTCTCAGCAAGCCCTCAGGCGAAGAGTTCGCCTTGCCCCAATTGTAACATGTTCTACGAACATACATTTTTCTAACATCATAATACATTGTTAGAATTGGTGTATTCCCAATAAGGGGGGTGAATTGGAATTTTAAACTTTTCTCCTAGGTTGAACTAGACGTTAGCTGAATATTACAACCTAGGGTCTTTCTATGCAGTTCTAAATAGGCCGATAAATATAACATACGAAAATTTAAATCAAGGGCATCATTCACATAATAACATACACGTGCGGTAAATATAAAGTGTGGAAATATAAATAAACACACGATATGTTATCGGGGTTCGACCAACTGTGCCTACGTCCTCGCCTCTAGCTCGCAAGCCCGAGGATTCCATTAATAGCTCACTTAAGGGTGGAGCAGCATCGATTACAACCAGGTAAATTAGCACAGGACTAACCTCAACCTTAACCAGGTCAATTAGCGGGGCTGACCTCAACCTACACGCCTTAACATGATGGCGCACCTAACTTTCCTAACCGGGTCTAAGCCAAACCGGGACTATTCCAGGGCTAGTCTCCCTCTTCATGCCCGTGCCTAGAAATACAACAGATTTTGCAATCAAATGATATCAGTACAGTGATTATGCTTTCGTGTAAAGTAGATATGTACCCAAATACGAGCAATTTCATACACCATAATATGATTTAATATGTAAGCTCAGTGTGGTCTAATGTTTCAACTCGCAGATATATATATTTACTATTAGTGTAATGAGTGCGTGAGAGTATCAACCAGTATGATCTTTGTATCACAATATGTGCTCAATCTAATAGCTCACACAAAGATATCAAGTCTCAAATATTTCAATCAGCAGGATGTCTCAAGCATGTAAATTCAAGTAACGTATATGCTTTGTTTGCAACAGATGTGTAGTTTTTGTATTTTCAGCAAATAATATATGAGTGAATGAATATTGCAACAAAGATCACTATCACATAAACAAATATCCTCTCAAAGTTATATCAAAATAAATACCACAAAATATTTGAAAATGTTTTGAAGAGATTTTGCAATCCACAAACAAATATGAACTTCTCAAGTTATTGCAATGGATATGCAATACTCAGAAGTTTAATACAAGTCTTCTTAGGTGAGACTTATTAACAAAGTCCCCTAAAAATACTTAGGTTTAGCTTTCAAGAAAATTATATCAAACAACCACCAAACAAGGTTAGCAAACCTATCGAACAACCACACTTAAATCACACTTACAAAAGTATTTGAGAAGTAAGATCTAGTAAGAATAAGTGCTGGAGGCTCAAAGATGAGTATTATGGGTTTTGGGATTTTCAGAGAATTTCACTATAATCAAATATGCTAATCTTTCTCTAATCTTAGCAAATGAGGGGCTATATGTAGACATTGGAAGAATAATAACCGTTATGACATGTATGGTATTATTAATATTGTTTAACATCATTTTAACCCTAATTAACCCTCTTTAAAAATGTTTAACCGCGGTAAAAATCAGGGCAACCTAAGAGGTCCGGTCAACCAGAACCATTTCGGTCGACCAAAGTTCATATGGTTCGGTTGACCAGGACACTTTTGAACTAAAGACTCGGTCGATCAGAACACTTTTGAGCATTTTGAGCTTACGTATTAAAACATGCATGTGGGATGTGTGATTATTACAAGCCAAAGACCCTATTTACTATTACAGACCAATTACACAACTAAATATATTACAATTGAAAACAATAATTGGTCTTCAGGCTTTACTTGTTTTGTGCCCATCTCGATCTTAATAATCTTAGTTTTTGTACAAAACCTCAAACACCCATTAGATACAATGAGTATTTGTCATAATCAAAATCGGGCGTGACCTATAAGGTCAAATATATCATTCCTTTCTGTCATTATACATTTATACACATTCATTCATGTTCATAACTTAACTTTGCATTTCATTTCACTTTAAGTGACTCTTTCCCATTTGTATCATTCATGTTTCACATTTCATTTCATTGCATTGTCATTCAATTGTCATTTCATTGCATAACATTTCATTTAATTACTTCGTACTACAGCTGGTCTTTAGCCATCATTTGTTAGTTTCCACATAGAAATGTGTTAGAATCTGCTAACATAACTATCTTTCAGCTGTCTTACATTTATATAGTTGCATTTAACATACACGAGCAACATTGCCCATATCATTTTTATTCATAAAGCTTTACTTACTTAACCTGGATCTCGTATAGTTAACATATATTCACACAGAATCTCATGTCACACAATTTAACAATAAAATTCATATACATTCCTTAAAAAAAACATGTCAACCAACATTTAACATTTATATACTGAAAATACATTTTCTTCCTTACTTACTTCTTTAGAAAATTCCTTTTCACTTTCATTCGTTTACTTTCATATATACATAACTACATAAACATTCCTAAGCTCAGAAAACATAAATTTCATGGCTGGCATTTTAAACCCACATATAAACTTATATACATAAATAACACATAATCCATTTTAATTCATGAAAACCTAATTTAATATATAAATTTCTCCCCTACCTGACTTTCGAACTACGCTGGCAGGATCCTCGAACCGATACCCGCGGCGTTCACTTGGATCCCGAATCCAAAAATCCTAACTTAATTAAAATATATTCCAATTAACTTAAATCTTAAGGAAAATACTAATTTACTACTTCCTAGGCTCCAAATAACAACATTCTTTAAGAAAATCCCAAAATAACTCACTTATCCCGATTTTGGGATGTTTCCCAAACCTTACAACCCAACGATCAGCTCCTACAGCCTTGAAGAGAATGATCCCACGAACCTCGCGGTGGTTCCGGATCATCAAACTGAGTCAAAATCGGCATGAAATCAAAGAGAGAAGGCTGGAGCTTCATTTTTAGAGAGAGAGAGAGGAAAAAGAGTTCGAGAATTCACGTTGAAAATGAAGAAAAACCCTTTTTATACGTAGGGCTTCGTTGACGAGACACGTCGATTCGTCGACGAGGCACTATAGAGACTTCATCGACAAAATTCAAAATTCCACAAATATACTCTCTCAGGATTCCTTCGTCGACGAGAAATCGAGTTCGTTGACGAGCTTAGAAGGACACTTGTCGACGAATACAGGACATTCGTCGACGAGGCCTGCTTTTCCTTCTAATTTCTTTCCTTTTTCCTTCATTATCCATTAATCTATTTCATTTATCATATTTTTCTAATTATTTAAATTCCCAAGTCATTACAAATATAATAAATCCAGCAGATCGTAATCAACCTAAACCCGTGGGTACCACGGATACAACAAAAAAATAGCACGAAAGCCTAAGCAGTAGGAAACATAAAATCATAAATAACTCATAATACCATATACAATACCATCCATCACAATACCAAAGTTACTATATCCACCATATTTACATATGTAAACCACCCAAAAGAGTCCTAGGGTCACTTCCCACAAAAATCCATCTGACCCTATCACAAAATACATACCCTTTAGAGAGGACAGATCAATCGTAACTATCTCAGCGGAGCTTTATCCACTCTCCTATCTGGGGCTCCTCAAATGTTTATGAAATTTTGGAATGAGACACCTCTTAGTAAGAGAAATAAACTAATACTAGTGTGTGGCAACATGGGTATTTTCGTGTTATACATATAATCATATACATAAACATATCCAGTAAAACTGTATGTATCATTTTTGGGAAAGACATGTATGATCATAGCATAGCAGAACATACAAGATTTCTTTAAGCATAACCATCTCATATAAAAATAATACAAAAATAACCCTAGTAGGTTAGTTGGCAGTTGTCATGTAGTACCCCCACATGACTGGGTTGTGTGGCCCGAAGGCGGGACCCGACAATGGTTGGCCTACCACTGCCAAGTCAAAAGTACAGTGTGTAAGTCTGATAAGTCTGCCAGACCTGGTCCGTACACCGGGGGCACTCACACTTCTTAAAACCACATTTACTATCCTTCCTCACGCTACTCTGTACAATAGCGTTAACACAATATCATGATGATCATGAATGCATAGCAGCGGTACATTGCGAGTGCTAGCCTAAACCAAACCAACCAGGTTTTGAAAACATATAACATATAATCAAACTGTGATACATGAATATTTCATACTAATATTTGCCAAGTTAATATCATCACATCATTTTGCATATACATAGATCATGAAAATCATTGGCTCGTACGCCGGCATTTCATATTTTTACCATAGATCGGCCTGTACGCCGGCAAATCATATTTATAGCTCAGCCCATACGCTGGAAAAATATATCTATAACTCGGCTCGTACGCCGGCAAAACATATTTATAGCTGGGCCCGTATGCCGGTAAAACATATAAAATTCTCAGCCCGTACGCTGATTTTTATTATAAAAATCTACATCAATATTATGTTCCCAGAAAATAGTAATTTATCATAAATTCTACACATGCCACACAGAATGGGTTTTACGTATATTCAAGCACATCATCATTTTCAATAGTATTTTCCAACATAATGCATAATCATATATATATATATATGTATATAAACACGTTTATTTCCTTGAAATCAAATGTTATAAAATTATACCTAATTTTCACAAAACATCTAACTTAGTTTATCCCCTTACTTGATTCCTGAAAAAGCCCCTTAAACAATCCATTTAACACCCGCTAGGTTTCCCGGTCAACACCCTAAAAATAACATTTCCCATAACAAAAATTCAGTATTTCTACGCATACTACGTTTCCTACAACTACATGGAAGACCAAATACTGAATAAAAGTCTTACCCTGAATTTGGGATGAATTTCAAACTCGACCCACCCACGATCCACTTCAGCAGATATGTAGAGAACTTCCCCAGGAGTGTTGTGGTGGCTTTGGATTGTCGATCCGGTGAAGAACGGACCCAGAAACTAAGAGAGAAGGATAGGAAAGCGAAGAGGAGACAGAAAATGAAAGTTGTGCATGAGTTTTCGACCAAAAATGAAGATTTGGCCTATTTATACACTGACCTTCGTCGACAAGCCACGTCACCTCGTCGATGAGGTCAAGAAGACAATACGTCAACGAACTCTCTCCTCGTCGACGAAATTCAGAATTACCCAAAACTCCCTCTCGATATTTTCTCATCAACGAAGCACACCCTCGTCGACGAGCCCTTTTTAATCTCCTTTTCTCCTTATTTATTATTTAAATACTATAATTCCTCTAGGTCACTACACAAAACCCAAAAATCCCCAAAATGAATTTTTGATCCGCTAAAAACATAGAGCTTCTCCTCCTGATCCACGTGGTAACGTCAGATCGTTGATTCCGGCAACTAACGACTTGAAATCCTATAGAGAGAGAGAGAGAAGATTCGAGTTCTAAAGAAAGAGAGAGAGGTTTTGAGTTTTCTTCTTCATTAAGCAACAAAATATCCTATTTATAAACCCTTGACCCGGTTCAATTCGTTGACGAGACGACGCCTTCATTGACGAATCATCCACACATTTTGTTGATGAATCGGCTCCTTCGGCGACGAACCCTATTCCGATATTTTACAATACGTTCAGTATCTCTTCGTCGACGAGACTCTGAATTTCGATGATAAAGAGTATGAAGGTTTTCGTTGACGATAACAATGACTTCGTAAACGAAGCTTGCAAAATTTACCTTTTTCCCCTTTTGTTATTTATTCAATCTACATATCCTGGGTCGGGTTCTTACAAAAAAATAGTCGACAATTTCAGAAAATTGTCGACGGTTTGGGAGGGTGACAGAACACAAATGGGCAAAAAACGACTAATTTTTAAAATAGTTTTTTAATTAAACCCTCCAACGGCCATATAACAGCTAGTTCGCCCATTTGCCCATAAATACAAGTCCATAGACTTGATTAAACATGGTTTTGATGATTTTATAAGTTCTTACTGAAAAATATTTTTGAATACAAAACCTAGGCACTTTGCATTTTTGTTCTTCATCGCAAGTGCTCAAATCCTTTCTTGCTCTCCAATCTTGTTTGATTCATTCCTTGAGAGATTAGTGTGAGTTTGTTTTGTATTTGCATTTAGCTCATTTCAGGAGCATTATTTTGTAAATCGTCATCTTGTTGTAAAGGTTCTTTGTGAACCGTTTGGTGAAGGTTCTTAGTGAACCGACTTGCAAGTTGTGACTCTTGGTGAGCGCGGTAGGGATTTGTTCTCAAGTGTAAGGATTCTCCATCGGTGAAGAAGTTTATAGTGGAATCCTTGATTTGGTCTCAAGGTGTGAAAATAGGCTTGGTGCCGAACCACGTAAAAATTCTGCTGTTAAACTTCTTTACCTTACTCTTTATTTTATGTCTTATGTTTGATTTATATTTCATATAATGTGATATAATTGCTTGAATCTTGACAAGAATTTTATTTTGTAGAGAAAGTCGTAAATACGTGAAAGAGTCCATTCACCCCCCTCTGTCTCTATATACTCGCGGGCCGACGAGTGGTATCGGAGCATACCACTGCACTTTCACACCTTATAAAATCCAACTTGCACTACGAAAGGTCATGTTTATGGCTAAGGGCCTATGCTTAATCTACTCTTGTAGAATGGGCATGCTTTTGGAGTTCATTTTGTGACATATGACCCAATTTTATTAATAGTTATTAAAATTAAAATTAATTTTTTTGTAAAAAACTAAGCTTGTGGAAAGTGAAATAAGTCAAGTCTGAGCTTGAGCCCTAACTTCTTGTTTTATTTTTTAGCTAAGCTCGAGCTCAAAAATTTGAGCTCGTTATGATTCGAGTTTAAGCCAAGCTAACCTTTAACATGTTAAAACTTGACTTGATTCAACTTGTTTGCAGCCATACATACATACATAAATATATATATATATATATGTGTGTGTGTGTGTGTGTGTGTGTGTGTTTTGATAATTTATTTATATATTTATCTACATGGTTAAAGGCGTGTAACTAATTATTTTAAATTTTGAATTATTTTATTTAATTATTAATTTTTAATTATAATCAATTAACAAATGTCTAAACTTGAACTAATGAAACGAGTAAATAAAAAATGACATGCGTGCAAGCATGTGATACATAGACACTCTCTCTCTCTCTCTCTCTCTCTCTCTCTCTCTCTGCCATGCCAAAAATACCTTGCAGCTAGAGTTTGAGATCGAGAAACAATCAACATCCAAATGGTCTTCTCCTTCCTCTACTAGTCTGAGTTTTGATCTCCTAGTGCCTCCCCCTCTCTTTGCTATTATTATTATTGTTATTATTATTATTATTATTGTTTTCATTTTTTTCACTATTTTAAGAAGGGCTATTTTGGTCCTTCGTGTAATCTTAAAATTTTTGTGTTGAGAGAAATTAAACTTACTGAGATTCCCCGAAATTTTATTATATTAATTATTGAGAAGTCCACTTCTTGTGATATAAAAGCCTATTCCAGTGTTATACATGACATTTTTTTTAGTACTATTGTTTAATATAAATGGGAAGATGGTAAATTGATTGTGATTTCAATTCTCATCATAAGTGTAAGAATAATGATAATAGGAATCGCAGGAGGAAGACAAGAGGAAGGTGAAAAACCTTATATTAGAAGAGGTAAGAAAGAGTGGGAAGGAATAAATTAAGAAGAATAATAAAGTACGAGAGAATGAGAAAAGAGATAATAGGGATAAAAAACATTGGGGCCTTTGTTACCATGGGACAATTGCATGATGTTTGTTAAGTTGAATTAAAGATCCCCTTACAATGCCTAAACACGTATTTATATCTTTTTTCGAGATAAATTTGCATAACTTTTATAGTTATGAGTATAAATTCCAAATAATAAATCCTAATAATAGATGAACTTTATAAAACATTTAAAACATAATTATAAATTAGGATCGTTGCATAACATTAAACGTCCAATCTGTCATTGTCAACATGCTTACTTAATACTTCTATCTCGTTGCCTAATAATAAGTGATCTTCACTTCATGACTTAGATGACCATCATTATTGAATATGATGGGCGAATTTTGTCTCATGACTTATGCGACCATCATCGTTTAATGACTTATGCGACAATCATTAGTACTTGATTACTTACACGACCCTTGTCGCTTGATGACTAGGTGTTCTCGCAATGCTTGACTTATATCTCTTCTAAGTGATTTCTCTATTTAGTCACTTAGATAACTATGTGACACTTATTACCTCATCTAGGCAATCTCTCTTTTAAGGTGACTATTTTGACTGAAATAATTATCACATTTCAAAGAGGTGCACAAGGATGATATAATCAATTATATAAATTACAACATGTGTTAGAGATGGAGACAGAAGACAGTCAGGAGATAGCTGGAGACGCGTTGTTGAGTCAGAAAACGCGTGGTGCTTTTATTCTCCATTAATCTCTCAGTTTTAACTTCCAATTTGTATTGATTTTATTTAATTATCATTTAACTTCCAAGCCCTATAAATAGAGGATTGTGGAAGATGTATACAACAACACATAATAGCGCAGAGAGAGCACAGAGAAGCTCAGAGGGAGCAGAGAGGAAGTAGGGAAGAAGAGAGAGAGAGAGAAAGAGAATTGTAATATTTTTCGGGAATTCTTGGTGTGTGCTCCATGGACGTAGGTCGTTATTGACTGAACCACGTTAAAATTTTGGTGTCACTTTGATCTGGATGCTTAGAGGTTCCTAATAAGTGGTATCAGAGCCCAGTTGGAGTAGAAAAGTCAGATTGGAAGTGATCCCAAAATTCAGAGCTCTGTCTAGTAGAAGAAAACTATGTTTTGAGGCCACCATCGCATTCAACTCGCCGAGACGAAGAGAAAGGTGCCAGCTAGAGCTCCAAAGGAGTTAAGAAGAAGTTGAACGCGCCATCATGCTCCACGCCGGAGCAGAACGCTTCGTCACGCGCCAGTGACCTATTTCTCACGCGCTCAACGCGCCACACGCATCTTCTTCACCCGATCCGCCTCGACCCGACCCAGTTCAATACCCGACCCAAATCGGCAATACCTTAGACCTGAGGTAACCCGAGATCCAGTCCATGACCCGGATCCAACCTCCGCCTCAGCGCCATGCCAGCGCGATACGTCAGCGCCACTGACACGTCTGCCCATTGCCACGTCAATAAGTGGGCCCCACTCTGCCACGTCAGCTACCACGCCGTCAGTGGGCCCCACTTCTACCACGTCTAAGACACGTTAGCAGGTGGGCCGACTGCCACGGCAGCACTGACGCGTCAGTAGGTCCTTCCACGTCAGCGCATGTCATCAGCGGGCCCCACACTGCCACGTCATCAGGTGGACCCCACCTCTACCATGTCATTGTGCCACGTCAGCAGTGCACATGTCAGCGCACCACGTCAGCAAGTTTGACGAGGTTTGACTGAGCTTTTGGGTCAAATTGGTGTTCACCTGTGTGTATTAAGCCCACCCATGGGCTCCTCTGTTCCTAACAAGTGGTATCAAAGTTTTGGATCCGTTTTTCAAGCGACTTGAACCATTTATAGGGTTTTAGATCGTTCCGAATCCAACCGCGCTATCCATTTGAGCTAATTCCATCTCTAAATTAGCGAATCAAGATGTCAAATGAAAAGAACTCAAAAATCGAAATGTTCAACGGAAACAATTTCGATTTTTGGAAGATGTAGATAGAAGATTATTTGTTTGAGAAGGAATTGCACTTACCATTGAAAGGTAAGCCAACATCCATGAATGAGGACGAGTGGGAGTTGCTTGATCAAAAAGCCCTTGGAACCATCAAAATGACGTTGTCGAAATCTGTGGCGTTCAATATCAAGCATATAACATCCACCAAGTCTCTGATGGATGCGCTCTCTAATATGTACGAGCAGCCTTCAGCCGCAAACAAGGTACATCTCATGAAAAGACTATTTATGATGAATATGTCTGCAGGTGAGAGTTTCAATAGGCATTTAAATAACTTTAATGAGTTGTCTGATCAACTCGCCTCAGTCGGAATAACGTTTGATAATAAGATTCGAGCTCTACTGATTCTCGGTCAGTTGCCTGAAAATTGGAATGATGTCGTCACTGCTATCAGTAGCTCCGCAGGAAAATTAAAACTTGTATACGATAAGGTCGTCAACATGATTTTGACGAAGGAAATAAGAATGCAGCCGAACCATAGCTCCAATTCTAGTTCAGCCTTGAACATGGAGAGTCGAGGCAGAGGAAACAGGCATGGATGATCAAACAACCACGGCAGATCTAGGCCCAGACAGTCTAAATTTGGAAATCCCAGAGGTACTTAGGACACAGGTTCTCAAAGCACAAAAGTTATTGAATGTTGGAATTGTGGAAAAACTGGTCATTACAAAAACCAGTGCAAGAGTCAGAAGAAGGAATTCGAGACGAGGGCAAAGACAAGCAAATATTGCTTCCGAGAATGATGAAATGTTGATCTGCTCTTTGGAAAGCAAGCAAGAGTCTTGGGTCATAGACTCTGGAGCCTCATTTCATGCCCCATGCTGCAGAGATTGCCTAGAGGAGTACACACCAGGTAATTTTGGTAAGGTGTACCTTGGCAACGATCAATCTTACGATGTAACCAGCAAGAGAGTTGTGAAGATCAATATCAACGGGTCAGTATGGAAGCTGAAGAATGTCAGGTATATTCCAGACCTAAGAAAGAATTTGATCTCAGTTGGTCAGTTGGCAGATGAGGGATACACAATGAAATTCATTGGCGATGAATGGAAAGTTTCAAAGGGTGTACTAACGATTGCGTGAGGTAAGAAAAGCGGAACACTTTTTCTAACTTCTAATGCTTCCATGTCTATTTTAGTTGCTGCAAGAAATGACGACAGCAACATCTGACACCAACGACTTGGTCACATGAGCGAGAAGGGACTCAAGGTGATGCACTCAAAGGAAAAATTGAGTGGTCTACAGTCAGTGCTGGTTGACATGTATGAGGATTGTATAGTTAGGAAACAGAAGAGGGTTAGTTTCCAGATAAACACCCATGCCCCAAAGAAGAAGAGACTATAACTGGTCCACTCAGAATGTGTTGGGACACATCAGCAAAATACCGAGAATCCTTAGGTGGAGGAACCAGTGGAGCAGATCGTCGCACCACCATCTCTTACTCCAGCTCTGGAGCTTAGAAGAACTACTCGGTCTCATATACCAAACAGAAGGTATATTGATTACTTACTTCTTATAGATATAGGAGAACCCGAATACTATGATGAAGCATGTCAGGTGGCAGATACAAGCAAGTGGGAGCTTGCGATGAAGGATGAGATGAAGTTCCTCACCTCCAATAGAATGTGAAAGTTGCCTAAAGGCCTTCACAACAAGTGGGTGTACAAAATTGAAGAGGTGCATGACGGCTCCAGAAGGTACAAGTCTCAGTTGGTAGTCAAA
The DNA here is from genome assembly GCF_029873635.1 of Malania oleifera. Lineage (NCBI taxonomy): Eukaryota > Viridiplantae > Streptophyta > Magnoliopsida > Santalales > Ximeniaceae > Malania > Malania oleifera. The sequence goes on from NC_080425.1 coordinate 780,579, forward strand.
GGCTTTGAGCAGAAGGAAGGGATTGACTACACCGGCATCTTTACACCAGTGGTGAAGATGATAACCATAAGATTAGTCCGTAGGAATCGAGCAGACAGGAAGATGGTGACTATAGAGAAGTTGAAGTTGTGTTCAACTTTAGTTGGTTTTCATGCCTGAAGACATATTTGGAGCACATCATTTATTCATGATACTGGTTGAGGAGGTGTCTTTGTCTCCAAGTGGGAGATTGTTAGAGACGGAGACAGAAGACAGCCAGGAGATAGCTGGAGACGCGTTGCTGAGTCAGAAAATACGTGGTGCTTTTATTCTCCATTAATCTCTCAGTTTTAACTTCCAATCTGTATTGATTTTATTTAATTATCATTTAACTTCCAAGCCCTATAAATAGTGGGCTGTGGAAGATGTATACAACAACATAGAATAGTGCAGAGAGAACACTGAGAAGCTTAGAGAGAGCAGAGAGGAAGTAGGGAAGAAGAGAGAGAGAGAAAGAGAGAACTGTAATATTTTCCGGGAATTCTTGGTGCGTGCTCCGTGGGCGTAGGTCGTTATTGACCGAACCACGTTAAAATTTTGATGTCACTTTGATTTGAATGCTCACAGGTTCCTAACAACATGTATCTATTATATTGTTAAGGATACTGCCTTACTCAAAATATATTTATGCTAGAAAAAAAAGTCATCTAAAGAAGGTGAATAAACCTATAATGCAATCTTATTGTGCAATGAAAAAAATATTTTGTAAATGATTTTATATTATTGTTTAATTAAGATATCATGAATATTTTTACTTTAATATTTTAAATCATATGATCATTTAAAAAAATAAAAATAAATTAATAAGTATGTATAAAATGAATGATTTAATTAAAAAATTTATTTATGGTATAATTTTTTTTTCTAAACAAATGAAAATCAATAATAGAAACATAAAATTGACAATGTAAATAAATGCATTCATACTATGTTTTTCAAATACGGAGAAATGAAAATAAGAAATACAAATAAAATGATATGAAACATATCCTATGGTTTTCAATGCTTTTGTTAACATGTTGCAAAATATCTTAATATTTAGAATTTAATTTTTTTAGATTAAATCATTTCTTTTACATATAATTTTAATAAAATAAAATAAAATAATTATATGAATTTAAAGCATGATTAAAATAAAAATTTCCACAAAATTTTAAAAGTAAAAATAATAATAAAATACATTTATAAATAAATTTATATTATGTTTCAATTGTCATATGCAATAATTTTTTTAAAATTTATTTTGCAATAAAATAAAATTAATTATAATAAATTTCTATTTTATTATATTATTTTTAACTTATTCTATTTTGAATTCTTATTATTTTAATCATATTTTTAATTATTATTTGATTTAAGAATAAAAAATAAGAATTATTTGTTCAAAAAATTTTTAAATTATTTATATGTTTTAAGATGCAAGCATGGATGCCCATGATCTCGTTTTCGTGAATACACCAAATCAGTAAATCACAAGAAAAAACATAATCCGCGAAGCCCAAAGTACCCACTCCATCGACCGTCTGTTCATGTATAATCAACGGGTAAAAAAATGCGAACACGCTACACACGGATCGTGATTTCAACCGTCGATTAAGACACATGTCGGACGGCCCAGATTATTTATGGGCTTTGATATTGCGCAAGCCGTCCTAATTTAAGTCCACCCGTCCTCCGACGGTCAAGCTCATTGTTTCAGAGAGAGAGAGAGAGAGAGAGAGAGAGTTATAATTTTCATACGTGTCTCAAAAACCCTAGGAAGCTCTTGAAAATGTCCGGCAGAGGGAAGGGAGGCAAGGGCTTGGGAAAGGGCGGAGCAAAGCGTCACAGGAAGGTTCTGCGAGATAACATCCAGGGCATTACGAAGCCTGCGATTCGCCGTCTCGCTAGAAGAGGTGGTGTCAAAAGAATCAGTGGTCTCATTTATGAGGAGACCCGTGGCGTCCTCAAGATCTTCCTCGAGAACGTGATTCGCGACGCCGTGACTTACACCGAGCACGCGAGGAGGAAGACGGTGACTGCGATGGACGTTGTTTACGCGCTCAAGAGGCAGGGCAGGACTCTTTATGGCTTCGGTGGTTGAACTGGTCTTCTCTGCTCTGTGTCTTAAGCTGTAAATGTTAGATTTGGGTTGTTTCTGAGTTCCGATGTTTTAGGTTGTTGTAATAGAACGTATGCTAGTGCTTTTCAATGTAAGGAATGGTGGTTTCTCAACGCTAAATTCTGATAGAAGTTGTTGAGCGTCTAGTTCTTGAAATGACATTATTTAAGTACGTTTCTTTGCTGTGCTAAATGCGATCTCTGATGATTCGTTTTTCCATCTAGAGAAATTTTGAGGCAGTACGAAAACGATGGGGGATTGTAAGTAGCTCTTCGTTCGGAGTTCCATTGCTTGGATATTTCTGGTCTTGGTTTTGGTTTTAGTTATATCGATTTGAGCTGATTTTTATTTTTTTGGAAAATAGAGCTTCTTCATTACAAATGAAGAGATGAGAGGGTAGGGAACTTGCTATAGTTCTCCAGAGGCAGTTTTTGCTACCTAGTAAGATTATTACAATTGCTTTTAATAATCTACCTAGTAAGATTAATGCAATTGCTTTTAATAAAATTAAAGTAAAATCGTAAAGGTTGTTGTTGAGAACTCAGATGTCATGAGGATCGGTGATGATTCCTAGAAAGAGCAGGATTTGCTTTTGATATTATCAATTAGTCTTTTGAACTCGGACAGGATTAATATTCTATTCAGATTAGTCTCTTCTGCTTGTATAATTGTTTCCTGGACAGCCATTGCCTCAGCTTTAGTAAGCGGCCGAAGTCTAAAACTCTATACCACACGACGCATACATGTCATTCGTAATCTTCTCAAAATTGTATCTGTAGCTGTAGTTCTAACATAATCTTGATTAGAAGTAGCATCACAGCATAAAATTGCATCAAAAAATTGAAAGGAAAATCCAATGTATCAAAGTTTTTGCAAATGGATGATTTTGGAGGGAATGTTGGAGATGGGAACTTGCCTAATTAACGGAACTGAGTTTGGGTGGATCGGTAGGGGTTAAATGGGTTGGCTTTGGGTTGATGGATCGTAAATGGGTGACCTGTTTTAAAAAATAATTCATATGTTTTATTTTTTTCATAATTTTTTAAAAGTTATTAGTGTTCATTGATATTGATGAAGTATCAAATTTGATTAAGTGCTCAACTTATGCACATTATTTTTAATTGTTGAGTCTTTATGTCTCATATTATTTTTCTTCCTGCTTATGTTTGTCTGGTTTTGAAATAGGTATGGTCGTTTAATTTGAAATCAATACATTGTGGATTATGATTCTGTGAGTTGTAATTTATCATTTGAGTTAGCATTGATATTTTTGAAAATTGTAGCATCATGGCTGGTAATTTAAATTGAACACTTAGAGAATATTTACATCTTGTTAGGACCAACATCCCATCATGCATCATCACATCTTTGAATGTTCACAAACCTTTATTGTCACATTTTCATGGGATGAAATTTGAAAATTCTTATTTGCATCTTAAAGAATTTGAGGAAGTATGTTCTATATTTGTAGATCAAAATTGCATTGAAAAGATGATTAGATTGAAATTGTTTCCTTTTTCTCTTAAGGATAAAGTAAACATATGGTTAAATGCATTGAGACCAAGGCTTGCTGGCACATGGCAAAAAATGCAAACCTAATTCTTCAAAAAGTTTTTTCCAATGCAATAAACCAATGCTTTAAAAAGGCAAATCATGAATTTTGTTCAAAAGAAAATTGAAACTTTTTATCAACGTTGGGAAATTCAAAGATCTTTTAAAAGCTTCTCCACACCATGGTTACGAGGATTGGTGTATTATTAGTTTTTTCTATTAAGCTTTGATACCTAGGATGCACCAATTTGTTGAAACCATGTGTAATGAAAATTTTTTTTAATGAAGAATCTGAAGAAGCATTTGTTTATTTTGATTATTTGATTGGAAATGCTCAATCATGGGACACCTCTTGTGTTTATGATTGAACTGAACCAGTGAGAATCATGAGTGGGGGAGGTAAGTATACGTTGAATGAGGAAGATGATTTGCATGCTAAATTTGCTTTACTGTCTAAGAAATTAGAAGCAATTGAGTTAAAGAAAGTGCATGCAATTCAGGGCATCTCAAAGCAAGAAAAATGTAATATTTGTGAAAATAATAATAGTCATGTGACATTCGAGTGTAACGACCCTAAAAATAATAACATTGTAAATATAACACATATATTCTCATAATAGCTCCGATACCAAAATATAACAACCTGACACCCTAAGTGGCCGCAGGTACACCTGTCCATAATTCTTCCCACACAAAATACAGTGGAATACAAATATACAAACTCCAAATACAATACAGGAGCTCTACTGTTCCTTCAAATACATACATATTTTCCTACAAGTCCATAATTACATCCCTCAAGACACTAAGTATACCCATTTATAGAATCGTGTCTCACAAAAGAAAACTTACCCTCAACAAACTCTAATCAACCCTGCCTTGGAGCGCTCTAAGCTTAATTTCTAGGATTTACTGAAATGTTAGGAATTATAAGAGTGAGACACATTTCAGTAAGACGAAATAAATTATTATCAGTGTGTGACAACATGGGTTTTAGTATTCCAGAAACACATCCGTTAAATAATTAACTTTAACTAATAAAACATGTAAAGTTGTACTCATATATATATATATATGGGACATTTATACATCTCGTCATATAATAACCCCACATGACTAGGTTGTGTGGTCCGAAAGCGGGACTTAGCCATGGCTGGCCTACCACCAGGCTAAGTCAAATTTAATGCGTCTGTAGTACGATTTGCCTACTGCAGCCTAGTCCAGACCAGGGGCGGCAAACATCTCTTTGCAGGCCAAATCGACACCCACACTAACAGTAAGAACCCGAACCATGGTATGTGGATTAAATATCTGAAAGAAGGGTAAAGTGGAAATTTGGGCAAGCTTCGTCGACGAAGTTCTTTTTGTTCTTGGCGACGAAATTCAATGTCTCGTCGATGAGGAGATCTCGAGGGATTTCGAAAAATCTGAAATCTCGGGCTCGTCGACGAGGCCACCGTCTTGTCGACGAGGGTAATGGCAGACTCATTGACGAGGACGCCAATTCCTTGACGAGTCCACCCGAGTCAAAGAATTATAAATATCCAAATGGGTTGCTTCCAAGCTAAGTTAGCTTAATATCTTCACTCTCTCTCTCTAGAACTCAAAGCTCTCTCTTTCTCTCTTGATTTCTTCGCCGTTCATCACTGGATTCATAAATCCAATGTTACTGCAAGGATCAGGGAAGGATTCTCTACGTTTCTAGCAGATTGGAATCTCGTTTTGAGCAGTTTCGGGTTTCGGGCCAAAACCGAGTTAAGGCTCGATTTTCGTTTCTATTTCAGAATATGTATAATAGTAAGAATTGTAAGCATGTATCATATTGTAGTTTGTGGGTTTTGGAGTCTCAGTTCGTAGTTTTAGGGACCGTAGAGTTCATAGTTGAAATTCGAGTTAAGGTAAGGAGATTCAGTTTATATCAGTTATTTTTTAAATTGGGATTGGTAAGCTTGTAGGCTATGATCATATGTATGTTTTGGTATCTTATTTGGGGAAATATATCGGGTAAAAATACGGTGGGTTACAGTTTTCAGAAAAATTGGGGATTTCGGTATCATTTCTGCTTTGTTTGGAAAACCGTTTGTTTTGTTTAAACTGTATTATTGAGATGACTGTTATCCATATTTGTATAAACTGTATACTTGAATTGGAAAACGATATGATTTTCCGTAAATCAAATAAGTGTGGTATGTATGGTTGTATGTAATTGTTCAAGGTATTTTGTAAAATAACTATGTGGCAGCTAATTATCGTACGCTGATGAGTATAGGAACGTGAGTTCCAAAATGATTCTAGGTTTTGTGAAATTGGCTAGTGGCGGCTAATTATCGTATGCTGCGCTATGTACTGGTGTGAAAACCGTGGGTGAGAGTGTTCGACTTTATATTCGAGGGTGTGAAATATCACTACGTATTCCGGCTGGTCACCGAGGGGTATGAGCATCACTGTATTGGCAATGTAATCACCGTGAAGTTTCAGGTTTCATGGAGTAGTTGCGTATTGGCAATGTAATCGCTGTGAAGCTTCAAGTTTATAGAGTAGTTGCGTATTAGTGTGAGCTACATCGTATTGGCAATGTAATCGCTGTGAAGTTTCGGGTTTCATAGCGTAGTTGCGTATTAGTGTGACGACACTTACCGTATGTTTTGGGTATCGTATGTACTTGAATGAATTTGTGAAAATACTGGAACTGTATGAAATTGTATGGAAATGTTTTCGAACTGTATCATATTGTATAGTGTTATGTTTTACGTAAAATAACATTGGTATGCCACATACTAATATAGTATTTTCACAATTATTCTTTACTCAACATCCTTAAAATCATAACGACATAAAACATAAAACATATATATTTACATCCAAAACGTCATCAACATATACCCTGTTTCTTTATATTCCTCAAAAAGATTAAATACCCTCAAGCTCCCTAAGCCCGACCTCGAGGATGTCCTGAAAAAGAAATAATCATATTCGGGTGAGACACATCTCAGTAGGTGAAGAAACATATATATTAAAACAGTGTGTGACCAACATGAGGTAAATAAGTATCATTTTAATTATATTTGCAAATCATTAACATAACTCTAAAATCATTTTCTGAACCTAATCAAACACATGCAGAGATTTAGCTCACGAGATTACCCAAGGATAGGGGTGATTACCCGCCCATACAAGTAGCACTCTTCTGTTCTGATACTTAGGCAACCCTGAGGTCACAACTAAAGCATACCAGGGCACTCACCTTACTCAGTAAGCCCTTAAGTGTTAACTTGATCTAGTACTCACACTTTCAACAATAGTTTACCAGTAAAGGCCCTAAGGATAGGAAAATCTACCCTCCTATACAAATAGGTTCCCTTTGCCCTAGTACGTTATGCAACTACTGCCACATCTGAAACTACTAGTGCACTCGCCTTTCTCAGCAAGTCTTCAGGCGAAGAGTTTGCCTCGCCCAATCCTAACATGTTCTACATACATAGATACTTCTAATATCATAATACTTTATTCCTTTCTGTCATTCTTCATTCATACACTTTTGTCATGTTCATAGCTTAAACATTGCATTTCGTTTCACTTTAAGTGACTATTTCCTATTTACTTCGTTCACATTTGTCATTTCATTTCATGGTCATTTCATTGCATAACATTTTGATTTCATTCCTTCATATTACAGCCGCTCTTTAGCCATCATTTGTTAGTTTACATAGAAATGCGCTAGAATCTGCTACAGTTAGTCCACATAGAAATGCGTTAGAATCTGCTAACATGACTTTCAACTGTCATACATTTATATGGTTGCATTTAACATACATAGACAACATAATCCATGTCATATTTTATTCATAATACTTTACTTGCTTAACCTGCATCTCATACATTTAACATATATTCACAGAGAATCTTATGCCACACAATTTAATAGTAATTTCATACATATTCCTATAAAATAGGCCAACCCAGAAAATTCCTTTTAACTTTCATCCATTTACTTTCACATATACATAACTATATGAACAACCTTAGGTTCAGAAATCATAATTTTTACATGGTTGACATTTTATACCCATTTAAAAACATATATACATAAATAACACATAATCCATTTTAATTCATGAAAACCTGATTTAACATATAAATTTCCCCCTTACCTGACTTCAAACTACGCTGGTAGGATCCTCGAACCGATACTTGCAGTGTTCACTTGGACCTTGAATCCAAAAATCCTAACTTAATTAAATAAATTTCAATTAACTCAAATCTAAAGAAAAACACCTATTTACTACTTCTTAGGCTCCAAAAAATATTATTCCTTAAGAAAATCCCAAAATAACTCACCCTGATTTTGGGATGTTTCCCAAACCTCTCAAACCAACGATCAGCTCCTACAGCCTTGTAGAGAACGATCCTACGAACCTCGTGGCGGTTCCGAATCGTCAAACTGGGGTCAAAACTGGCTCGAAATCGAAAAGAGAAGGCTAGAGATTTGTATTTTAGAGGGAGAGAGTGAGGGTTCCCGAGTTTCTCGCTGAAAAATGAAGAACTCCTTATTTAACTCTCTATTTATAGGCAAGGGTTCGTCAGCAAGGAGCTGGATTCGTCGACGAGCTTTAGAAGGATACTCGTCGACGAAGACAGGACATTCGTCGACGAGGCCTGTTTTTCCTTCTAAAATCCTTCCTTTTTACCTTATTACCCATTAACCCATTTCATTTATTATATTTCCTAATTATTTTAAATTTTGGGTCATTACAAGCATGCACATAAGTAGTCGCGCTGTGAAACAGTCGGAGTCAAGAGGAGGGACAACATCTTGTTGGTGAAGTATCGTGAAAACCACTAGAATGCCAAATGAGAGATGAATGCCAAAAAAAAAAAAATCTCCACCCAAACTTCTTAGAGAAGCCAACAAAAGCAATAAAGTGTTGGAGTACTTTTTCAAGACATGGGCCCCACAAAGAGGGACACCCAACAAGTTGGTCCTTCATCATCTTGGTTTTCATCACTTTCCAGTATTTTAATGAAGTTCCTTGATTGAACTTGCCCTTTGCTACTCATTTCTTTCTTGAAGCCCTAGAATCGTTTGCTCTTGGCTTAGGAGTATGATCGATTTCTTTCCAATATACATGTCCGCTTTTGGATCTGAGATTATGTCACATTGTTCATCATTGCTCTATTTGCATGGCATTCATTAAGCCTTCTTTTGGATTCCTCTAGGATAGTCAAGCTTATATTTTCTAAGTAACCCATGTAGCCACAATTGCCACAAATCTTATGTATTTTTTTGTTGAAATACTTTCTAAAATAATCAATTTTGTGGGTTTTTCAAAATCTTCCATTTATGAATTCTTTAAATCTTTCATGAGGAGCATTTAATGCTATGTGGGTTTGTCCCACATTGTAAAGAGTGGAAAAGAAAAATTCATTAATAAATGATAAGGTAGAATAATCTCTTAAATTAATCTAACGATCAGAATAATTGATTTTCCATAATGTCTCAACTAGGGCGCGACCAGAAGACCTAGGAAGAGAAAGAATTGAAAAAATTTCAGACTGTATTGACCAAGGCTTGACCAAGGCGTGACCAGGTTGATGCCTAGTGTGACCAGGTCAACGCCTCGTCGATTTCAAAAATTTGCTTCGTGAATGGTCAGATTAGAATAGATGTAACCTTTCAAAAAATGTATAATTCTATCTATTTAAAGACAGAATTAACTCCAAGAATAATATAGAAATATTCAATCATTCTTTCTTTCTTTTTCTCTCATAAGGATCTTACAAATTATATTTTCTTCAATCCTGGGTTATGTTTTCTACAGATTTTGAATTCCAGAAATTTGTTTAGATTCCTCTAAGGGTGTTTGTTATCAGTTTTTCGTTTGTGTATAACGCAACTTGATATTAGATTATATTCTAAGCTTCATTGTATCTTGAAAACGTATTTGCTGACTCAATACACACCGATTTGGTGGGAGCAAATAACGTTTTAAGTAAAACGACAATGTAAAGTGCCTTGAAGCGTTTTCTGTTCTGCAGCATATTCTCTATTTGTTTTTCTACATTTTTTTGCATCTAAACACAATCCATTTAAGTCTTTCCATCTCTCCCTATAGCTTTTGTATTCTCCTCAGTAGCAATTCCGTCTTATCGATTTGTACCTTCCTAATGTCAAAGAATTACCCTATAGCCACAAATTTTCAATATTTGCTCAACCTTTTTTTAGAAAATCACAGTTCATTTTCATATTTTCTTCACTATGGTGTGGTAGAAGGAGCTTCTGCTCCTTGTCCATGGACAGGTCATTCATTTCATCTATCCAGTTTGAGTTGCTTTCTATTTTCCTAAACATTTTGTGAGTGAATATTCGTCCTTCTATAGAAATGATTTGAGTATTTCAAATACAAGCCAAATAGCCATTTGTGAGGAATGAGTAGAGCGTTTTGGGTATTAGAGAGAGTAGGAGTAGACTAAAATGATGTGAAATAAAGCAGTAAGAAATGATTTAAAAGCTTTTAAGCTAGTAGAGGAAAATGTCCTTGATTTATCAAAAAGCGGTTCATGTATTTTGAATATCTAATTTAACTACTCCTAAAAGGTGAAAGGCAAAAATTTGGTAGTCCTAAGTGACAAGTGTAAAGACCTGGAAATTTAAAAGGATTAAAATAATTTGAAAAAAATAAAAATAAATAAATAAAAGGAATGGCGTGGGAAAAAGAAAAAAAAATTAATTAAATTAAATTAAGATAAATTAAATAATTAATTATTAAATTAAATATTTTTACATTGGATTTAAAAAAAAAAAAAACCTAATTGAAATAAGAGAATATATAAAGTAATATGAAGAAAGAAGAAAGAAGAAAGAAGAAAGAAGAAGAAGAAAGAAGAAGCAGGAGAAGAACAGGCACGCCCCTCCCCCCCTCTGCAAATTTTCCTACGTGCCTGCACGTCCGTCTCTCTCCTCTCTCTCTTCAATTTCTTGGTGAGTTTGCGACGGATCGAGAAACGGAAGGTGCCATTGGAATCTTGGTTCCACTGCCAAAATTTCTATTGGAGCAGATTTTTCATGGAAATGACTAGGCACTGCTCTTGGGGAAAGGTAATTTTTTCCCATTTTCTCAATTTCGCCGTTAATATGTGTTTAAATCGACAAACGGACACCACCACGGGGTCCTAGTCATAGTCATCATTATTTTGACGTAGGTAATTTTTCAATTGGGATTTTCTTGACCCTACTCCAAAGCAAGAGTGGGATTTGAGAATTCGGCTAAATTTAAGGGTATTATTATTTATTTAGGAATTATGACCCTAGGAAATATTTAAATAATATTTTATTCAAGAATAATTTATTAGAATTAGGAATTTAATTTCAAGGTCCGGGTGAGCGCCGCAGGTATTTTTCGGAGTCCTTGTTGGCGTAGTTCAAGAAACCAGGTAAGGGAAAAAATATATATTAAATCTGAATTTTTATAAATTTAATGAAAAAATAAATTGTGTTATATGTACGTGTATATGTTTCAGTATGGGTAAAATGCCAACTGTGAAATTTTATTTCCTTCAAGTTTAGGGTTGTTTATTAGATATGTATATGCGAAAATGAACCGATGAAAGTAGAAAAATATTTTTAGGACAATCATATAAGAAATGAAAGATATTTTCAGTATATAAATATTAAATGTTAGTTGTCTTATTTTACAGGCAGTGTATGAATTTTATTACTAAATTGTGTAGCATGAGAATCTGTGCAAATATATGTTAAATGTATGAGATGCATGCTAAGTAAGTAAAACAATGAGAATAAAATATGATATGGACAATGTTGCCTGTGTATGTTAAATGCAACCATGTAAATGTAAGACAGCTGAAAGACAGCCATGTTAGCAGATCTAGCACACTTCTGTGTAGACTAACTGATGACAGCTAAAATTAGCTGTGTTAGCAGATCTAGCACGTTTCTACGTAGACTAACTGATGATGGCTAAAGACCAGTTGTAGTACGAAGTAATGAAATGAAATGTTATGCAATGAAATGACAAAGGTAAATGATGTAAATGGGAAAGAGTCACTTAAAGTGAAACGAAATGCAAAGTTAAGTTATGAATAGGAATGAATGCGCATGAATGTATAATGATAGAAAAGAATGATGTATTATGATAATAGAAGTATGTATGTACGTAGAACAAGTTACGATTGGGCGAGGCGGACCTTTTGCCTGAGGGCTTGCTGAGTAAGCCGAGTGCACTAGTAGTTACAGATATGGCAGTAGTCGCATAACGTACTAGGGTAGAGGGAACCTACTTGTATGAGCGAGTAGATTTCCCTATCCTTAGGGTCTTTGCCGATAAACTTTTGTATGAACTGTGTGAGTACGAGATCAATTTATCACTTGAGGGCTTACTGAGTAAGGTGAGTGCCCTGGTATGCTTTAGTTGCGACCTTTGGGTTGCCTAAATATCATAGTAGAGGGGTGCAACTTGTATGGGCGGGTAATCACCCCTATCCTCGGGTGATTCGTGGGTTAAACATTTGCATGTGTTTGATTAGGATTAGGGAATGATTTCAGAAATTATTTTAAGGATTTTCAAACGTTGAATATTATGTTATATATAAACTCATGTTGACCACACACTGTTTTAATATATGGTTTTTTCCCTTACTGAAATGTGTCTCACCCGAATATGAATTTATCTTTTTTTTTTTTTTTTTTTTTTTTCAGGATTTCTTCGAAATTGAGCTTAGAGAGCTCGAGGTTTTTATAGCATTATTGGGAGATATAAGAAAAAGAGTATAAACATTTTAATGATGTTTTTGTAGAAAGTAAATATTTAAGTTTTATGTCTTTATGTTTTAAGGCTATTGATTAAGGAATAATTGTGAAATTACTGAATTCTTTTGGGAGTTATGTAGATTTATGGAAATGCAGGTGATGAATGATTTAATATGGATTATAGTTAGAATTAGTAAACTCTGGTATTATGTTATATGGAGATTATGATTATGTTTTCCGCTGCGTATGTTATTTTAATTATGGATTATTAGGTATAACGCGCCGGACCCGAATTTAAGGGTTTGGGGCATTTCAACAAGTTTTAAAATGGCTATACTTTCCTTCAATATTCTTTATTTTAAAAATAAATTCCTATTATGCCCAAACATGTTAGATCTTATCTAAATGTCCTTGAATCCTTGCTACTCCAATTGAATATTATGAAACATCTTTCCTATTCCAATTGAATGCCATGGAGTCTCTAGTTTTGTTTGATTATTACATTATTAATTTTTGAACAGGTTGTGCCTTGTCAGCTTCATTTTGAAATAACGTATTTGTTTCATTCAACTATAAATTGGTTTAGGCAAATGACTAACATACAAACTATTGAGCATTCATTATGTCAAAATTGATAATTAGTACAAAATGTACCTAACATTTGTGGTTTATGTGTTTTAGGGGAATGGAGAGAAAAATAGACAATGAAGAAGAGAGTTCAAATGCTTGAGAAGATTATATTAACAGAGCACACTACTGTATAGGATCCACCATTGTGGTACTTATAGTAGATCTTCATACTTATATTTCTCTTAGCTTTCTTAATAATTTAGTATTTTAATAATCAATTCATTTCACAATTCTTCTTTTTTTAATTTAATTTTAATAATGATGTGCATTTTTTTGCTTCTACAATTTAAATTTGCATGTATTGAGAGATTTTATGATATTACTTTCTTGATTTGATAATATGCTTGCACACAAAATTCACTTTGTTTTTTTTTTTTTCTTTTTACAATTCTTTGCAAATTTTGGAAGATGTGTAATGCCATGAACTCTCCCTTCCTTTTGTAATTCTTTTGTAAACAACGATTTTCTTAAAGCAAATGTCCTAAATATGGAAATGTCTTTTTTTTTTTTTTAAACCTTTTGGTTTAAATCTTTTTAAGGTGAATGTTGGGCTCTTTTTTAACTCGTAAAAATGATGTTTTGGAGGGAACATTCAAAATTTAGTGATTATCTTTTCATTTTTATTTTATTTTTTTGTAATTTCAGGTACTAGTGCATATATTGTGGCAAGTCAATTGCCCATAATTTTTTTTCTTGAATGAAAAGATAATCTAAAAAACATCATTTTATATATTTGATTTTAGGTATTTACTTTATTGTTCATTTTTCTCTTATGTTATTGCAAGATGAGACTCTTTTTTTTTTTTTTTTCTATATTAAATTTAACTGCATCACATGAGTCAGTAATTGGCTTCAATGGCATTTTTTAGATTGGTTTGACACTTCAAATTTATTTAATCATGTGTTGTAATGTTAAAAGATTATGAGAATTGAATTTAAAATCCTTATTATTATTATTATTATTATTATTATTATTATTATTATTGCATAGTATACTAACAATAAATAAATTATATATTATATTTAAAAAAATACTATTTCAACCCATAATTATTATTTTGATTATTTTTTTTAAATTTTGTAACTTTCATTAATTTTGTTGCAGAGTGCTAGGTTTAAGAAGTAACTGTATGGGTATGAGCATTGGTTGCTAAAGTACCTCCATTTGAAGAGGAAAAAAGAAGAAGAAAAAAGGAGATATTACTACCAAACTTTCTAACTCATAGATTATGAAACAACTTTAAGAGAATCTAAACATTTAATTGTGAAGAAAAAATTTCTTTCAAAGTCAAAATAATTAGACACAAATTTTATGTTTCTCTATAGATTAAATATTATTTTATAACTTTTTCTTACCTAATAGAGAACTTTTGGATTAATCATTTAACTGCCTAAACATTCTTATTAATGTAATACGTGTAATAAGAGTGCTTCTTGCCGAACCAATATGCTGTTTAGTATATAAAAAAAGAACCTTCCGAGTTAAAAAAGGAGTTAGAGACACTAAGCTTGTGTTTCTAATCCTCGTAATTGACTTGATATTTCAAGTAGTTTTTAATACTTTGTAATATGTAGTGATTTCTTTTTTAAGTGATTAGGGATTTTTCTTTTCCTAAAATATGCATTTGAAGCCCTCACTACAAAGGACAACATAAGATTTATTTCAAAAATCCCACCTACCAAGACAACCATAAATAAATAAAAAAATCACTTTGCCGTAATGAACATGGAAGATGAAGGGACAAACAAGAACATCAATGACTATTCAATTCACGTGCATCAGCTAGTTAACAATAGAGATTCTATGATATTACTTATTTCATGAATATTATATGTATGGGAATAATTAAGTATGTGTATTTATACAAGCAAACATATACAAAGTGAATGTGTTCTGATTCCATGGTAAGGGTTGGGACCAAAACATGGGCTGAACTAAAAGAAAGAAAAATTGGATCCTAAAAATGCTGTTGGGTTTTAACAGAGAAAAGTAAAAGCAATAACATGGCAAGCCCAACAGGGGTTTGAAAAAAGTGAAGTCATTGCTGCGGATCATGTGAACTCTTATCAAACTCATCACTTCAAATAGACATATTAACCTTATCAGGTGAGTTCCTCATTAAACCCACTATTTAGGGTGATTTTATTAGGTAGAGGCTCCTGACTGGAGGACCACCTAATCTTTTCTCGCTGTCGAGGGCGTCGAGTTGAGACCCCTGCCTATACAATATGGCATAAAGAAATTATGAGCAGCAGCGGCAGCAGCAGCAAAAGCAGACGGCTAGCTTTATCCATCCATATACATTCTTCACGAACCAACCCAATTAGCTAACAAGCCTTAAGATAGATCTCCACATCTGGAATGCTTAGCTTATCCGGAATGTCATTGAATTTTCTTTCTTCATTTTCTTTCTCTGGGTTCAGGTTATTATCTTGGGATGGATGGACGGACGGATGATCCAATTCAGCAGGAGAGTTTTCCCCTTATGCTGCCAGTTTGATAAACGACATATAAACTAACAATTCAGTGGTAGAAATGTTATGCCTTTTGTGGGAAGAATAATCCACGCTCTTCAGGTCCAGGACTAATATGCCCTACTTTTTGTTAAGTCATAATTGCGTCTTCTAACAAACCAAAGATTATTTGAGGGCATACGCAAGCTAGAATTATCAAAACCACTCAACTTAATTTTAATGTCCATCACTTTCATCCACACACCCTGCAACTTCAAATGTACAAGTGGAAAATGAAACGATTTTTATTACCTTAGGGTATCTGCTTTGACAATAATGTTCATATGGAAAGGTGTAACTTGGACTGAATCAAGACAAACAAAACACAAGGTTGATACCTTGAGTATTCTAGCGTGAGTGATGAAATAAAACCCCGACCCCTTTTTTTCCCAATGCCAGGAAAAGATCAAAGTAAGTTTAATTTTTTTTTGTGAAAATTTGAGAATATAATTCTTAGTGACAACTCATTCATGGCTTAACAATTAATTTTACTGAAAGACACTATATGATCATGACAACTAAGTCATGACTCATCATAACAATGAATCTTACTGCAGATGACAATAACGGAGCACTTCAGTTACTGATGGCATTTTTGAATTTGACAATGCAGTCCAATGCTCGTTCAAACTCACTGTCTTCCAAAGCAATTGTGAAGCGGCAGTAGCCAGGAATTCCAGTCCATGCACCACTGTTGATGCATAACCCAGTGGCTAAGATAATAGCATTCCTGATATTTGAGTCATCCAGCTTGACTTCATAAGCAGCATCATTTTCAGTAATACATCCGTCTTGCAGTGAATGCTTCAGCTTCACTGTCTTGCCAATATAAGCAGACGGTTTTGCTACAAGGGATACACCAGCACTGGCTTCAAGCACATCCCACCCGCAGCTTTCCATTACCTATTGCAAAAATTTTGCGACAATATCATGAATATAGCACCCAAGCAAGTTGTTTCGGGACAATAACTTATGAGACCATGATAACATAGTCTTTTGCACTTCACGTGCCATGATAATTTCACCAGGTAGAACAGATAAATAAAATAATTATCAACAATATTTGAACCCAGACAAATGCAAGAAAACAATAGAGGGCACCTTCTGATACAACATTCTTCCTGTACATATATATATATATATATATCAGCTCATTCAGTATTTAGAGTTGACCTTGTCTCATCCACTGAAATTACCCAGCAAACTCAGGAATTGCCCAGGCATACTGGTAAATAAGATCAGAAATCATTTTCAGATGAGACAATTTTACAAATTTTGCTACAACAAATTGCTCTTTTTTCCCCCATAGAAGTTGTAGATGGCAAAAGGTTGTTGCAGTACAAGGAATACAGTATAAAATTTTCTATGAAGAATGGGGACACACACAGGATTTGTGTTAATCAAATATTTAGAACAATCAACAGCACAAATGCACAGAAACTAGGGTCATTACATACTTGCATATTTGTAATGCGACACCACCTCAGATGGATCACTTCAGTGCAAAGAAGGTTTGTGCCTTAAGAATGGTGCATTGGTGAAATCATCACATTTCACACTAAGAAGGTGCAGTGATGTCTTGTATGGCACCTTGGAAATGGATGAACTTGCAATGATCCAATGTTTTAAATGGTGAAGGTGTAAGGAGAGGCATTTTAACCCTTGATAGGTGAGGTGTAAACCTTTTTAGAATTTTATTTTAAGATAAAATATGTAAATAAATTACATATATTGTTCGCCATATATCACAATTATTCAGGGATGGCCCTATCTGTCTCTCTCTCCCTCTCTCGCCCTCACGATACAGTTCCTCTCCCCCCCTCGTGCATTAGCTGTGATGAAGATTGGTTTAGGTTATGATGAGCCAAGCGATTCCAATCGAAGGAAAATCCTTCTATCTGTGTTTGGACAAGGGCAATGGGAGTTCATCTTTGTTCGTGGCTGATAAGAATGTTATTCGTAACAGATGGGTTAGGTTATCAGAAGAGGCGGTTCCATGATTTGTCGAAGGGTTGTCAGTTTTTGGTCGATGGTAAGGGATTTTTGGAGTTTTCGCAAAGGTACTACAAACTATTGGCTGTCGACTAGGTGGATGAAGGTGGGAAAGTTCCTAGAGTCAGGGTTGGATTGGAAATGTAGGAGGCTTTCTGTGTTCATACTCAGTGGCGCAAAAAGGTGAGGGATGGCAAAACTTTGCAAGTGTTTTCTGTGAGCTGGCGAAGGAGTCAAAAAGATTTGGGTGATACAGATGCAGTTGGTCATCCACGTCTCAGATCGTGGAGGCAGGTCATGCTGGAAGGGAATAAAGATGAAGGAGAGGGTCATGATTGTCAAGCCCACTCTGGAGATCAAGGTAAGGTGGCTGAAAGGGATGAAAGGTATTGTAGGCGTGGCAATGTGGTTCAGATGAACAGGGCTGAGCTTCTGAAGTCAACACCAGTCACCGTTAATCAGCTGGAACTGTCTGAGAAGGAGGCTAGGGTTTAGATGAAGAATGTTGGACTTCCAAAGGCTGCAATCATCGCTAACCAGTCGAATTTACCTGAGAAGGTAGCTAGGGTTCCTCCGAGTTTGCTAGGGCTGCACTCAGGGGAGGATGCGAAGAGACATGGGCCGGGTGGTATGTTTCTAGTTTTGAAACTGGCCCAATGAATTGATAAGGGTATTTCTTTTTTCATATAAACTGGGCCATTTACTTTAGCAAGCCCAGGACTTAGGTTTATCTGAGTTGGGCTCTAATGAGGAGTCTTCCAAGGGCGGTTCTCATTCCTTGGGTTCTAATCAGAAGGTAAATGATAAAGGTCAGAATGTTGGATGGGGAAACATGGGATTAGATAAGTCAGTACGGGGTTTCAAGAATGCAAAAGACCAGATTTCAGTCCTTAGAACTCAGGAAACAAGCAGTGGGAAGGAGGAGGATAGACTTCACACTCAGTTTCCAGTGCTCCAAATTTTGAGTCGGGCTGATCGAACTCTGGGACATACCCAGAACATTAATAGCTTGGAGCTAGAATTAGAAGGTGGTATTAAAAAATGTAAAAAGCTTGGAAGAGAGTTCAAAAAATGGGGAGGTAAGATGTGAAAAATCCAGGAGCAATTTTGGGGGAGATTGATGATATCTTCTGTCCGAATTTTAACAGATTTGAGGGTAGTAAGGTGTATGCTCTGTTAGAGATGGAGCCAGAAACACAGCTGGAGACGCGTTGTTACTGAGTCAGAAAACACGTGGAATTTATTCTCCATTAATCTCAGTTTTAAACTTCCAATTTGTATTGATTGTCATTTAAACTTCCAAGCCTATAAAAGAGGGCCGTGGAAGATGTTTTTTATATAATACAATAGCACAGCACAGGACAGTGCAGAGAGAGCTGAGAGGAAGAAGAGAGAGAGAGAGAGAGAGAGAATTGTAACATTTTCCAGCGAGTTATTGAATAGTTGGTGTGAGCTCCGTGGACGTAGGTCGTTCTTGACCGAGCCACATAAATTTCTTGGTGTCACTTTCTTCTGGATGCTCACAGGGTCCTAACAAGTGGTATCAGAGCCCGGTTGGAGCAGAAAATCCAGATTGAAAGTGATCCCGAAATTTAGAGCTCTGTCCAGTAGATCAAAACTGTGTTTTGAGGCCACCATCGTATTCTTCTCGCCGAAACGAAGATAAGGGTGCCCGCCGGAGCTCGAACGGAGTTCAGAAAAGCCCGCACGCGCCCCCACGCGCCTTGCCGGAGCAAGACACCTCTTCACACGTCGGTGAACATCTCCTCACACGCTGCATGCACTGCACGCGCCTTCTTCGCTCGTTCCGCCTCGACCCGACCCTGCAAGTGACTCAGATCCGAGTGAACCCAAGATCCGGTTCTTGACCCGGGTCTGACCTCAGCGCCACGTCAGTGCGCATACCGCGCAAACGCCAGCAGGAGTGCCACATGGCAGAGGCGCCACGCCAGCAGGCCACTGCCACGTCATCAAGTGGGTCCCACAGACATGTCAGCGCCACGTCAGCAAGTGGACCCCACCGCCACGTCAACAGGGAACCCACTGCCACGTCAGCAGTTTGACCAGGTTTGATTGAAAACTTTGACTTAGCTTTTCGGGGTCGTTTTGGGTCCGTTTTTCGAGCGACTCAAACCATTTCTAGGGTTTTTGATCGTTTCAGATCCATCCGTGCTATCCATTTGAGCTAATTCCATCTCTAGATTAGCAAATCAAGATGTCGAATGAAAAGAGCTCAAAAATCGAAATGTTCAATGGGAACAATTTCGATTTCTGGAAAATGCAGATAGAAGACTATTTGTTTGGGAAGGAATTGTACTTACTGTTGAAGGGTAAGCCAACATCCATGAACGAGGACGAGTGGGAGTTGCTTGATTGAAAAGCCTTCGGAGCCATTAGAATGACGTTGTCGAAATCTGTGGCGTTCAATATCAAGCATATAACATCCACCAAATCTCTGATGGATGCACTCTCAAATATGTACGAGCAGCCTTCAACCGCAAACAAGGTGCATCTCATGAAAAAACTACTTACGATGAACATGTCTGCAGGTGAGAGTTTCAGCAGACATCTGAATAACTTCAATGAGTTGTCTGATCAACTCGCCTCAGTCGGGATAACGTTTGATGATGAGATTCGGGCTCTACTGATTCTCAGTCAGTTGCCTGAAAATTGGAATGGTGTCGTCACTGCCATCAGTAGCTCCGCAGGAAAATCGAAGCTTGTATATGATGAGGTTGTCAGCATGATTTTGATGGAGGAAATAAGAATGCAGCCAAACCATAGCTCTAATTCGAGTTCAGCCTTGAACATGGAGAGTCGAGGCAGAGGAAATAGCCATGGACGATCAAACAACTGCGGCAGATCTAGGCCTAGGTGGTCTCAATTCGGAAATCCTAGAGGTACTCAGGACATAGGTTCCCAGAGCACTAAAGTTATTGAGTGCTGGAACTGTGGAAAGACTGGTCATTACAGGAACCAGTGCAGGAGTCAAAAGAAAGAATTCGAGACGAGGGCAAAGACAGAAGCAAATATTGCTTCTGAGAATGATGAAATGTTGATCTGCTCTTCGGAGAGCAAGCAGGAGTCTTGGGTCATAGACTCCGGAGACTCATTTCATGCCACATGCTATAGAGATTGCCTAGAGGAGTATACACCAGGTAATTTTGGTAAGGTGTACCTTGGCAACGATCAACCTTGCGACATAACCGGCAAGGGAGTTGTGAAGATTAGTATAAACGGGTCAGTATGGAAACTGAAGGATGTCAGGTATATTCTAGACCTAAGAAAGAATTTGATCTCAGTGGGTCAGCTGGTAGATGAGGGATACAAGACGAAATTCATTGGCGATGAATGGAAAGTCTCAAAGGATGTACTAACGATTGTGCGAGGTAAGAAAAGCGGAACACTTTTTCTAACCTCCAATGCCTCCATATCTATTTCAGTTGCTGCAGGAAATGACGACAGCAACATCTGGCACCAACGACTTGGTCACATGAGCGAGAAGGGGCTCAAGGTGATGCACTCAAAGGAAAAATTGAGTGGTCTACAGTCAGTGCAGGTTGACATGTGTGAGGATTGTATAGTCAGGAAACAGAAGAGGGTTAGTTTCCAGATAAACACCCATGAATGTGTTGGGACACATCAGCAGAATACCGAGAGTCCTCAGGTGGAGGAACCAATGGAGCAGATTGTCGCACCACCATCTCCTACTCTAGTTCCGGAGTTTAGGAGACCTACTCGGTCTCATATATTAGACAGAAGGTATATTGATTACTTACTTCCTACATATGGAGGAGAGCCCGAATTCAATGATGAAGCATGTTAAGTGGCAGATATGAGCAAGTGGGAGCTTGCGATGAAGGATGAGATGAAGTCCCTCACTTCCAACAGAATGTGGAAGTTGCCCAAAGGCCTTCATAACAAGTGGGTGTACAAAATCGAAGAGGAGCATGACGGCTCCAGAAGGTACAAGCCTCAGTTAGTAGTCAAAGACTTTGAGCAGAAGGAAGGGATTGACTACACCGGCATTTTTACACCAGTTGTGAAGATGACAGCCATCAGATAAGTTCGCAGAAATCGAGCAGACAGGAAAGTGGCGACTACAGAGGAACTAAAGTTGTGTTCAACTTCAGTTGGTCTTCATGCTTGAAGACACATATTATGAGTACATCATTTATTCATGATACTGGTTGAGAAAGTGTCTTTGTCTCCAGGTGGGAGATTGTTAGAGATAGAGCCAGAAACACAGCTGGAGACGCGTTGTTATTGAGTCAGAAAACGCGTGAAATTTATTCTCCATTAATCTCAGTTTTAAACTTCTAATTTGTATTGATTGTCATTTAAACTTCCAAGCCTATAAAAGAGGGCTGTGGAAGATGTTTTTTATATAATACAATAGCACAGCACAACACAGTGCAGAGAGAGCACAGAGAGTGCAGAGAGAGCTGAGAGGAAGAAGGGAGGAAGAGAGAGAGAGAGAAAGAGAATTGTAACATTTTTCGGCGAGTAATTGAATAGTTGGTGTGTGCTACGTGGACGTAGGTCGTTCTTGACCGAACCACATAAATTTCTTGGTGTCACTTTCTTCTAGATGCTCACAGGGTCCTAACATGCTTATCGGAAGTTGGCTCGTATGGGTGCCTAGACGAGGAAGGTGTTTGATGAGAAGAGAGAAAATTCGGGTGCAATAGGGACAAAGCTTTAAAGGAGAGACACTAGAGGAGAATTAAGGCAGTGGAATACTCTCTTACAAAGGAGGAGGTTGGGTTTAGAAATGGAGAAAGGAAAGAAAAGAACGTTAAGAAATAGGGGGATTTTTCGGATTCAGAAAGTAATGATTTGAGTGAATTTGACTGTGGTTGGGGGGTTATTGTTGGATGAGATTTGAAAACAATATAGGTAAGTTTATGATTTTTGCTACGAAGTAGGGGATTTATCTTATGTTCATCCTGCCCCACTAGAAGGTTTGGAGGGAGTGTGTTTACAGGATAGGGATGGAATATTGCCTACTTCCCTGGAGGAAATCCCCAAGGAGGATTTAGAGGCTCAAGAACTTTTGGATAAATTGATTTAAAGTTGAGTGATATAGGAGAAAATGAGGTTTGCTTAAATGGCGGCAAAAATCATAAATTGAAGGGTCAAAGAGAATTAGTGAATTTGAAGAGTTCAGAAAATTATGATGGAAGGGATCTGAAAAGGGATTTTCTGGTTAATTTAATCTAGTTTCATGGTGTGATCTTAGGTTTTTTTGTTGTTTTTTTTGTTCTTTTCTTTCTTTCTTTTCTGTTCTTTTGGCAGTCTCCGTAACCCTGTACATTGTGCCTTCTTTTTTCCCTATCTAATATACTTTCTTATTAAAAAAAATATATATTTGTTCACCATTCAGAAATTGGTAACTTGAATTCATAACATAAATCATGAAAAGAGATAGCTATAACATTACAAAGTTCAAATTATTTGCAAGATTTTCTTTTTTACAATACAACTTACAATTATTTTGGATAGGTTGAGATTCAAAAATTTTAAAGATCTACTCATATTATGATATTCCTTTTATATAAACATGGAGTTAAAATTTTTGAGTCAATCTAACTTGAGAATCACACCCAAAACATGTAAGTCTCAACTAATAAGGCACAAAAGCGTGCCTTTTGTACAAATGTGCAAGGCTGTAATTCTTAGCATGTAATGTGTTAACCTTTTTGGGATGGTATTTAGATTGAGCTTCAAGGCGTTTTAGGCATGCCTTGCTCAAGGCAAGCCTCAATTGAGCTTTTAAAACATTGCAATGACCTAATATAAAAAATTAGGGCCTGTGTAGCTGCGTTTCTTTTTCCATTCTTAGTTTTCCAATGAATAATAGAAAATCCTGCTTATTTTTCAGTTCTGCAACACTTGTATAAAACTGGAAAAGAATAATAAAATTTGGCACCATTCACTTGTTTAAAATAATTTTGTTTTCCATTTCAAAATTTTTAAATAATTACAAAATTGGCACCCTGTTTCCAATTTTCTAAATTTGCATTGAAAAGTCAAAGGACATTTAATTTTTTTTTTTCTAGATTTCTGATTTCTAATATAATTTTAGGAAAATCAATGAACAAAATGTCATTTTTTGTAATTATTAGGAAATCTAGAAATGAGAGTAAAAATTGTTTTCCACAACCAAACAAACCCTTTATTTTCTACCATTTCAATACAAATCTTGGAAAACTGAAAAATAACCTGGCATTCCTTGTAATTCTTTGGAAAATTAAAAATGGAAAATGAAACCACAACTAAGTAGGCCCTCAGATAGCACACATCCAATTAAAATATTCATTTTTCTCTGTCATAATATAAATATTAACCTGAATTTTCAGCACATGTTTGGCAATGGTTGCTCATTTGTGCAAGAATGAGAGGGCAAAATTTTCAACACTGCATCCTTGCCACATCTGGTAATGATATTGTGAGCTTTGAACTTCCAATAAATGGTCCCAGTGGCTTCTTGTATGGTTGGAAGTTCTAGTAATGTCTATGGGGACATGGATCACCACAGGTTGAGAGGCAATGATCAAGCCTGACGAGTAGAAAATGATTATTTCTCTCTTTAGCTACAGTTTGAAAGGTTGATGGTCAATTTGTGTGAAATGAAATTCAGTATAATACTCGTTTAGTTTACTGAATGAGATCACAACAGAATTTTGTCTCAGTTGAGACATGACTAATTTATTTATCTGTGGTTGGGTTTCATTTTTAGAGAATATTTCCTTGTAATCTAGAACTACAAGATTGGTCCCAATGAAACGAGTGGGCTCACCTCTTCCTTGCAGGGTGACAATCCATTTCTAGAGTGCCCTCTTTTCTTGTTTTGGTGAAGCTTGGGTGCCACCAATGGTGGTGAGCAATTTTGTGCTTGTAAGATTTTGGGGTTTTGGTAAGAGCATGAAGCAGTTTTTGGAGCAGTGCAGTTTTCGCTATTTTGTAGACCTCTTGGATTGAGAGCAGCGCAAGAACTCTCAATGATTACATAATCACTCCTTGTTTTTTGTGTGATACAAGCAGTGTTCTTGGCCTCTTTTTGGGCCCATTCCTTCAGGTTTTTTTGGGGGTTTGCCACTGCCTGGTCTTGTTAGGGACTGGAAGGCAATGTTCTTGTAAATTTTCTGGTTTTTTTCTTTTGCTCTTTGGAAGACATCTTGTTCTCCTTCTATTTTACTTATTTGGTTAGTTACTACTACATTTTTTCTTATCCCAAAAAAAAAGGTCTGAAGGAGTTCAAGCTTGAAGAAGTTCTTTAATATTCCACTTAAACCACAAAATGGATGTTAGTCTAGCTTTAGTAGGTTAAGTCAAATTATGGCATATACTTTTCAGCATTTTTCTCCAAGGGTTTGTGCAGGGTGCAGATGGAGGGAGTATTCCATAAAGAAAAATTTTGGGTTGAACACTGAAAAAAGCACCAGCTAAACTCTAACTGAGGTAGTTTGGAACATAAGACTTCCTAATGTTAACAGAAAATGTTTACAAGAAAGCATATTGCCTGCTGAGAAAAATTCTGCAGGCACAACAAAACATTGGGTAACTAAAGCACTCCATCCAGTCTAATGAAAATGCAAAGAAAAAATGGTAATATAATGCCAGCGAGAATTCTTATGGAGCAGGGGAAAAAGAAAAGGAAATGGCCACGACAAACAAAAAGTGCTCTTTAAAAAGCATGCTTACCTCTTTTAAACGCTTAACTCTACTTCCCAAAATCTTTTTCTGTTCTGCAATCTCATCCAATAGCCCTCCAGCTTTCTGCTCCATCAAACCCAGCAACTTCTTTATACCATATTTAACAGTGCTATGAGGTTTGCTTAATCCTGGAAAGCTATAAAATGCATCCGCTAAAAGAGGGTCTAGAGCCAGAAACCCAAATGCGAGCCCCCCAGTAAGCATCTTCAAAGACAGCCCTCCAAGCAACGATACACAAAAAGATGATTTGCCAGAGGAGTTCAACTTTGCCAGACTACCCTCCAAATCCCAACCACCCCAACCATTAAAATCAAGTTCCAGTCCAGAGAATGAAGTATCAATCACAACTTTGGCCCCAAATTTAGCACAAATAGATAGTATGTTTTCTATCTCTTCACTGCTATAAAGCAAGCCAGTTGGGTTGATCGTTGGTCCGCAGATGTAAAGCCAAGGCTTATTCACAGTCTCGAATACACCAGTAAGTATCTTCTGTGTCAACTTAAAACCTACTTCTGAGCGAGTAGGAATATTCACAACGTTTGCTTTCAAAAATTTGGCGGCAGATACATAATTCCCAGGTGAGCCAGCAGGGAAGCACAATGTTCCACCTTCTTGGATGCAGCAAAGAACAAGCTTATTGAAAAGAGCCAGTGAGCGATCTGCATAAATAAATTTCGTACTGCCATTAGTTGGAAACCCATAATTGCTCTTGACAAATTGTTTGAAGATAGCTGTCACATCAGTTTCTGATTCGGTTACATTCTGTCTTGCAAAACTTTCAAAGATAGCAGCCTTCACAGGAGATGGTATTGGCAAGAAGCATTGATCCACATCCATGTGTATCAGGGAAGAGTTCTTTGCATCACTGATTGATAATTCGGCTTTATTCAGGACTGAGATGGCCGAAGTAGCAAACCCAATCATCTCAACAGATTTGGCCTTTTCGCATTCTCTCTGTAGGACATGTATTCAGGATTACTTTAATTGACAATATTGTCCCCAGGTAAAACAAAATTAGTTTGCAGAGAATCTACTGTAACTGTTCATAATTAGTAACATATAACAAACTGCACCTTCAAGTCAACACACAGAGACACACACACAAACACACTCATACATAATATACACTATTAAACATATAATTCATGATACATCAGAAAAAGATGAATCATGATAGAATTAAATCAGGAAAAAAGATTAGGGCTCTCAAAATGTTTCATGTAATAGTGAATTTTTTATGTGTTTCAAAAGGTTTCCACTTCCAAGGTCCATGGCAAAAATAAATCAGGTAGAGCTAGGACCATGTTCATCCTTTGTCCAGATAATGATATGTGCTCCATGAATTGAGAACAATATTTTCCTAAGACAGGCACACTGCAGTTCAGGGTCTGCCTGACATTTTTTTTTTTTGGATGAGGAACAAGAATGAAAAACAAAATTGAATGATAATGAAATAATGCAAGGTCTAATAAATATTATATATTTTTTTAAAATGCAACACCAAATGCACAAGGCTCCTACATTGTAGAAGGTCGGGGAGGGCAAGATGTATGCAATCTCACCTCCATGCTTGGAGAGACTGCTTTTGTGATTAAACTCATGACCTTTGGAATTCGATGTAAGACAAGGCCCACCTTCTCTATTACAAATATATAAAATTTTTATGTTTCCTTGTCTTCTCTAATATATTTAACAGATGACCTCCCTCTCTAGCTTCTATATTTGATAAGAAGATACAATGTTGGGTCAACATTTGGAAGAATAACATAAAACTCAAAAATTAAGGGAAAAAGTGAAGAACTAATTTATCAAAATGTGGTTTATTTCTAAAATAGTCAAATATTCAAATGCATATTCAATGAGAGAAACAAATGGCCAATGAACCTTGGATGGTGGATGTCGATCAGCAAGCTGAAAGGCCAGAAGTTCGTGGAACAGACGACCATAATAGTACTGACTGATTAGTGCAGTACTCCCTTCTAATAGTTCCACGGTCTTGGACAATGATTTAAAGATGCTCTCCTCTTCTGAAATTACAAAAGCTACTTCCAGGTCTGAATATACCTGGAAAGAGAGTTTGAAAGCCATTAGCCATTAGTACAAATGGGGCGAGATTGAATACCAAATGAAGTCTATAATTCTCTAATTAACAGCCTAACTAGGCATACTTCAGCTAATCACAGATAAAAGGAACAAGTACCCGATTTCTTAATAGGCCACATATAATTGCTGCATGTGAGGGGAGAGTAGTTCCAGCAAGATATTTCAAGACCCCATTTGAACCTGGGAGGCTGGATAGCTCAAAGTGGTCAGATATGTCTAGGAAAAGACGTGATCCAGTTTCTCTCGTGGTATCTAAAAGGTGCTCAAATGCTGAACTAGTAACAGCTTCAAAATGAGCCATTCCAGTAACTACGACCTGTGGCTTCAATTTTTTTATTAGCTCAATTATCAAATCTGACTGGCGTGGTGCTTCAATGACTGTAAGTACGTCCTCTGGTGAATTATCAGTTTCTGAATTCTACGAGAACAATATATTACAAAATTACGATTTAGACAGGCACCAAACAAAGTGATCAATAGCTTTAAATAAGCACCTTCTGAATTCTACAATAAAGAAAACATTATGAAATTGCTCTTTAGATCAGCACCAAACAAACAACCAACATTTTGAAATAAGCTCCAAGGGCAGGGGCATTTCCAAACCTTACGTAGATACACTTTGTAGTGTATGGACACCAAAAAAAGTTTTAAAACAAAGCACTGGGTGCTTTCAAAAGCCCCCACACATGAAAACCTACCACATAGTTAATGATGAGTAAAATCATACAAATTTCAGTTGAAATAAAATTAACTCATTGGAAATATTATTTAAAGCACCACATTCTTTCATGTCCATTACAAGATCCTAAAGAAATTACCATTGATTTATTGGCAAAATAACTCAGCCAATGACGAGATACAAATACAGTTATTCATTCGGCAAAGAATTTTGAATGAATAACAAAATGCATTCTCGACCATATACCAAAATGATACCATACCATTGTTGTCACTCAAATTTACATTTATGATATTTTTATTAGGGAATAAAGTAAGCTTTCAAGAGTTATGTTTGTTAGGAGTATTGTGTAAATTAGAAGACTTAATCACAATGAGAGGCCTCTCCTTCTATTTATAACACAGTACATGACAATGACCATAATACCCTTACTAACTCATGCACTCATTCACACCTATATGACAATAACACTGTTTTAAAAGGGTAAGGCGAGATGTTTTACCAAGCCTCAACGCGTTAAGCCTTTTGGGGAGTTTTTTCCGGTTTTATCCTTTTTTTTTTTAATATATTAAAGAATACCTTTTCTGGGAAAATATTTCCCGCAATAACCCTAACGTAATCTCGCTACTCCAAGTAGCGAGATTTGCCTGATGTCATTACCATAAAAAAAATATTTTTTAATATATTTTTTTTAAAAATGATAAATCGGGAAATAAATTCTTTTAATATATTTTTTAAAAAAAATAATAAATTGGGAAATAAATTCTTATACGTAATAAATCGATTTATTATTATTATAATAATAAATGATAAATTTATTTCCTGATTTATCATTTTTTTTTTAAATATATTAAAAGAATTTATTGCATAATAAATTGAAAATTTGAACTTTATTTAAATTACCAATTTTAATTGTACCTGAAATTAATATATATATTGACACAACAAAAAAATTACTTTGATATTTACTTCAATACCAGATTTTTTTGTGATAAACTGCTTTTTTACTGTACAAAAATGAATATAAAAAAATAAAAATGATACCATACTTTATATTCTAATTATTGAGATTAATTAGGCGGTTTGTCATCACTTGAGATGTTCCAAAAGACTCATATATATTAAAATTATGAGTAATAAAAAATAAAAAAATAAAAAAATTAGGAAATATTTTAATTCAATTAAATTATCAATTTTTGAGATTTTTTTTTTTAAAAAAATTAAAGAACCAAAGCAATGCATACAAGGTAAGAATTACAGATAATTATATGGATATTTTAGAAAATTTTAAAATAGTGTAATATATATATATATATATATATATAGTACATAATAATTTTATAAATGATTTTATATTTTAAAATTTGAATAAATCTTCATAACTTTTTATTATTATTTCTTAAAATAATAAATATAAAAAGGGGAGAGACGCAAAAGTTTTTTTAAATATTAAAATTAGTAATTTAAATAAAGTTCAAATTTTCAATTTATTATGCAATAAGTTCTTTTAATATATTTTTTAAAAAAAATGATAAATCGAAAAATAAATTTATCATTTATTATTATAATAATAATAAATTGATTTATTACATATAAGAATTTATTTTCCAATTTATCATTTTTTTAAAAAATATAATAAATAATATTTTTTTTACAGGAATGACACGTGACAAATTTCGCTATTCCAAATAGCGAGAATACGTCAGGATTATTTCGGAAAATATTTTTTCAAAAAATGTATTCTTTAATATATTTAAAAAAAAAAGGGATAAAACTGGAAAAAAACTCACCTTTTGGGACTATATATTTTAAAATAATTAATAAATAAAAATTATATATATAGTATTAAAATGAGAAAAATGTTAGAATAATGGAGAAAATATGTACTTTTAAACAAAATCTCCTCTTTTTTTTTGCCCCTCGAATCAGCTTCAGACATTTCAGGAGGTGCGGATTTAATTTAAACAATTAAAATATGAAACAAAAACCTGAGAGACAATAAAAACTCAGACACGTCGGACAGAGGCTTCGAAAGAGAGAGAGAGAGAGCAGAGACAGAGCAGATGCTTCGAGAGAGAGCAGAGGCTTCGTCGGGCTTCGTCCAGGCTTCGAAAGAGAGAGTAGAGGGTTCGCCGAGCTTCGTCGAGCTTCGACCAGGCTTCGAAAGAGAGAGCAGAGGGTTCGCCGAGCTTCGTCCAGGCTTCGAAAGAGAGAGCAGAGGGTCCGCCGAGCTTCGTCGAGCTTCTTCGAGTCTTCAAAAGAGAGAGCAGAGGCTTCGTCGAGCTTCGTCCAGGCTTCGAAGAGAGAGCGAAGGCTTCGTCAGGCTTAAGCGACAGAGCAGTGGAGAAGAAGCTTCGCGGGAGACCGAAAGGCGTACGCCTTGCTTATGAGGCGTAAAAAAGCGTGGTTTTTTGGCCGGGGCGTACACTTTGTTGGCTGAGGCGAACGCTTTCTTGGATTTACGCCTTTACACATACGCCTTGAGGCGTTTTTGTCCCAAAACGCACCGAGGCGCGCCTCAAAAACGCCTTTCAAAACACATAGCAATAATGCTAAATAATTAAAGTAACCAGTAACAATCCCCTGAATCATACGCTCCTACCTTGTTTCAAATGGGTTTAGCGTGAGCAGTCCCAAGACTTCAGTGAATAAATCAGCAACTTGGAATTCAGACTTGAGTGATTATAATAAGCTTCTGCACAAGTTTCTTATGCTAAATAATTAAAGTAACCAGTAACACTCCCCTGAATCATATGCTCCTACCTTGTTCCAAATGGGTTTAGCGTGAGCAGTCCCAAGACTTTAGTGAATAAATCAGCAACTTGGAATTCAGACTTGAGTGATTATAATAAGCTTCTGCACAAGTTTCTTCGAAACAAAGTGACAATAAGCGTCAACGTGTTTCTTCTACTCATGCACTGGGCTGGAGGCAATATGAATAGCAGCGTGATTATCACACATTAACTCGGTCACAGCTTGATATAAATTGTTCGTTCATGGCATTACAGCCATAGCTGCCAAAAGGTTCTGGGCCTAGTTTTGCTTATTTTTTTTATAAAAAAAAAAAAAATCTTATTCCCTGTACTGGGTTTATCCATTTTTTGTTTTTATTTCATGTGTAATTGGGCCGCACATGTGGGGCAGTGTAAGGCTTGATATGCATTGTTGGTCCCCAACCTATGAGGTTAAGTTTTTAAGAAAAGTGGTAATCTAATAAGCTCTATAGAGAATGTGGAAAATCACGCTCTTCCAACATACAAGCTCACATGTAGTGTAGGCCATGGCCCGATACTCTTAACTCAGCACTAGACCGGTCCAAAACACATCATCCCATTGTGGATGTTTTGTCGAAAGGTTACCTAGCCTAATTGCATTTATATATTCTTGGACATGAGTGTGACCCAAACCCTTATGAAACCTGCCCTAGATGCACTTTGACGTATCTCAAGATATGAATGAGTTAAATGCACTTGTTAATAACACAATGCAATAGTTACAACAAAAATCTTGAAAAAACCAAGCTCTTTAAAACTTAAGACCAACATAGACCACTTGAAGACACGATTTCCACGAAAGTCATGCTTATCTTTTCAATGCTACAAAGACAGATAAGGCTTTTACCCTTCTGCTAACCTTATCTAAGTGGAGTGGATCAAAGGTCGCCTTTGGCTTAAATAAATCTTCGAGGATTACACAAATAACAATGATCTATGCATAGTCATTCCAGGTCCACATATGTTGGAGTTAGTTGTTATACAATTGATAAAACCTAAAATGGATGAAACAACTTGTTTGTTTATCTCTCCACATACAATTGGTTTGCATATATGGGCTAATGTTAAGGCTTGATATACATTATTGCCCCACAACCTGAAAGCTTGAGCTTTTTAGAAAAGTGGTAATTTAACAACCTCCATAGGTGGTGAATGTGGAAAATCAAGTTCTTCCAACATACAAGCTCACATTTATTGTGGGCCGTGGTTTGGTACTCAAACCTAGCATTTGACCTGTCCATCATAGTTTGTTTCTCTCATCTAGGAAATTGAGTTACCGTTAACCACCAACAAAAACACATTATCTAGTTGTGATATTCTGTTGAAAGGTTACCCGGACCTATTGCATTTGTACATCCTTGGACACGAGTGTGACCCACACCCTAATGAGACCTCCCTCAGGCGCACTTTGAGGTATCTCAAGATGCGAATGTTTGCATCCCAATGACATGTTCTTTTAGAATCAAGAAATTGGCTCAAAACACCTATTGTGAAAGATATATGTGGTCGAATGATTGTAAGATAGACTATCCAATGAGCCTCCAATATTGTCTAGGATCAACCAAGAAATTGCTCACATCTAGCACTAATTTGTTGTTAGGATCCATGGGTGTATCTTTGGATCCCAACAACCCAATCTCATCTAAAAGCTTTAAAACATACTTCCCGTCTAAGGTCAATGACAAGGGGTGGCTAAGGACATGAAACAAACAAGTTGAGGCAAGCGTGGAGACTAGGGGGAATGTGTCAAAACAATCCAAACCATGCACGTGAGTATATCCTTTAGCAACAGGTGGGCCTTTAAATAAGCCATAAAACCATTTGGATTGACTTTCAAAATATAGACCTAGCGATAACAAACTATAGACTTATCAAGGGGAAGGAGTACTAGATTACAATTTTTATCATCTTGTAATGTAGGCATCGCCTCAACTATTGTAGTCCTTTACCATAATGGGATTCGGCCTTAGAGACCGATTTAGGAAGAGCAATAGTTAAAGTACTAACAAAACATTCATATAAGGTGAGAAGAAATTATAGCAAACAAAATTCAAGATTCGATGTTGGTACAGATGTGTTTACCTTTCCAAATAGCAATAGGAAGATGAAGATTAACATTTTGGAGAACCAGATCATAGGAAACTAGGGGCAAAGAAGTAAAATCTAGAGAAAACTCTCCTTCCTCAAGTCGCCACGAGTGTATACCTACAAATTAGGATGATCTAAGTGACAAGAAGGGCTCTGATGAAGATGTAGGACGGACAGAGATAAGAGGTTAGGATTTGGAAGGATACGTAGAGGAAGCAACTCATCAAGCAAGGAATTAAAATAGTATGGTGTAGACTCAAAGAAGGTAACATGAGCATAGACAAAGAATTGATGTAAAGTAGGACTATAACATTGACATCCCTTTTTGAGAATAAGCGTAGCCCAAAAATATACGTATGTATGTGCATATACATATATATATATATATATATATATTTGACAATAAGC
Organism: Malania oleifera; assembly: GCF_029873635.1. Taxonomy (NCBI): domain Eukaryota; kingdom Viridiplantae; phylum Streptophyta; class Magnoliopsida; order Santalales; family Ximeniaceae; genus Malania; species Malania oleifera. The sequence goes on from NC_080425.1 coordinate 813,941, forward strand.
CCAGAAAAATATATTTGACAGTACAATGATCCAATTTATCCATTCCTAGACTTAATCGGTGGACAAAGAACACACAGCTAAATATATGAGAGAGTGAGAACAAAGGGGCCTTTGGGAAGAGAATTGAATAGGGTATTTTACCACCAAGGACATAGGAAAACACTTTATTGATTAGAGAGGAAGCAATGTGCACAACATCATTCCAAAAGACTTTAGGGAGATTTATTTGATACAAAAGGGGATGAGCGACTTCGAGAATATGCCTATTTTCCTCTTTATGACAACATTTTTAGTAGCAAAGTGTAGGCACAAGATGACTTACCACACAAGAGTTGGTCATATTTGTAATGAATTGGATACTAAAGTCCTCCATAACATTATCACTATGTAAGTATCCTAACTAGTATGATAAAGATGAGTCCTTATTTGAGAGTTAAAGGTACAAAAGATTTTAGAGAACGATCTTCAGTTAAATAAATCCAAGTCCTATACATCAATAAACATAACCAAATATCAGAACCCCAACTTTAACATGACACGACTATAACTCAAAGCATCGGAATGAACTAACATGAAAGGATTGACCATCTGTTTATTGACTAGGGAAGCAAAGGGAACACGATGGTTCTTTCCAATTGACAAGGCTCACACTCAAGATCAAACACATAACTCAAGGTAGGAATTAGTTGTTTCAACTTGTTCAATAAAAGATAACCAAAATGTGTAGCGGCAATGTACACAACAGGAGAGAGTGACTCAAAGTAGATTGTGAAAGGCTATACTATACCCTCCTAAGGTGCTGCTAAATGGAAGGATCTTATCAACGTCCATGAATAATAAATAGATTGAACCGCCAATAAGAATCAAGAAAGAAGGTTGCAGAACAATTTAGCAACCATGTAATCTTACAAATATTAAAGGGGTATTTAGGAGTATGCAACGAAAGAAAGGAAGATTGAAGGAGTAGGGTTACTATTTCTATCCCCATAATTGTAATAGTGGACCCATCAACATCGGTAACTCGGGGTAGGTTTCCCAAATACTAGAGGGTTAGAAAAAAAAATGTGGTTACACTTGTCGTATGGTCAGTGGTGGCAGAGTCAATGATCGAAGGACTAGTGGGAGAAACATTTGATGACGTACAACCTATAGGGTTACCTAGAAAAAAATGCGAAGTGATGAGATGCTTGTTGGGATGCCTGATATTGCAGGAACCTTAAATACTTCTCCTTTGAGACACTTCCGGAATGCTGTTCACCAATGGTTGAAGTGCTGATGAAGGAAACATACTTTGAGGATTCTTGGGCTCCACCACAGCACACAATCTTCACCACAGGAGCGAATTAAAGACACTCAATGAGCAAGATACGTTTGGTATCCATGGACTCCATCCAGATGCACAACCTTGACCACAAGCAAACACAAACGCACAACAAAAACAACATAAAAAACAGGAGCAAATCACAAACATAGCAACATGACACTGTTTTGGGCTCAATGAACTGAGTAAAGACTGAAAAACAGCCTCCAGCAGTAGTGCACTAGCATGTGCTGCACATGAACAACTAATGGTGATATCTATGACAAAAATCCATCACCAAAAACTCAATAATATTATTTATACAGGGATTCGAACAATATAGGATCAAATCATGGATATATGGAGCTTCAAGCACTGGCATGTGGGGTTGGCACTGCCAGCCTTTGACTGGCGTGTGAGGACTGCTCCAGTGATGGGATTTCTGGTTTTGGAAGATTGGCAGTGCCTGTGGATGGCTATGGTGTTGGTTTTGCAAGATCTAAAGGGATTTGGGTGTTCCAAAACTGGCAATGTTGTTCAGGGAATTTCCAGTGACCACTGTGTCTTCCAGTAGCAGCTGGCTGGTTTTCAGCTCTATGGTGGTGCTAGCAATTCTCCTACAATGGTAGACAGAGAGGATTTAGGGTTTTCAGGCTTCAGTTTAACAATGGCTGCAGCACTTAGGGTTTAGGTCTCTTTACTCTCTTGACCATGCTCAAAAACCATGTTAAGAATATTGTGCAAATTGGAAGACCTAATCAAAATGCCAGGTCTCTTCCTCTATGTATACCATATCCCATGTACATTACAATGACCATAGTACCCTTACTCATGCTTACAATAACAGCAATACCTTTACTAACTCATGCTTACTATAACAGCAATAACACAGCTAACTCATGCTTACTAGCACAGGCAATAACATAAAACAATAATGCTAACTAACTGAAGTACTGATTAACAATGTCGTCACCTGGAAAATTCAGATTTCAGGAGCAAATTATTTGAAGACCCACAATCAAGGGCACTACTTTTAGATATACAACTTAGATGATCATTAAATAATGAAATTGAAGAAGCACCACAAATATAACACACCTCAATTGTCAGAGAAGTTAACCATTGCCTGGGCAGATGCTGGGTCAGATGTTCATCAACAACTGCAAGACGTGGTGAGAATAATCGAAGAGCATTCTCAATTGCTGCAGCCCTTGAAGGAAACACAACAACATTCTTGTGCAAGAATAACAAAAAAAAAAGTATCAGGAACTCACATTCTTTAATCACCAATAAAAAAAAGTAGGAAATTACAGAGCTTTGCAATTTGTCCCAGAGTGAAATTATTATACACGTTAAGTGGGTCATATCAGGCTTTAGGAAAACCATTAATGCTGCAGAAAATTATCTCTTCTGCATTGTAAACATTATTCAAACAAATCTAGTAGAGCAGCAGATATAGCAATGAATAAGATCTCAAGTTAAAGAAACTGTTATTTACAATTGAAATTTTAAATTGGTGCATCCAGGGCCTAGGCTCCTACCTACCAAATAAAAAGCCATATGAAAGTTGCTTTTGTATCATAACATTCTCGAAGCATAAGCAACTCAAAACACATGTAACACATCCACCATTTTCATAGCAATCACGCGCAAATAAAAGGCTATATTTGTTTATCAATATGAAATATTTAGGCAATATATGAGCATAGCACCAACTTTCTGAGGATATTCTCATAGATAATGAAGATGGGCAGAAAAGATTCATATGGCTATGTAGAACTTGAGGCACGTTTGTTGCTGTTTTTGCTTAAGCATCACACCAAACAATCGCATAAGCATTGCACCAACAAATTGCATAAGCATTGCACCAACAAATTACATAAGCATTGCACCAAGCAATTACATAAGCATCGTGTCAAAAAACAGTCACTGGACCTGCCATCATGAACATCATTTCTATAGGTAATGATACAAGTCAAATGAAGTGAAGTTGAACAAATGAATATCTTTGTATCCCCCAATATTCTCTTTTTGCTCAAGCCTTAAGCAAATAGAAATTGTGCCTCTTGACACACAGAGCAGAATGAAGCTAAGTATATTTTAGACACATAGAGCTCAGATTATTTCTTACATCAGCATCAAGTGGAATGTGGTGGTAAGTTTTCATAAAGCCTGAAATGAGATTACGAAATTGTTTGCTTCCAGCTGGTGGCTCATATGGGAAAAATGAACTCTCTTTCAAAACACTAGCAAAATGTGCTAGGAATGGAATCTTCTCATCAGCAACAGAATCGTCATCAAAAGACAAATCCAAAGAGCTACTGATATCTTGGAATCCATTTTTGAGAAACTCAAAAATTGTCTTAACCTGTTAGTTTATTCCAATGACGATTCCATTAGTTTTCTGCCCTATCAGAGGCAATAATTCACTTTGTGAAAATAAAAGCCAAACCTGATTTGGCTGACGAAGTTGACAACTGTAAACTGATAAAGCATGAGAAATACGGCCACCAGCCTTTCCATAGGCCCATGCTGTTCGGGCACATATTGGCTGATCTGCAACAAGACCCATGAAAAATTCAAATCGATGTGGACTATTCTTCTCAATTTCAACCAAGGCTGAAATATCTGTATCACCAGCCTGCAAAACAACACATATTCAGGAACAGTCACTTGCAAAGGAGAAATTATTTTCACTAGTCCCGGGATTGCTTGCCTGAATAACTTTTGTCTGCCAGAGCTTGGTAACACGGAAACCACGGCGTTCAAACAACCGTTTACAAACAGCTTGTCCCGGACGGCCTCCCATATTAAAGATCATAATCCCCATAGGTTGGATGACAGCTATTCCTTCCTCAACTGCCCTGGCAATTAGACCCAAGCCAAACTGATCCTCAACAAAACCCTAAATAGAAAAACACCAGCAATGAATTATAATCAGACAATCTTGATCCTTCGAACCAACTGCAACTAGAGGATGGAAGATCAGCCAATACAGTTATACTGTCATCTGCATGGCTGAGCACTTACAATTTACAAAGGAGGATGAACATAAAGTTATTGTATTTACAACAAAGTGCATCATCATGACACTTATGCATACATGAAACTGGCACCGTGGGAAGTACAGTAATCGAAGTCATAAAATTTTCTTGAAGAAAGGACAAAAAGGGGATTCAGCATTTCTCTATAACTTGATCAGGACGCATAATCAAGCCACAATGATTTTCAATAAAGGAAGCAAAGATTTTCCTAAATTATAACACGTGCATGAGCCTTTTTAAAATTTTAGTTTAATGTTTTACCTTGCCAAAATCCTAACTTCATAGATCACAGATACAGAAAAAATTGTTGGTAAGCAAACTGGATGTCAAAACTCAAAACAAACAATACCAAATTCCAAGCAGATGCTTAGGTGAGGACTGAAAAAAAGTAATGTAAATCAGGTTCCAGTCTATTCACATAAAACAAATTAGAGATCAATATTTTGGAACTGGATCTCAGCAAGCTGAATTTAGAGAATAGTGTCAATCGCTAGTGAATCAAGAAATGGTACAAGTTGTAATACAACCAAAGGAGATGCTGTATCTACCAAACAACATGATTTTTTAATGCCAACAATAACGTTTTTATATTGAAAGAGCATGGGAATCCAAAAATGTATTCTAGTTGTAGTTTCCCACATGAAGCAACAGTTTGTTCTCAAAAACTTTGCAGAAGGGTACTAAATCTTTGAGATACTGATATCCGTCAAATGACACCAGAAGAATTTGAATCTCTTCTAACCTGAAGTGCGCAATAGTTACTCAATGAATGCAGAAACTCCTCGCTTGCATTTTCCGTAATAATCTTTGACATTGCATCTGGATTTGGATTTAGAATCTGCAAGAAGAAAACCAGGAGCAAGAAGTGGCCAAAAGCTGATTAAGGAATCCTAAAAGAAGAAGAAGAAGAAGAAGAGTGCCACAAGCTGGCATATAATAGATTACAAAAAGTTCCATGGGGGTTAAAAGAAGACAACAAATAAATTCAACAATAAAAATATCACAGTAAGACATCTACGGATTGTGGCATTACCTGCGGTATGCATCCAACAATTCGTTCAAGTTTTATGTTGTTATCTCTGCAGTAAGCTAGCAAATCAGATTCATGAAACTCCACCCTATCAAGTAAAGTTTTCTTTTCCCCATCATAGATAGGTTGACCATCATCATCCAAAGCATTAAAGAACAAGTTTATCCATGAAATTTTTACTGCTCTCGGATTAATATCAAGGCCATAGACCTGTAAGAAGTTATTTAGGTACTACTTTGAGAACCCCCAAAAATAAATATTTATTCAAAAAAAAATTGAAATTACAAACCTTCAAAGGTGACCACTTCTCAGCAAGGGCAATAGATATCCATCCATTTCCACAGCCAAGTTCAGCAACTGTCTTGTCCTTAAAGATAGAATCGGGATGTCTATTGAGTCCTTCATAAAAAGTGAAGGACCAGTCTTCTGGGAAAAAAATGCTGGGGATAATCATCATAGTTAATTTCTTCCTCCTTTGGTAGCCTGCAATCAACAAAGTACGGTATTCAAACGGCTAATTCAACAACCATGGAAAAACAAATAACAAAAGATCATTGGAAAATCCACAATATAGCAAAACCCAGCTATTTTTTAAAGAACAATGTTGAAATAATATGAAATTGAATGTTCATTCAACATGCCCAGCAAAATCTGTTAAAGGGGAAGAATGAGTGAATATACACTATATAGGCAAGATAATGTAATATACAAGCACTAAAGAAGCTTCAGAGTTGCTGCATTGTTAGATAAGGGGGCAAAGTTGAAAAATGAGACAAGCCAAGCCACAGATTGGGCCATTGAAGCTTAGCTCTATTGAAGTCTCAACAAGTTTCCTTGGGAGGTTTCAATCAATCATAAATTTAACATCTTAATAACAATTTTAGTATTATTCCAACATTACAAAATTCATTTATCTAAATCATTTTTTTAAATTGCATTTATGTAAACCCATGGACACGGCATACAAGCATGGGCCAGGATTAACTTGTAATGAACCAGGCTCTCTTACTACGATTTAAATATCTAAGAATTTGGACGAATTATTTGGAAAGCACAATGAAATAAGTATGACTGTATTGTATAAAATGACAAGAGATCCAGTAGTTTGGATAAATTCAGTCAAAGTATTTATTATTATTATTCTTATTCTTATTATTGTAAAAACAATGAATTTTTTCTATGTAACCGGAAAAAGATGAGAAACAAAGAGGGAAATGGCTTGGTGACAGTTTTCTAAAAGATTGAAGAAAGAATGAAGAAAAAACACAAATACAGTGGCTTCATTGTCACTGAAGGCGGTACTGTTCTGTTCTACTCTGTTGTTGTCGTTTTCTGTTTTGTTCTCTTCTGACACGCCATATTTATAAACCAAGGTGGAATGCCAGAATGGACATAATTCCGCCACCAAATTGGAAAAAACAATTTGCCATGTTTTTTGCAACAATTTAGAATGCTGATCCATTTTATCACAATACCAATCAAAATCTCTAAAAATAATAACATACTTTCCAAAAGTTCTTCCTCTCTCTCTCTCTCTCTCTCTCTCTCTCTCTCTCTCTCTCTCTCGATCGGGGAAAACAGACTAGGCGAATGCATTAATGTGAAACTGTATCGCATTGCAACAATAATCAAAACACGAGAATGTCGTTGACGAAGAAAGAGAGAAATTGTGTGCGTGCGTGTGTGCGCGTGTGTGAGGGAGAGAGAGAAAGAGAGATGGAAGGAGAGACCTTCGTATTGCTCGAGGAAGATGTCTTGGATTTGGAAATGGTAGGTGCGAAGGCAATGATCGGAGGAATCGTCGGAGGAGAAGCGGCGGTGGAGGCGAGACAAGAAGACGCGAGCGTGAGTTCGGGAAGAAGGATCTTCGAGGCGCTCCAGCAGTGATCTGAAGGCGCCGTAGGCTGCATCTCCCGACTGCTCGCACTGCTTCAAGAACTCCTCCATCGAATCCAACCCAACCCCTACGCCACCTTCCTTCTCCGCCATCTTTCTCTCTCACACGCGCGCGCGCGCGCACACACACACACAGTAGTTTCTGGTATTCAATGAAGAGCACCACACCAGCTCTAGCAGCACTCACTGTATGCTCGTCGTAAAGAGGAGGAGAAGAACAGAGCTAAAAAAGAGAGGGAGAACGCAACGCCCGGTGGGGTTTATAATGGCTTCGCACATTCACATTCGCCCGCAGCTGCAGCATCAACCAGACGGCCGATACCGGCTCTGCTCTTTGTTTTCTTATGTATATCTATTTTTTTATTTACATTTTATAGATGGTCAAATCAATAAAACGGAATACCAATTCTGTACTCTCTCTCATTAAGAAGATTTATTCGGGCAGCGGACCGAGTCAATGCACGCTATATTAATATTTTACATAATATCCAAACGCACATGAATAGTTAGCTTGGTAACATAAAAAATATTTATAGAATGTCGGAATGAAATGAAAAATTTTATCAAAATTTATAAAATTATAAATATCAATGTCATTCTATTCAATTCTTGGATATTGGACAAAACACATTATATGGCTTTTTTATATCAATGTTTAATCCAATAGGACAATCTTAACATGCATTTTATGATAAAATATTATATTGTAACTCATATACCCTAAATATATCAGTGTCAAAAAGTCAATCTACCATAAAGAAGAATTAAGGCACAACATCAATAAGGGCAGTCATCACTCAAAGACAACTGCTCAGTCAAAGCAATTGGCACCAACTCTATAATGACCAGAGTGATCTACGCTGGCACTGTAATGGCCAGGGTGATTCACGTCAAGCGTCATAATGGCAAATCTCCTAAGGGTTAAACCTCGTCAATATAAAAGGGAGCACTGCAAAGAGGCAAATATATCTCATTTTAAACTACTTTATTGTTGCTCTCAACCTCTCCCTTACTTAGGCCTTGGAGAGATCCCCCGAAATACACCCCAAGTCCTTCAAGCTACTCTTGTTTCATCTTTTTTTAAGTGATCAAGATCAGAAAATTCATCGGAGGTCATTCAACATTTTTATTCCACAACAATTGGCGTCGTCTTTGGGAAACACCTTTGAGAGGTTTCCTTCCTACTTCTGATCCTAGATCCTTGAAACATGACAATTTCCAACAATTCGAGCTTAGAGCCGGCTGCAGGTGATCAATTGCCCTAGTCTATCCACTCCACACCCGGAGACCATTCTGGTGTAATGAGGGGAGAATTTCTTACTTTCCAAAGAAGAATGAAAGACATGGCAGACTCCCATGGAAAACTTATTTCGCAACGGAAGGTTGAGGAGATTGTTGTAATCTTTAGCAGAACCGCCGGTAGAGGAGACAGTGGAGGTGTCCGGAGAAGGTACACCAAGCAAGTGCTCCTTACGCAAGGAAAGGAGCCGAACTACATGAAACAGAGGTGAGAGGATGTTATCACCTTCACTAAAGAAGACGAAAAGGATGTGCAACAACCTCATGATGATCCACTGGCGGAGTTGTTGCTGGTGGCCAACTACAGAGTAAGGAGGGTGCTAATCGAATGTGATAGTTCGGTTGACATTATCTTCTAGACAGCGTTACAAGAGATGGAAATAGGGAAAGAACGGCTAAAACCATCCCCTTCACCTTTGGTTGCGTTCGGAGGAGATGTGGTCCATCTAGTGGGCACGGTAACACTCCCAGTGGTAGTGGGAACATCTTCACAACAAATCACCCCGATGACGGACTTCCTGGTGGTCAACTGTCCCTTAGTTTACAATGCCATATTGGGATGCCCCACGCTCAATGCGGCCAAGGTGATAACCTCCACCTACCACTTGAAGGTGAAATTCCCTACTCCGTGAGGGATCGAGATGATCAAAGGGTACCAAACTGCGACTCGCCACTGCTGCATGATGGCATAGAAAAGTGAGAGCAAGGCACAAAGGACCCTCGCAATTGACGACCTAGAGGTAATAGGAGAATATCCATAGATCAACACGTTAGACGAAGATCTCATGAGCATCCCAATAAACAGTGACCAGGAGAAGTGTGTCCAAGTCGGGAGCCGCTTACTAGAAGTCTTAAAAATAGAGCTGAGCCGACTATTGAGGGAATATATAGACATTTTTGCCTGGTTAGTCGATGATATGCTGGGGATCGATCCCGCAATCATGGAACACAAGTTATAGGTGGAGCTTGTGAAACAAAATAAGAGGAGTTTCACTTTGGAGCGAGTCAGGGTGATAGACAAAGAGGTAATGAAACTTTTGAAGGCCAATTTTATAAGGGAAGTCAACTATCCAGAGTGGCTCAGCAACGTTGTCTTAGTAAAGAAGCCAAATGGAAGGTGGCGGAATTACATCGACTTCACAGACTTGAACAATGCATGCCCAAAGGGTAGCTTCCCCCTTCCAAGGATCGATCAGCTGGTGGACTCCACATCTGGACACGAACTCCTAAAGTTTCATGGATGCATACTCAAGGTATAACCAAATTTGTATGCACCCTGAAGATGAGGAGAAGGCACCGTTCATCAGCGAAAGGGGACTCTACTGCTACAAGGTTGTAACACCCCAAAAAATGATATGTCTGGGAGTGTAAAAATAAATAAATAAATTAAATTAAATTAAAATTAAATAATTAAATAATAATATAATATATATATATATATATATGTAATCAATCCTTCCTGATTCTTCAAGAAGGATTAAATTCAATTTCAATCCAACACACCCCAGAAGCTTTCTCTCTCACCGTCCCAACTCTCTCTCTCCTCAACTCACTTTCTCTCTCCTCGATTTTTCGATGAAACATGTGTCGATTGAAGAACGAAAAATATCCCTAGGTTCAAAATTCAACCACCAACATTTTTAACTATAGTGGATTTATCATTTGGGCGTCGTAGGCACCACTCCTGGGATAAGGTAAGGAGAGTAGGTTATGTCAGGCATATTTTAAATATTTTTGATTAAATTTGAATATATGAATTTAATTATATTTATGTGATTTAAATATATGCTTGGGTTTGGGGATATTTTGGAATTAAATTAAACTGAGGGGATTTGATCATATTGGTGTTTTTAAACATGTTAGAAATTAAATTTAAATATAGGAAGTGGATCATAGCCATGTTTTTTTTATAAAAAAAAAATTAATCGGTTAATGGGAGCGTGTGAGCCTAGGAATATTAAGATAATTGTAATTATGGGGTTGTGCTAATTAAACTAGGAAAATATGATTTTAGGGTTTTAAGCTCCGAACATCGTGGACGTTAGTTTAGAGATCTTAGCAGGCACCCTCTCAGTAAGCAAGTAAGGGGAATAAATTATAACCGATATTTTTGGGAAATTAACTGATTGATTTAAAGTATGCGAAAATGAGAATACTGTATATGGTTTTGGAAAACTATGATATGAATATTTCCCTGTGATTATTATATTATGATTATCAGACAAAAATTGTGTGGCGTGAGGAATGTGAAATAACAGTTTTGTACTGGGAATGTGATTTATATTGAAATATCTGATTTGCACTGAGAAATGATAATATGAGATATACTGATGTATTTTATAAAGATATGAAGATATGAGAAACTCAGCTGTGTTTTATATATATATGATGAAATGTGATATACAGATATGTTTTACTGAGAAACAATGAAATGTGATACACAGATATGTTTTACTGAGAAATGATGAAAAGTGATATACATATATGTTTTATAAAAATGATGAAATGAGATATACAACCATGTTTTACCATAAATGATGAAATGTGACATACAGATTTGTTTTATATAGAAATGACTATATGTGATATATACAGACATGTTTGATACAGATATGATGAGAATTATACAGACATGATGAAATATAAGCATAGAAATGTGAAAATGAGAACTCTGATGGATCAGTGATATACAGAGAACACGATACTGTTGCTAGCATATGTGTTAGTGTAACCACACATCTTGGATAGAGTGTGGTAGTGACAGTCGATTGGGCCTATGAAGAGTAGAGTTACCCCATGGGGTCCGGACCAAGAATGGGTAGGTCAATCGTACTACAGATGTGTATAGTTTTGATCTAACTTGGTAGGCCAACCACGGTTAGGTCCTGCCTTCAGGCTGCACAACCCGATCATATGGGGTGAATACATGACGATGTGATATGAATGTCCTCAGGATGGTTCCTCATTACAGATGCGATAAATGTATGTTACAAATATGATGAACAACTACAAGTTACAAACTCGTAGTGTTATATACTGGTGGATACTCATGAGCTAGAACTTGAATATGAGAAATGAAATGAAACATGAATAGCCATGAGTTACAGATAGTGTTATATAATGGTGGATACTCATGAGCTAGAACTTGAATATGAAAAATGAAAGCTTATGAAACTATGTTTATGTATATATATATATGATTATTGGTACATATCTGTTTGTTTTTCTCAATTGATATAATTATTTAAATGAATGTGTTATGATACACCAAAACTCATGTTGTCACACACTGTCAATAATTTATTTTGTCTTACTAAGAGGTGTCTCACTCCTATAAATTTAACATCTCAGGGAATACTAGAAATCAAGTCCAGAAAGCTCCAGGGCAGGTCTGGTTGGTTGTGTGTAAAGGGTAAGTATTAGTGAGATTTGTCATGTGAGTAGTGGTATTTTGGGAACTTCTGGTATTGTATAAAATTTTAGATTTAGAGAGAGAGAGTTACTGATGTGTTTTGATGATGCTAGCACTCTGGTATTGTGTTTGGGATTGTATACATATTTGTTTCCGCTGCTTGGTATTTTTATAAGTGTTGGACAGAGTACTCGGTACCCCACTTCGGGTCAGGTCATGTTGATATATGGTATCAGAGATATTTGATAAATGATTGATTATTATTGTTTATTATTGTATTAGAAAAAAATGGTAGAAAAACCAGGGCACGACAGTTTGGTATTAGAGTTACTAGGTTCTGCAGACTTCAACGGAATACAATACCAGAGTATAGGAATGGATCTTGATGAGAGTAGGAGATGGGTAGATTGGGATTTTAGTCATTAATTGTTGGAGGTTAAAGATTGGAATTTAGGATTTTATCTTGCAACCTAGAGGCAGGAAATTCCGTAGTGGTTTCTGTGATTTTCCTGAGGTGACGATTTCAGGAAAGTCATGGAAAACTATTGCCGGTTCTTGTTTCCGAGTGGTAAGACTGAATCTTAAATTGGGAATGAGGACGTTAAAATGAATGGTTATAGTAGAATTTCTTATGGTTCTTAATCAAATAAGTGTATTAGTTGTGTTATGATGATAGGGTTCTAAGTCTGTTTTGTTCAATTTTTAAGATGGACCCTAGAAACAGCAATACAAATGCTGGTGGTGGCGACAAAGCAGGGCCTTCTAATATGGGTGGCAAAGATTCAGATGCAGTGTTGTGTAGTGTCACCCAACAAGTGATGGCAGAGATGACCAGGAATTCAGGGAAATGGGGTTGTACGGCTGCACAGTTTACACATATGAATCCCCCGTCATTCTTCAGAGGGGCCGACCCATTCGTGGCTAAGAACTGGGTCCAAGAGATTGAGGAGATGTTGGCAGTTCTCCCTTGTACTGATGAGCAGAAGGTTTTGTTTGCTATGTTTAAGTTGATAGAAGAGGCTAAACGCTAGTGGAGATCAGAGATTGTTGAAGGAGCAGAGACCTGTGCCTATAGCTATAACCTGGAGTCGCTTCAAGGAGATATTCTTCGAGTGATATTTCCCCGCTACTACCTGAAATGCTAAAGCATAAGAATTCTTGAATTTGACCCAGGGACACATGACAGTACAACAGTATGCTGTTAGATTCGTCGAGTTGTCCCATTTTGCCCCGTACATGGTGCCAAATGAGGAAAGAAGGCGAGGAAATTTGAGAGCGGCCTGAGGCAAGGCATTTATGAGCAGGTAGTGGCTTTTCAAGTCCATACTTTTTTAAAATTTGTAGATAAAACCACAATGATTGAGACCACCCTGCAGAGAGGTGTTAGGGCACAGAGTCAGAGGAAGAGGTCAACACCTCCAGATTTTCAAGCAGGTACCATTCAAAGGCCTTGGAGGAGGCATGGAAGTAGAGGAGATCAGAGACAAGAGATGGGAGACTGAGTCGTATAGGGCAGACCATTGCACCCTCCTTGTCCTAGGTGCCATAGGAGACATCTAGGAGAATGTTGAGTTAAAGAGGTGGTTTGTTATCGATGCAGTTGATCTGGCCACATAGCACGAGACTATCGTGCACAGATGGGTAATGCACCTGCTCCTAGAAAATTTTGAGAGAACAATCAAGCACCCCTAGAAAATCAGCAGAGGAATACCATCTCGGCCCGGGTTTATGCTCTGACACCGGGAGACGCAGAGGCAGCAGGTGATGTGGTGACAAGTATCATTTCTATTTTGTCGTATATAGTTATCATTTTGTTTGATTCAGGAGTGACTCACTCCTTCATTTCTTGAGATTTTATCAAGATATGTGAAATAGAAGTTCAACCACTAGATGTCAATTTATCAGTGACTACGCCGACCGGGACCGTAGTGTTGTGTAGGAGGGTACTTAAAGATTGTCCAATCCGTATTCAGTGGAGGTCCTTGCCAGTTAACTTGGTAGTTCTAGACATGCATGGTTTTGAGGTGATTTTAGGAATGGACTGGCTAGCTGCCAACTATGCCATTATTGACTCCTATCAGAAAGATGTAGTATTCAGACCTCCAGAAGAGTGGGAGTACACATTTGTGGGGACATGTGTGCGTACCCCACCACCGATATTATCTACCATCCAGGCATGGAGGTTGCTACTAGATTGATGTCAGGGATACCTGGCCTATGTAAAGGAAGTGCCAGAAGGGGAATTAAAGTTGAAAGATATCCCGATAGTGAGAGATTTTCCTGATGTGTTTCCGGAGGATTTGCTAGGACTGCCTCCTGATCATGAGATAGAGTTTGCTATCGACCTATCTCCGGGAATAGTGCTGTTTCTATAGCGCCGTATAGAATGGCGTCGGCAGAGTTAAAAGAGTTGAAATAATGGTTACAGGAATTGTTAGACAAGGGGTTTATCAGGCCCAACGTGTCACCTTGGGGAGTGCCGGTATTGTTTGTGAAAAAGAAATATGAGTCGATGAAAATGGGCATCAACTACAGAGAAATAAATAAAGTAACAATTAAGAATAAATACCCGCTTCCCCACATTTATGACTTATTTGACCAGCTTCATGGGACACAAGTTTACTCTAAGATTGATCTCCGATCAAGGTATCATCAGGTGAAAATCAAGGCAGTGGATGTGTAGCGACCTCAATTTCCTAAATAAGAAATATAACATAATAAATGGAAAAGTCAACCCGAACTCGTGGGTAATGGGGACACCTGTCAAATACAACGGAAATCTACGCAGCAGTAAACATAAAATCCAAACATTCATCCATAAAGCATAATACCAGAGCTTTCTATAACATTATAAAACTATACTTCTATACATCCTCTTATACATCAAAATGTCTCTAGGGTCAAACACAAAATAACACTGACTCTATTACAAAATCTTACCCTCCTCACAGGGTAATCTCACTAGCTCAACGACGGCCTTGACCCGCCGATCTCTCATAGGCTCCTGAAAAATTAATTAATTTTGGGGGTGAGACACTTCTCAGTAAGGGAAAATAAACTAAATACAACTGTGTGGCAATATGAACATTTAAGGCATTTATACATATATAGTGCATTTCATATTTTCATAAAAATTCACCTTATCATACTAAATATTCACATGCTTTCATATCTTCTAATAAGTCATATCATACATAAAACATCTGTTATAGCTGAATAGTACTGAAAATATACCCAGTATGAATAGCTAGCTGGTGTCATGTATTACCCCCCATGACGGGTTGTGCAGCCCGAAGGCGGGACCGGACAATGGCTGGCCAACCACTGCCGAGTCAAATATGTTTGTAAGTACGATGGGCCCGTGACACCCTGGTCCGGACTGTCAGGTGGACGTCCACACTCTACTAAAAGCCACATCGACTATCCATCTCCCATCCCCTCGTGGGATGGTTAGCACTAATCTGACGTAAATATCTTATGTACACATATAGCTACGGTACCGAGCCCCTGAACTGAACTAAACTAGCATCCTGGTTGTGATAACATATAATACATGACCATTTATAATATCATTGCGGTCTCGTGCCGAAAATATAGTAATTACAGCCTCGTGCTGAATGTAACATAATTATGGCCTCGTGCCGAATATATCATAAATATGGCCTCATGCCAAAATCGTTTCAGGTACATACATTCTGAAAATAATTCAATTTATCATGCATTTCAACATCACAAAGTACTATATACTTTCATAATTTTTCGAACTATACTGCGTTCATGTCATTAACATATCGTAATATTTCTTCACATAAAATAATATTCATGCCACACATGTGCTGTGCAAAATCATACTTCATATTCTTAAATCATAATTTTCTAGCATCTCATACATACATATACATTTTAACGTCATAGCAGTATATTCCCAAAACGTACATTTCATTCATAATATACCAGTATAACATAAGTTTTTTTGAAAATAAATTAATTTGTAATTAATAATAATTTGCATGGAAAAAATAACTATTTTAGTTTATTCCCTTACCTGACTACTGAGAAAGCCCCTAAAATTTCCTAGCCTAACCCCAGTAAGATTTTCTACTCAATACCCTGAAACTCAAAACTTCCAGTATTAAACATCAGTATTTTCATGCGTACATCAATTCCTATAATTATCACAAAGTCTAATTTGGCTTAAAAAGCCTTACCTCAACTTAGGGATGATTTCTAAATAGCTTTCACCAGCGATCCGCTTCGATAGATTTGGAGAGAACTTCCCTAGGAGCGTCGTGGTGACTTTGGATAGTCGATCCAGTGTAAAAATGGCCCAAAAACAAAAAGAGAGAGAGAGAGAGAGAGCCGAAGGGGAGAGAGAGAGAGAGTGGAGAGGAAGCTTAAAAATGAAGTTAAAATCGGATTTTCCATATATATAGAGCCAGATTCGTCGATGAGACACGTCATCTCGTCGACGAGTCCTTCATTAAATTCGTCAACGAGACCCTACATTCGTCGACGAAATTCAGGCTGCCTCAGAACCCCTCTCGGTATTTTCTCATCGACAAAGCCCTGTGTTCGTCAACGAAATTCTTAAAGCCTTCATCGACGAAGTCTATGGCCTCCTTTTGTTTCTGTTTCTATTTCTCTCCCTCTTAATTAGACAAATTCCATTTTATTTGGGTCATTACAGGATGTTCCAAAGACTGCTTTCCGAACAAGGTATGGCCATTATGAGTTCTTGGTTATGTCGTTTCAGACAGACGAATGCTTCTACTGCTTTTATGGATATGATGAATAGGGTTTTCCATAAATACCTGGATTAGTTTGTGATGGTATTCATAGATGATATTCTAGTTTATTTGAGGAGTTTTGAGGAGCACGGAAATCATTTAAGGCTAGTACTTCAGTTGCTATGGGAAAGGAAGTTTTATGTTAAATTCAAGAAATGTGAATTCTAGTTAGAGAAAGTTGCATTCCTTGGACACATGTTATCTAGGGATGGTGTCTCAGTGGACCCTAGAAAAATAGAGGTGGTAGTTGATTGGGCAAGATCGATAAATGTTCAAGAGGTTAGGAGTTTCTTGGGTTTGTCAGGGTACTATCGCCGAGTTATGAAAGGATTTTCGAAACTGGGTCCTCTGACATGGTTGATGAGGAAGAATGTAAAGTTTGATTGGAATGACGATTGTGAGCAGAGCTTCCAGGATTGAAGCAGCGACTCGTCATTGCACCGGTTTGGACTATTCCATCAGGAGATGGTGGATTTGTGATCTACAGTGACGCGTCTCTGAGAGGACTTGGGTGTGTATTGATGCAAACAAGGGAGGGTTGTGGCTTATGCTTCTCGACAACTCAAAGGGTATGAAAAGAATTACCCTACCCATGATATGGAGTTAGCAGCTTGGTTTATGCGTTGAAAATTTAGAGACATTATTTGTACGACGGAAAATGTGAAATCTATACTGACCATAAAAGTTTAAAGTATTTCTTCACACAGAAAGAGTTAAATATGAGGTAGAGGATGTAAGAACCCGACCTGAGATATGTAGATCTAATAAATAACAAAATGGTAAAAAGGTAAATTTTGCAGGCTTTGTTGACAGAGCCATTGTTCTCATTGACAAAGGCCCTCATACTCTTTGCCGCCAAAATTCAGAGCCTCGTCAATGAAGAGATACTGAATGCATTGTAAAACATCGGAATAAGGTTCATCACCGAAGGAGCTGGTTCGTCAACGAAATATATGGATGATTCGTCGATGAAGGCACCATCTCATCAACAAGGTTGGTCGGGTCAAAGGGTTTATAAATATCCATTTCTCTTGCTTAGTTGCTAAGAAACCTCTCTCTCTCTCTCTCTCTCTCTCTCTCTCTCTCTCTCTCTCTCATTCTTCTCTATTTGTCGCCTGATTCAACAATCCAACATTACTGCGTGGATCAGGGGAGGAATCTCTACATTTTTAGCGGATCAAAAAGTCATTTTTGAGGATTTTCAGGTTTTGACCCAAAACCGAGGTAAGGGTCCCATTTTAGTTTTGTTTTGGAATATATGTAGTAGTCCGAATTGTAGTGAAGTATAGTTCTTGGATGTTTAGGTTTTGGTGTCTCGGTTTGTAGTTTTGGAGTCGTAGAGTTCGTATTTTGGTATTCGGGAAAATGTAAGGGGATTCTGTTTATATCAGTTTATTTTTGAAATCAGGATCGGTAAACCTGTAGTTTATGATCATATGTATGTTTTGACTACTTATTTGGGAAAATCAATCGGGTGAAAATACGGGATTTTTGGGTTACAGTTTTTTAGAAAATTTGGGGGTTTCGGGTATCATATCTATTTTGTTTGGAAAATCGTATGTTATATTAAAACTGTAGTATTAAGATGATCGTACCCATATTTGTATTAAACTGTATTCTTGAACTGAAAACAATATGATTTGTTGTATACCAAATAAGTGTGGAATGAATGGTTGTATGTAAAATGTTCCAAGTTTTTGTAAAAACAGCTAGGGGCGGCTAATTACCGTACGCTGATGAATATAGGGACATGAGTTCCAAAATTGTTTCAGGTTTTGTAAATCAGCCAGGGGCCACTGATTACCATACACTGAATAAGCTAGGGGCGGCTAATTACCATACGCTGACGCCATGTCTCGGCTAATTACCGTGGGCGAGAGTGTCCAGCTCTATATCCGAGGGTGTGAAATATCGCTTGTTCTTTCTGACTGGTCACCAATGGGTGTGCGCTACACCGTAGTGGCAATGATATCGCTGTGAGGCTTTGGTTATCACAGGTTTTTGAGTGCTCGTATTGGCAATGTTATCGCTGTGAGGCTTCGGTTATCGCAAGGTAATTGTGTGCTTAGTGTGATGACACTAATCGTATGTTTGGGTATCGTATGTACTGGAACTGGATTATGAAAAATACTGGAGCTATATTGAACTGTATCGTATTGTATTGTGTTATGTTTTATGCCGAAATAACACTCGTATGCCACACACTGATATAACCTGCTTTCTTCCTTACTGAGAGGTGTCTCACCCAAAATATACAAATATTTTTCAGGTCCTTCAGGCAACCGAAACTAGCATCCTAGTGTCCGGAAGTGGGGGTGTCAGTTAGCTGCGTTTAGTACCTACGTAGGTACGAGTTTTGTAACCGGGTTATCGGTGTTAAGTTTTGTAGACACCCAGAGTATGTATAGTATTTTGGGATGTGTATTTCTAGTTCTGTATAGACTCTGGTATGGTATGATGTATGTATAGAAAGAGCATTTTTCACTGCGTATTTTATGAGTATGAATATATATGTGAATGTGTATAGGGTTTACGTGTGCCCCACGGGGTCAGACCCTCATTCAGTATTGTATCATGTATGTTTAATTGATACAAAGACAGGTTAGGTTACTATATTCACACATGGGACCATCTGCGAGTTCGGGGCGTGACAACTTGGTATCAGAGGTAAACCAGGTTGTTAGGTCTTGTAGACTTGGTTAGACGTATTTATGTGTACATACCAGAGTATAGGATGTAGGAAATGGGTAGTGTAGGTCAAGGGTTGTTTTGTTGCTAGATGAGGACTCGTTGACGGTGTTCTGTGTTTTTTGTAGAATGACGATTTCAATAAAATCACGACAAACCGTTGATGGTTTCATTTCGATGTGATAAGACATACCTGGACCCGTGAGAGTAGTAGTAGTTGACATGATTAGTTTTCAATGATTGTGTTAATTGTGTACGATATAGGAATTCTAACTGATTCCTATCTTACTTTCGGAATGGAGCCCAAAGATAACAACTTCGATAGTGGTTTCGAGGGGACTACAAGTGATGAATCTCCTTTTGTGCCTTAGGGTTTGACAAGGCAAGTTATACGAGAGATCGGGTGGACTGTTAGGAGACGTGAGCATTCTCCTATTGCTACAGGTTGTACCATAGAGAGGTTCACCCGCATGCACCCTCCTACGTTTACAGGAGGACCCGATCCGATAGTAGCAGAGAACTGGGTGTAGAAGACCGAGAAGATGTTTGAAGTTCTCCACTGTACTGACCAGCAGAAGGTTCTCTATTCTACCTTCGAACTGGCATGGGAAGCCAAAAGATGGTGGACAGTGGTGAGCCTGCTTGAGAAGCGAAGAGCTAACCCATATGGTATGACGTGGAGCCGCTTCAAGGAGGTATTTTTCAAGAGATACTTCCTGGTTTCCACGTGTGACGCGAAGGCCGATGAGTTCTCGAGCCTGATGCAGGGAACCCTGATGGTGCAGAGATATGCTGTCAAATATATTGAGCTATCTCGTTTCATGCCGTACTTGGTCTCAAATAAGTATAAGAAGGCTCAGAGGTTTGAGAAGGGTTTGAGGAAGGACATTCACAGGCTTGTGGGGATGCTGCAGATCCGATAGTTTTCTGTGCTAGTGGATAAAGTCACCATAGTTGAGGTGGACCTCCAGGGAGATGAGGTGGTACAGGAACAGGAACAGAGGAAGAGGCCAGTATCTTCTAGTTCTCAAACTGGTCCTCGACAGGGACAGTGGGAGAAGAAGAAGAACTTTAGTTCAGGTTATCACTAGAATACCGAGCGACAGAGTTCTCAAGGGGATCCATCCTCTGCACTATGCGCCAAGTGTCGTAAATGGCACGATGGTGAATGCCAGCCGTTCTGGGGTAACTACTACAACTGTGGCAAATCAGGCCACATGTCATGGAGTTGTTAGGCACAGAGGAGCGATATGCCTGCATAGAGCCAGACCGTGGAAGTAATCAGCTGCCTCGGGGGAATTATCAAGCAAACATAGCTTCAGCGAGGGTGTACTCCCTTACTCCAGCAGATACAGAACACGCTAGGAACGTGGTGATAGGTACCATGTTATTGCTTTCGAATAGAGCTATTGTTTTATTTGATTCAGGAGCAACCCATTCGTTTATATCTGCTAGTTTTGTGAAACTGTATGAGGTTGAAACCCAAGTGATGGATGAATGGTTGTCTGTGGCTACACTGACTGAGAGTGTAATGATTTGTAGTAAGATGTTAGGAAACTGCCCAGTAGTTGTCCAGGGAAGGCTACTGCCGGGGAACCTAGTGGTGTACGCCATGTGTGGATTTTACATCATACTAGGGATGGATTGGCTATTCTTTAGTAATGCGGTGATTGATTTTCGTAGGAAGGTAGTAGTGTTTAGACCACTTGGGGAGCAGGAGTATGAGTTTGTAGAATAGTGTGTACGTTCGACGCCACAAATTCTGTTAACTATGCAGGCGAGGAGATTACTTTTGTACAAATATCAGGGGTACCTAGCTTGTGTGAAGGAACCACCTCGGCATGATCCAAAACTTGAAGATATCCGAGTGATTAATGAATTTCCGAATGTATTCCCAGAAGACTTACCAAGTTTACCTCTTGATCGAGAGGTAGAGTTCGTTATCGAGTTCCTACTAGGTAAGACACCAATCTCTAAAGCTCCATACCAAATGGCTCCAAATGAACTTAGAGAGTTGAAGAAGCAGTTGTAAGAACTACTGGACAAGGGCTTTATTAGACCTAGTGTTTCGCCCTAGAGAGCTCTAGTATTGTTCGTGAGGAAGAAGGACGGGTCAATGCGAATGTGCATTGATTACCGTGAGATTAACAAGGTAACAATGAAGAACCGATACCCGTTGCCTTATATAAATGATCTGTTTGACCAGCTGCAGGGAACGTAGGTCTTTTTGAAGATCGATCTATGATCAGGGTATCATCAGGTGAGAGTTAGGACTAAGGATGTTGCGAAAAATGCTTTTCGAACCAAATACGGTCATTACGAGTTTCTGGTCATGCCTTTCGGGTTGACTAACGCTCAGACGGTATTTATGGACATAATGATCAGGATTTTCTATGAATATCTAGATCAGTTTGTAGTGGTATTCATGGATGATATTCTGGTATGCTCTAGGAGTTCAAAAGAGCATGAAAACCATCTGAGGTTGGTACTTCAGGTACTACGGGAGAAGAGGTTGTATGCTAAGCTAAAGAAACGCGAATTCTAACTGAATCAGGTCGCATTTCTAAGCTATGTAGTGTCGAAGGGGGGTATCTTAGTTGATCTTGGTAAGATAGAAGCAGTGATTGACTGGGTAAGACCGAAGAGTGTACAGGATGTTCAGAGTTTCCTAAGACTGGTTGGGTATTACCAGCGGTTTGTGGAAGAATTCTCGAAGTTATTGGGCCCTCTGACACGGTTGATGAGGAAGAGTGTGAGATTTTATAGGATCAATGAGTGCGAGCAGAGTTTCTAGGAGTTGAAACATCGATTGGTTAGTGCTCCGGTTTTAACCATCCCATATAGGGACGGTGGTTTTGTGATTTACAGCGATGCATCGCTGAAGGGGTTGGGATGTGTGCTGATGCAACAGGGTAAGATAATTGCTTATTCTTCTCAACAACTCAAGGAGTACAAGAAGAATTACCCCATGCATGATTTAGAGTTGCCGGCAGTAGTATATGCGTCGAACATCTAGAGACACTACTTGTACGGTGTACAGTGTGAGATCTTCATGGACCACAAGTGTGATGCCCCGATTTTCGTACAAATTTTTTTCAATAATAAATAAATATTCATACGTCATGAACAACATCCATAAATCGGCCACGTCAATAATCCTACTATCATTCATACTACTCGACTCGCACTGAGTACTAGGTAAAAAGTTATTTTATTTATTTAACCTAACAACGGAAAACAATATATTTATATCATCTGAAATACAATACTGAGAGTATCAAAATACACATATACACCATACTATCTCATACCCAAAAACAATACAACCCTAGGGAATCACACCTCCCTAGTCCACCAAAAACTCACTCTGTGTGTGTCAGGGTTTCAGCTCCCTATGATCACGGAGCTTTATCACCCGATATGTCCTTGTTCCCTAAAAAATTTAGATAATTTAAGTGTGACACATCTCAATAAAAAGGAATAAATTATTTACAGCGTGTGGCTTTTTCCTTCATATCATATATATATATATATATATATATATATATATATATTAACTGTTCTGATACCCACTGCTATGAAACTCAAGCCTGTATACAATATTTATACCTACACAGCGAAAACATAAACCATACATCCATACATACTATACAATACCAGAGTTCAATACATTCAGACCATAGTCATATAAAACAACTCTCTCTAGTAACACCAATCCCAAAAATACAAAACTCACCCTAAAACCAGGGCTATCAAGAAATCTCTCTATCTGCAAGCCTGGTTTGCTCGCCTACCTGGATCACCTGAAAAATGTTAAAGTAATAGGATGAGCCAACGTTCAGTACGATGAAATATGTTATTGCTAGTGTGTGGCAAATGAGTTACAATACTATGAAAATCTATTACTATATAATCATGTATCACTGAACTTGTAAATGCAATACCAGTAATATAAACCATCACCTTTTCCCTGTTGCTTAACATATCTGTACTAAGGTTTCTACTTCAAATACTTCTAATACATATATTGTCTCTATAAATCTATATAAACATAATAATAACTGAAAACTTCCCAGTGGATAATTGTGTGTCATGATTTAACCCCTTATAACAGGGTTATGCGGCCTATAGGCGGGATCTACCCTGACTGGTCGACCAGAATAAACCACTATACTCCATTAGTCTGATCAGCCCTCCTCAACCCATATCTGATGGGGAGTCTGTCCACTCGTGGGCTCTATACAATCGACTGTTATATCACGTATTATCTGAATAGGTGGTTGCACTCTATATGCTGTATGTAGCAACGGTATCATGCTCTGTAAATTGTAATGGTCCGACAGGGTCTGATACTATATAATATATTTCTGTATATAACTATCTGTTTTACCATGATTTTGTAATAACTGTATAAACCATGACGTTGTGATAAATTGTACCTGTATTAACTGTATTTTCTGAAATAAACTGTAAAACTGTATGTCATGGTACTATAAACTATATTTGTATCAACTATATAATCATGGTATTCTATAATTACTATAAAATATATTCACTGTCTGTATACTCTGTAAAACATATCTCTGAAAAATACTGTAAAGCATGTCTCTGTACTATATCTATATTCTCAAGCCACACAATAATTTAAAACATATTATACATAATGGATAAACTATATAAATTTCTACTGTGAATAACAATTTGGTATAAATATATATATATCCTATACTGAAAATCATACTAAATTTGTCTAGCATAACATATTTCTCTTACCCGATTTCTGCTAAAATCCCCCCATTGTAGCGAGTCCTACACCTGCAGGGTTCTCCACTCAACACCCTAAAAATCATAAATTCCAGAACAAAACATCATTATTTTTACTTCTACGTTTCCTACAACTGCTACTAAACAAAATTTTATTTAAAAGACCTTAGCCTGAATTTGGGATGAAATCCAACTTCGTCCCACCAACGATCCGCTAAAGCAGAGTTAGAGAGAACTTCCCCAGGAGCATCGTGATAGCCTTAGATCGTCGATTCGGTGAATTACGGGGCCGAAATCGAAGAGAGATGGAGGTGGGGCCGTGGGAGAGAGAGAGAGTGAGCGAATTCGGTGGATTTTTCTGTGAGAAAACCGAGTTAAACACTATTTATATTGCGGGATTCGTCGACGAGTCATGCCACCTCATCGACGAGTCCTGTAGAAAGTTTGTCGAAGAACCTACAACCTCATCGATGAGACTTGGAAAATTTCTTGGGACTCTCACCTTCAAAATGCAACGTCGTCGCGTTCGTCGACGTAGTCGGCTGCCTCCTTCTGTTCCTGTTTCCATTTCTCTCACTCTTTATTATTTAAATACCATTATTCTTTGGGTCACTACAATATGAGTTCAGTTATAACATACTTTACTTTTCAAAATAACATTTCATTAGAGAAAATACACTGGCAAATATATTCTCATAGTCATATAGATATACAACACAAGCTTTTATAAGGTTTAAAATCATTGCAACACATTTTTACTTGCAAAGTTCCTAAGAATAGGGAAGATTACCCACCCATACAGGTAGCTTCCCTCTGCTCTAGCACGTTATGTAGCCAGGTATGACCACATCTGATACCTATCATTGCACTCACCTTACTCAATAAACCCTCAGGCAGAGAGTTTCACTTCGCCTCAATTATTTATGTCATTAACTCACACGGTTCATTTCTCATATTTAACATTCTTTATTTCTCAATTTCCATTCTTTTTTTCATTTCTCATTTTAGCCAATTTTATCATTCTTTCACTTTCCATTTCCATTTTACTTTCCTACTCATGAGTATCCTTGGTATCAAATACCAACGTCGCGTCTGTAACTTATGGCCACCTTGAAGATCTTTCTATCCAGGTCATGCTTCCCCCCATGGTCAAGGTTGTACAGGCCAAAGGCTAAATCTAACCGTGGTTGGCCAACTCGGTTAGATCAAAATATCATATCACGTCTATAGTACGACTGGCCGGCCTATAACCCTGATCCGGACTCAGAGGGACCAACAACCCCACAAAATGGCACAGTCGACTGTCACGCCACACGCTCCAAGAGTTTGTGTGGTTGCACTACACCACTAGCAACGATACCGTGCTCAATATCATAACCATGGGGTGATATCGCTGTGAGGCTTCGGTTATCGCAGGTTATCGGGTGCTCGTATTGGCAACGTTATCAGTGTGAGGCTTCAATTATCGCAGGGTAATTGTGTGCTTCGTGTGACGACATTGACCGTATGTTTGGGTATCATATATACTGGAATTGGATTTTGAAAAATACTAGAACTGTATTGAACTGTATCGTATTGTATTGTGTTATGTTTTGCGCCAAAATAACACTTGTATGCCACACACTGATATAACCTACTTTCTTCCTTACTGAGAGGTGTCTCACCCAGAATATACAAATATTTTTCAGGTCCTTTGGGTAGCCAAAACTAGCATCTTAGCGTCTGGAAATAGGGGTGTCAGTTAGCTGCATTTAGTACCTGAGTAGGTACGAGTTTTGTAACCGAATTGTTGGTGTTGGGTTTTGTAGACACCCGGAGTATGTATTGTATTTTAGGATGTATATTTCTAGTTTTGTATAGACTCTGGTATGGTATGATGTATGTATAGAAAGAACATTTTCCGCTGTGTATTTGATGAGTATGAATATGTATGTGAATGTGTATAAGGTTTACGTGTGCCCCATGGGGTCGGACCCTTATTCGGTATTGTATCATGTATGTTTAATTGATATAGAGACGGGTTAGGTTACTATATTCACACCTAAGACCCATCTGCGGGTTCGAGGCATTGTAACGCCCCGAACCCTTAAACCCAGGTCCGGCGTGTTATACCGGATAAAATCCTTGATAATCCATAATTAACATAACATATGCAGCGGAAAACATAAACAAAATCTTCATATAACACAATACCAGAGTTTACTAATTTCTATCTATAATCCAAAGTATCCATCCAACACCTGCATTCCCATACATACATACATACATCTCCAAAAGCATTTCAGTATTTTCACAACCATTTTGTTCTCAACAGGCTTAAAACATAAAAACTTAAAACATAAATATTTACATTTCCCCAAAGTGTTTTGAAAATATACCCTTTCTCTTTAAGTCCCTAAAAATGCTAAATATCCTCGAGCTCCCTAAGCTCGACCTCGAGGATATCCTGAAAAAGAAATAATCATATTCGGGTGAGACACATCTCAGTAAGGGAAGAAACCATATATTAAAATAGTGTGTGACCAACATGAGTTTATAGATAACATAATATTTAATATTTGAAAATCCTTAACATAATTTCTGAAATCATTCCCTGATCCTAATCAAATACATGCAAATGTTTAACCCACGAGATTACCCGAAGATAGGGGTGATTACCTGCCCATACAAGTAGCACCCCTCTGCTCTGATATTTAGGCAATCCAAAGGTTGCAGTTAAAGCATACCAGGACGCTCACCTTACTCAGTAAGCCCTCAAGTGATAAATTAATCTCGTACTCACATCGTTCAACAATAGCTTATTGGCAAAGGCCCTAAGGATAGAGAAATCTACCCGCCCATACAAGTAGGTTCCCTCTGCTCTAGTACGTTATGCGGCTACTGCCACATCTATAGCTACTAGTGCACTCGCCTTATTCAGCAAGCCGTCAGGCAAAAAGTATGCCTCGCCCAATCGTAACATGTTCTACGTACACATATACTTCTATTATCATAATACATCATTCTTTTCTATCATTATACATTCATGCACATTCATTCCTGTTCATAACTTAACTTTGTATTTCGTTTCACTTTAAGCGACTCTTTCCCATTTACATCATTTACCTTTGTCATTTCATTTCATTGCCTTTTCATCATCATTTCATTTCATAACATTTCATTTCATTACTTCGTACTACAGTTGGTCTTTAGCCATCATCAGTTATTCTACGTAGAAACGTGCTAGATTTGCTAACATAACTCCTTTTAATTGTCATCAGTTAGTCTACACAGAAGTATGCTAGATCTACTAACATGGCTGTCTTTCAGCTATCTTACATTTACATGGTTGCATTTAACATACATAGGCAACATTGTCCATGTCATATTTTATTCTTATTGTTTTACTTACTTAGCCTGTATCTCATACATTTAACATATATTTGCACAGATTCTCATGCCACACAATTTAACAGCAAAATTCATACATTGCCCGTAAAATAAGCCAACTAACATTTAATATTTATATACTAAAAATACCTTTCATGTCTTACATAAATATTCTGAAAATATTTACCACTTTCATCAGTTCAATTTCGCATATACATATCTAATAAATAATCCTAAACTCGAAAAAAATATAATTTAAACAGTTGGCATTTTACCCATATCGAAAAAAATTACACGTACATATAACACAATTTATTTTTCGTTTAATTCATAAAAATTCTAATTTAATATATATTTTTTCTCTTACCTAGTTTCTTGAATTACGCCAACAAGGACTCCGAAAAATACCTGCGACGCTCACCCAGACCCTGAAATTAAATTCCTAATTTCAATAAATTATTCCTGAATAAAATATTAATTTAATACTTCCTATGGCCATAATTTTTAAATAAATAATTATACCCTTAAATTTAGCCAAATTGCCAAATTTCCTAAATCCCACTCTCGCTTTGGAGTAGGGCTTAGAAAATCCCAATTGGAAAATTATCTATGCCAAAATGATGATGACAACGACTAGGACCCTGTGGTGGTGTCCATTGGTCGATTTAACCACATATTAACAGCAAAATTGAGAAAATGGGTCATTCCCACGACAAATCTGCTCTAGTAGAAATGTCGTCAGCGGAACCAGAATTCCAACGGCACCTTCCATTTCCCGATTCGTCGCAAACTCGCCGAATAATTGAGAGAAGGAAAGAGACAGAGACGGAGGTGGATGTAGGAAAAATAAAAACATTCAAGGGGGGGGGGGCGGCCGTTGATTCTTCTACTTCTTTCTTCTTCTTCTTCTTTCTTCTTTATTCTCTTCTTATCTCTTCTGTCAGTTACTTTTTATATATATATATATATATACATATATACATATATACAAATATATTTATATATTATATTAACCTACTATATAAGTATATATATATTTCCCTTATTTCAATTAGTTTTTTTTTAATTTTTAAATCCAATATAAAAATGTTTAATTTAATAACTAATTATTTAATTATTTAATTTATCTTAATTTAATTTAATTTTTTTAATTTTCATTTAATTTTTTTTTTCTTTTCCCACGCCATTCTTTTATTTATTTATCTGTTATTTTATTTATTTATTTATTCTAAATTATTTTAATCCTTTTAAATTTTTGGGTCTTTACAGGCATGACAGAGGAGGTGGCTGGAATTGATTAAAGATTACGATTGCACCATCGGTTACCATCTAGGGAAAGCTAATTTTGTAGCTGATGCTTTAAGCCGAAAATTAGGGAATGCCTCAGTATCAATAGTGAGGGCACAAGAGACATAAGAGCATTCGCTCAAAACAAGACTTAAGAATCTTATTTTGATGATAACAAATCAAGGGAACTTAACGTGTTTTGGTTAAGTGATGGTGTTTCAAGAATCAAATGTATGAATTCAAGATCAAGTGCTCACAAGCTTTGTTGAAAGTTTATACTCCAAAGACAGATGGCCAAATGAAAGCTTAAAGTAAATTTAAAGCTTGGACTCAAAGATAGAAAAATCTGATGAAGCTTAAAGTATATTAAAGCTTGAAGGATAAAGCTTAAAGTATATTGAAGCTTGGAGAAAAGATGGACTCAAAGAAAGACAAACATTAAGATTTAGTGCTTAGAATAAGAAGTCTTATGTAAGTACTTCATTTAATGTCGATATGGATGCATTGAAGCTCTTAGGTTTAATTATTGACTTAGAGACCAAATTTTGAAAACCCCCAAAAATATTTTCAAAATTTTCAATGCAATATGGAAAATATAAAAGTTAACAAAAGTATTTGGAAACAAAATTGTAAAAACATATGTTGTTGCACGATCAGGTGACTAACCTATTTTGGTCAGGTGACTGTACTTTTTATGCTGAAATAAATTGGGAACACATAATAGGCCCAGTCGACTGACCCCATGAGTCCAGGCGATTGACCCCATTCAGACTTTGAAATTTCGCTGGATTTTAAAAGATCAGGCGACTGACCCTGATAGTACAGTCAACTAAACTTCGTAACGGTCAAATTTAGACATCGAAGAAAAGTTTCCAAAGTTGATTACTTGGACCCCAAATTTTTTAACAACTTGGGAAACACTCAAAGTAACTTGGGGGACACGAAATAAAAGTTTTTTCCATCTATAAACACATAGGAAACCTAAAGAATTTATACACCAACAATTACAATCAGCAATCAAGCGCTATTGTTCATACTTTTCAAAAGCCTTATTGCAAACACTTTGCTAAAGTTTTTGCTGAAGTTCTTACTGATCAAATCACACGGTTCATTGCTCAATTACTAAGAAATTAAAATCTAAGAAAGAATCCAGTGATAAATTTCTGAGCTTCAATTCTTTCTATATTGATATTTAATTGAGGTATATTTGTTGTGCATTCTATTGTATTAATCAACTCTTTTGAGAGTGTCATTGTACACCAAATCTTTTCTTGTTGATTTTTACGATTCAGGTTATTGAATCGTTGGACTAGCGAGAGGGGATTCTTTCTAGAGAGATTTGCTAACGGTTCATAGGATTAGGTCGTTGGACTAACGAGAGGGGATTCTTGTTAGAGAGGTCGTAACTTTGGCCTAATAAAAAAGTTGAAAAGGGAAATCCTCATAGCGATTTTGTAACGACCCCGACCTGCCACGTGGGCCCGGAGTGCTACATTAGTGACGTCAGTGTACCTGATACCTTATTCATAAAATATAAAACATACACATGCAGCGAAAATAAAATATAAAATCCTCAAATTACATTACCATAGTTCTAACTATCTTTATACATAAATATACCCATTTTCACATAATTACATCCCATAAAACTAAACAAAAATAAAATATCTATCTACACACTACCTACATAAAATTTACATCACTAGTCTGACTCCTCTAGCCTGCTAGACTCGATCTCTAGGATTCCCTGACAAGACAATTTGTAAAGTAGGGGTGAGGCACAACTTAGTAAGGGAAAGACTAAGTTAATGTTAGTGTGTGGCCAGCATGCATTTAGTGTACAGAAAATAACCAGTTCACTAAATAGATAAACACATTTATGAAAACATTCTTATTTTACACTCACACACACAATTAGCCGAGGATAGGGAAGATTACCTGCCCATACAAGTAGCTTCCCTCTGCTCTAGTACCATTACTGCTACCAGGGCACTCACCTTTCTCAGTAAGCCCTCGAAATTATTTTATTAAATAACCGTATTCACATAAATTAACAGATATGCATATAAGACACTCCCTGTGACAAACACGCAATTTACATCCCCATGGCACGGGTTGTGCGGCCCGAAGGCTAGACTAAGCCCGGGTGATCAGCCCAAATAACATCCTCTGCAAACACATCTGCAGGCATCCACAGCAAAGCTGCAGGTCCGACGCCCTTACTTCAATCTCACGCAGGCAGTCGGCTAGACCCCCGACACTTCTATTCAGACAGTGTGGGTGCACATGGTGCTCACATTACACAGGTCCCTAGGGTTCTTAAAGCATATCATGCAATTTAGATAATAAAAATCACCATTTAAAACATTAATTCATATATATTTCTTGTTATTCCAAACACCTGGCCCTCCGGCCACAAAACACAATTCGGCTTATAGCCACCAATTAAAACTCGGTCCTCGACCATCAAATAATAATTCTAGCCCTTGGCCAATCAAATAACACTCGGCCATTGGCCGTTAGTTCAAATTCCTACATTTCAAAAACAGTTCCAGTATTTTCACAAGCATTTCCAGTATTTTACAAACAATTCAGTATTTCAAAATCTCAAATCCAGATATACAATAATCCATACAAATTAAGTCATCTGCCACACAATTTTCCACATTTTAACATATCCATATAAATAAACAAACTTTTCACCATTCATTTTATTTAAAATTACCATACCATATATCCTAAGTTTGTAAAATCCATTTCGAACGGTTGGTTTTCAAAATAGTCTTTAAATTCCCAAATGAATAAATAAATAAATAAATATATATATATATATATATTTGTATAAACATAACAATTAAATTGATTCAAATTTCATAAAATTACTGATTTAACTTAATCCTTTTACCTGATTCTTGAAAAAGCCCGATAACACTCTGGCCTACACCTCAGGTGTTAAAAAACCCCTAAACCCTGAAATTCAAATTTCACCATATTATTCGTCATAATTCCTATAGTAACTTTCCTTAAAATTTTCCTAAGTTTTGAATACTCTAAATAGTCTAATAAAAGCCTAAATTATCAAATTTACCCCCAATTTAGGATTGGAACCCCAGAGCTCCGATTCGAAAACTCGCTCCGACTAGATTGTAGAGAATCTCCCCACGAGTCTCCTGACAATTTTCATTCGTTAATGGGGCTTATAGTTTAAGAGAAATTGAGATAAGTTTGAAATTTGACCTTACCCCAGGAGATATGCCTACGCCGCTCTCACGACAGATCCGCTTCAATAGAAATGTTGGTGGCGACGAGCAGAGCCCAACGATATTTTTGGATTTTTGATCGGCCGAATAATGGAGATGAGATGGAGGAGAGTGGGAGAGAGGAGATGAGGAGTGAACGGAGAAATGAAACTGCGCTGAGGTGGGGCGGTGGCTCTCTGTGTCAATCCTGAGATTGAAATCTCAGGATTGATTTGCTTCACCTTTATCCATATAACATATATTATTATAACATTATATTATAATTATATTATATTATTTAATTAATAATAATTAATTAATTAATTAATTAATTTTTAAATTTTAATTTTAATTTTAATTTTTTAATAATAATTTTTTAAAAAATTTTAATTAATTTTTTTAATTTTATTTTTGGATCACTACAGATTTGCTTGGGGTAAAGACGTAGGTTTTGGACTGAACTTTGTAAAAATACGGTGTCACTCTCCTTACCCTACTCTCTTTAATTTTCTGCATATATAAATTGCGTGGATGCTTACTTAATTGTTGGAAATTAAATAAATATTGGGAATTGCAGAAAGCTTGATTAAAGAAAGTACGTTAACTACGAAAATCTTGATTAAAGGAAGTATGTTGATAAATATCAAAGACATACTTAAACTCAAGTAACTTGTTTGATATTAAAATCTGAATTTTGGAAGCTTGCTGAAATTTCTATTTTATTGTGAAAACAAGCTTACCTTATTGATTGAATTGAGTGTTGGTCGTTGCAAACCTATTGTACTTGTATGATTGAGTTGATTAAAGTTCAAAGGATTCTTGATCATTGTGTTTGTGTGTGACAGTTGAAAAGAAAGATAACTGGAGTTCAAAATTAACTAAAGGAACTTATAAAAAGAGTTTGTAAAGAAATATTTTAAAATCCCAATTTACCCCCCTCTTGAGAGTATATGTAGAGGTTAGGAAAATATAATAATTAAAATAAATAAGGAAAAGAAGGAAATTCGGTTTGGGAAACCCAAACCGTCAACAGTTTGGAGAGGGGCGCAGAAAACCGTCGACGGTTTTCTTTTTACTGCGGGCTGGTTATAGGTAAAATAGTTAAAAAGGGGTAGGTAAAACTCAAACTGTCGATGGTTTTTTGAGAGGAGCACGAAACCATCGACGGTTTTCTCGGTAGTGAGGGTTATAAAGAAAAATTCCCACGAGCTTCAATTGAAAAAAATTAAAATCTCTCTCACTCTCTCTTTCAAACCCTACAACCCTACTCCTTTCTTCCTTCGATTCTTGCTCTGTTAAGCCCTGTTTTGACGATCAGGAACCACCACGAGGTTCGTAGGAAGGTTCTCTACAATCTCACCAGAGCAGATTTTCAGTTTGAGGTTCCGGGACACCACTCCAAAATTTAGGTGAGGGTGTTAAATATTAGTTTTAATTGTAAATTTGGATTATTTGGGGCCTAGGGAATATTAAATGATAATATTATGGAGATTGAGTTGATTAATTTAGGAAAAATGAAATTTCAGGATTTTGAGCATCAAACGCCATGGGGCGTAGATTTAGAGTTTCAGGAGGCTCAATAAGAAACGGGTAAGGGAATAGATTAAGTTAGGCATTTTCATAAATTTATTTATGAATTAATGTAGTTTTTGGGAATAATGATGTTGAACTGAGAAAACCTTGATTTCAGATTTAATATTATTTTATCAGAAAATTATGTTTTTTATAGGCTAGATAATACTATACAGTAATACTCACTTGTGTGGCATGAGTATAGATAATTTTGACCGTAGATTTATAACGTGTCAGAATATTTTATGTTTTCACAAAACAAGCATGATTTGATAATAGTTTTAGAAAGATGATAATCAATACAAAAATTAGGATATTTTTTAGTATATTATGATAATACAGTCGGCATAGATGTCATGATAGTTCAGTTGGTGTAGATGTCATGATAATACAGTCAACGCAGATGCCGTGATAGTTCAGCCGGTGCAGATGCCGTGATCAGTTTTAATATGATGATATATTCAGAAATTATGAAATGATAGCTTTTATTCAGAAATATGTAAAAGCCATATTTTATTTTATAAATATGAAAATATTATTTATGAACAGTAAAATATTATGTGAAATGTGTTATATAGTAATTGAACCTAGATGGTTACGTATGTTAAGAGCACGGTACCATTGCTAGCTAGCCAGATCGAAGAGAAGGATACCCACTGTGTGCCAACCCGTTAGAGGTTGACAGAGAGTAGGATGGGGAGACCAGATTGGTGTATAGCTGATAGTGCAACCACACTATTCAGGAAGTGTGGGTTAGAGGCCGATTAGCTACGAAGTGTAGGCAGTGAGTAGGATACCCACTGTGTACTGATCCGTTAGAGGTTTGACGGAGAGTAGGATGGGCAGACTAGGTTGGGTGAGTAATCGTGCATAGTTATGTCATGTTTGACTTAACCTAGTAGGCCAGCCAGCGTTAAGTCCAGCCTACGGGCCACACAATCGAGTCATGCAGGGTTAATTCATAATATGTAGTTATACATCTAGGGTAAGATTTCAGTAATATGCAAATTTAACAGATGATTTAAATGATACGAAAATTCATTATGATATAGTAAGATTATGTTTAAAAGTACAAATTTTCATGTGTTATCAGTTACAACTTAAGATATATTACAGTTATATTATTTTGTAGTATATGTTTATAATATGATAAAACTCACGTTACCACAAACTGATATTAGTCTATTTTCCTTACTGAGAGGTGTGTCAGCCCAGCATTACAAATATTTCAGGAAATCCTAATAGACGAGTAGAGCGAGCTCCGTGAGAGAGGAGTTCGTTGGTATTACCTCAATTGCAGGGTAAGTACCAGGAGTCAGTGGTAGGATGGATTTTTAGAATATATGTGTATATGTAGAAACAGTGAAACTCTGGTATTGTATATAAGTTAAGTATATTATGGTTTCCACTGCTTAGATGACATGTATGTTAAACAGGTAAATTCTCGGTACCTATGGGTCCGGGTTGACTTTGACTATGTTTTATGGTATCAGAGTATTAATAATATGTATTAATATATATATATATATAGCAGAGAATTTGAGGTCGTTACAATTTTGGTATTAGAGCCTCGGTTGTTAGGTTCTGTAAACTTTAGTGTACAACTGAAACAATACCAGAGTATAGGAATAGATCAGGAATTTAGTAAGTCAATGCTAGGAAGTTAAGATGAGTATTTAGGGTTTTGTTCCATAATCGGGAAGTAGGATTTCCATAGTGGTTTCTGTGTCTTTCCTTGGGTGAGGATTTTAGGAAAGCCATAGTAAACTATTGTCGAGTTGTGTTTCTCAATTGCTGGACTAAATCTTAAATTGAGAATAAGGACGTTAGTTTAATTGATGATATGAGATTCCAGTTAGATAAATATGTTAGTTATGTTCTGTAGACAGGGTCCTCAAACTATGTTTATCTTCTTTTCAAGATGAACCCTAGGGATAGCAGCGCTTACGCCAATGGTGATGATGGTGCAGGCCCCTCTAGTGCAGGCGGCGGTGATTCAGACGCAGTTTTGCGTAGTGTAGCTCAGCAAATTATGGCTGATCGCACGAAGTTCTAAGGAGCTGGGAGGACCATCAGCAGACTAGGGCTACACTGTAGAGAAGTTTGCTAAAATGAATCCTTCGGCTTTTTCAGGAGGAGTTGATCCTACAGTTGCTGAAAACTAGTTGTAAGAGATTAAGAAAACATTGTTGGTACTGTACTGCACCGATGAACAGAGGGTCCTATATGCTACATATAAGTTGACAGGTGCGGCTGAGAGATGGTGGACAGCTGTGAAATTGCTTGAGGAACATAGACACTTCCCATTAGCCGTGATGTGGAACCGATTCAAGGAGATGTTCTTTAATCATTATTATACTCCCACAGTTAGAGAAGTTAAGATAGTAGAATTCTTGAATCTGACACAGGGGCAACTGACGGTTCAGCAATATGCAACAAAGTTTATTGAGCTGTCACGCTTTCCCTACATCATTCCAAATGAGATTAAAAAGGCGAGAATGTTTGAGAGGAGTTTGAGGCATGACATCCATAAACAGGTGGCAGTTCTAAAGGTGCTAGATTTCTCAGAATTAGTGGACAGGGCTACAATGGCAGAGGAGAGTAGTCAAATGGATGTGAGGACATTGAGTCAGAAAAAGAAGTCCATGCCTCCGGGTTTTCGGGCAGGGTCCAGTCGAGGCCCTTGGAGGGAAGATAGATAGAGCAGAGTTCCGAGGCAGAAGACTAAGAGACGAGAGATTAAGGGCGAGCAGACATATCCAGTTTGTCCTACATGTGGAAAAAGACACCAAGGAGAATGCCAAGCAGGGAGAAATGTCTGCTACCAATGTGGTGGATCGGGTCATGTAGCATGAGACTGTCGTGCGCAGTATAGTACTGCTCTTGTTCCCAGACCATTTGGAGGGAATATCCAGGCACCCAGGGGTGGCGGTGTAGTAATCCGACTAAAAATAAATAATAATAATAATAATAATAATAATAATAATAATAATAATGATAATGATAATGATAATAATAATAAATAAATAAATAAATAATAAATAAAAAGATATTTTGGAGAAGATATTTTGATGAACAGTTGAGAGATGCAAAATAATGGCAAACAAAATAATGTATTATGGTATTAGCAGTATTTATGCTAGTAGAACATGTTACGTTTGGGCGAGGCAAACTCTTCACTCAAGGGCTTGTTGAGAAAGGCGAGTACCCTAGTTGTGTCAGGTGTAGTAGTAGGCTGCATAACGTGTTAGGGTAGAGGGAACTACTTGTATAGGCAGGTAGATTTCCCTATTCTTAGGAGCCTTCGCTAGTAAACTTTTGTATGAACTGTGTGAGTGCGAGATCAATTTATCACTTGAGGGCTTATTGAGTAAGGTGAGTGCCTTGGTATGCTTTAGTTGTGACCTTTGGGTTGCCTAGGTATCAGAGCAAAGGGGTGCTACTTGTATGGGCGGATAATCACCCCTATCCTTAGGTAATCTCGTGGGAAAAATGTCTTGCATGTGTTTGATTAAGATCAATAAATGATTTCAGAGATTAAGTTAATGATTTTCAAATGATAAATAATATGTTGTTATATAAACTCATGTTAGCCACACACAGTTTTAGTATATTATTTCTTCCCTTACTGAGATGTGTCTCACTCGAATATGAATTTATCTTTTTTAGGATTTCCTCGAGATCGAGCTTCGAGAGCTCGAGGTTTTATAGCATTTTTGGGAAATAGAAAGAGAAAAGGGTATATTTTTATGTTAATTTTTAGATGTATAAATTTATGTTATTATTTATATGTTTTAAGTTTCTAAGATAGGAATGGTTGTGAATATTGGATGTTTTTGGAGATATTTATATATGTTGAATACAGGTGGATGATTAGTTTATTATGGTTGGTAGATAGGGGTAGAAAACTCTGGTATTATATTTGTTGAAAGATTG
Source organism: Malania oleifera (assembly GCF_029873635.1). Lineage (NCBI taxonomy): Eukaryota > Viridiplantae > Streptophyta > Magnoliopsida > Santalales > Ximeniaceae > Malania > Malania oleifera. The sequence goes on from NC_080425.1 coordinate 851,564, forward strand.
TAGTTATGTTTTTTACTGCATAAATGATATTAGAATATGAATTATCAGGTAACTAAGTGGATTAGTAGTATTTCGGGTCCACGTAGGGGGTCAGGGCGTTACAATTTTGTCTACGGACAACCATCAATAAATAGCCACAAGTTCATTTTTCTTGGAAAAAAAAATTAAAACCCTATTCTCTCTCTCTAGGCTACGGCCTTCCCACTCTCTTTCCTCGATTTTTGGCCCGATTTCAACCCGAATCGAAGGATAAACTGTATTTCAGGATCTTGACGTTGATTCTCCGCAGTTTAACCGGAGCGATTTTGTGATTTAGGCTTTCCAAGCACCACTCCAAAACTAGGGTAAGGAAGATGATTTTAAAGTTTAATCAGTTATTGGGAATTTGTAGGCTTAGGAAATGTTAAATGGTCATTATTCTGGGGTTGAGCTGATTAAATTAAGGCATATGGATACAGGGTTTTGTGTGAACACCGCAGGCATTGTTTAGGATCCCTATTAGCTTTGGTGCAATCCTAAGAGTGGGGGTGAATTGGTATTTGAAAATTTTCTCCCCTAGGTCAATCTACTAATCAATAGTATTACACAACCTTAAGGTCAATCTAGTGCATGCAAAATAAATCAATGCAGATATATAATGGAATTTAGATTGCAATGGAAATTTAATCAAGCATGCACAATAAAGCAGTATAGGAGATGATACCTAAAAATGTTATCGAGGTGTGGTCAAAATGCCTACATCCTCGCCTTGGCTAACAAGCACAAGGATTACCACTATAGGCTCACTTAACGGGTAGAGCAGCACCTAAACAATTAGGTCAATTAGCATAAGGCTGACCTCAACCTTTACAACCAGGTCAATTAACACAGGGCTGAACTCAACCTACATAATCCTTGTCGGGCTGGATTACCGCCCCCTCAGGCCACGCCTGGAAACACTCAGATTTTACAATCAAAGAATATTGGTACAATGATTGTGCTTTCGTGTAAAGCACATATGTACCCAATTACGCACAGTATAATCAATACACTACCAAAAGATAGGATTTGATAAACTCAATATAGTCTAAGTGTCTACTCTCAAATGATTATATGAGCGATGTAATTAGTGCGTGAGAGTGCAAATGATATGATCTTTGTATCACACAATATATTTAATCACATTGCATAAGCAAGGACCACAAGCACACTTCAAATATCTCAACCAATATTTTTGTCAATATAAACCACAAGAGATATTTAAATAATGGTTTGTAAAAATATTTATTTAATCTTTGTGATAAAATGATGATCTCAATGAAAAGGTATATCAACAAAGATCTTCAGCCTGCAAGCAAATATCTCAAAATATTTCTCAAGGATAAGCACAAAAGATATTTGAAAAACAATTTGAAAAATAATTTTGCAACCAAGACATAATATGAACTCTTGAGTTTTTGCAATGAAAATGCAAAACTCAGAAGCTCTAAGAAGTTTTTCTACGAAAGGCTTATTTACGAAGCCTCCTAGAAAAACTAGAAGTTTACTCTCTTAGAAAAATAAATCTCAATCAATACAAGCAAAAAAGAGTTTAAGCTTGGTGGGATGAACACAATAGCACTCTTACTAAGTGGTATTTGCAATATGGACGAGTAACAATGAGAGTATAAAGCTTGGATATGAAAAATAGGCTTTTTGAGATTTAGAGGATATTTGCTAATTATTTTCTTAATGTCCTGCTAATTTTTGCAAATGAAGGCTTATGTAGAGATAAGAATAATTATAGCCGTTAGGACGTGTAGGGTATTATTAATATTGTTTTAAACCAATTTAACCCTAATTAATCCCATTTAAAAAAGTTAACTATGGTAAAAATTATGGGGCAACCCGAGAGCACCGGTTGACCAAGACAAGTTCGATCGACCGAAGTTCTTGAGGTTCGGTCGACCGAGCCAAAAATGAAATGCAGGGTCGGTCAACTGGATAAGTATGTCCAAGGCAATTTTTTGAGTTTCGGTCGATCAAGACTAAAATGAACTACCCGGTCGATCGATCGGACATCGAGGTCCAAGGCGATTTTTCTGAATTAGGGCATTTAGGTCAATCGGGAAGATTTGAACTGAATAGTTCGGTCGACTAGAGTGTTGGAGTACATTTTGGGTTCGGTCGACTAAGTGGTCAAAAAGTTGACTCCCTAAGGGGTTCGATCGACCGGGTCTAAATGAACTATATAAGTTCGGTTGATCGGTAGGTAATGAACTGTGAAGTTCGGTCGACTGGGCCATGGTCAACTGTTGACCCGGCATCGATTCGGTTGAGCGGGGGCATTTGTACTTAAGCAGTACAGTCGACCGAACATGACACTTAAGTGCATTTCGGTTCTTTTTAAGCATGCAAACATCCTATTGAAATGATCATTCATATATATGCATGTGTGAGTGACCTAGGGTCCTTTTTAAGTCTTTTTGAAGACATCGAAAAAATCTGGTGTCGATCAACCGAAGGGTGTTCCCTAAAGTCCGTCTATGGTCTTGAGCTTATCCATCCTACCTTACTGGTAAGGCATTAATTATTATTACAGACCATTTTCCCTAATTACTATTACAAACCCGAATAAATGATTAATATAAATTACAACACAAAATGATCTTTAAGGTCTTTGTCTTTCTTTAAGTCCATGTGTGTGCACTATGTGATACTTTCAATTGGTCCTGCACACAAACTCATTCACCATTAAATATCATAGTATTTGTCATAATCAAAATGGGATATGACCAATAAGGCCAACAATCCCTGCAGACATATCTTCAGGAAACATGTAAGGGGAATAGATTATGTCAGGTATTTTAAAAAATTTGACTGATTAAATTATAATATGTGATTTCTAAGTAATATATGTGTTTTCTTGAGTATACAGATTTATGAAAATGGGAACTTTGGAAATGATATATGTATGTTTTGAGAAAATTGGGTTATTGGGTTGAGTAAAACCCTAGAGATGGTTATACTAGTATTTTCAGCAGAATATTATAGTATAAGTTATCACTCAATCTGTGTGGCATGAGTTTGAAAGTTATGTATAATTAAATTTGTTAGTTTGCGTGGTAAAATATATATAGACAGAGATATGATTGTATACAGTATTACAACATTCTATATAGAACTATAGTACATCATTTGATACAAAATTATAGAAAGATAGTGTTCTACATAGAACTATAGTACAACATTTGATACAAAATTAAAGAATGATAGTGTTTAATATAGAACTACAGTATGGTGGTATTTTTGTGCAGAGTTTGGTATTTTAGTGATTTTATACAGATTTATAGTATGACAATTTATACTGATTTGTGAAATGAAATCATGTACTATATTGTTTTAGAAATCGCATTATATGATTTAAGAACCCTGATGGACCATGCTAAGCACGGTATTGTAGCTTCACAAATACCAGTGTTGCCACACTTCTCAAATAGAGAGTTGGTGGTATACAGTCGATTGTGCCATTAAAGTGTAAAGTTACCCCCTAGAATCTGGACCAGTTGGGTGGGCAAATCGTACCCATAGTTACAGGTACAAATGCAGATAAAGTTGACTTAGTCTGGTTAGGCCAACCATGGCTAGGTCCTGCCATCGGACCGCACAACCTGGATCATGCGGGGTTAATTCATGACATTGTTTGTTTATCCATTCAGGGCAGTTTTTCTATGCATATACGCGCATTTACTTTTATAGAGATATTATCTTATACAAAGTATGATAAGAAAGGAAAATATGTATTTTTAAATATATTTGTATATACATGTATGCAGTTTTATATGATTTCACAATGAAAGGAAAGGTAAATAATTATTGTATATTTGGAACACTAAAAATCATATTGCCACACACTGATAATAGTATTTTCCATCTTACTGAGAGGTGTCTCACCCCTATAATTTCTATTATTTTTAGGAAACTTAGATAGCCAAGCTTAGAGCACCCTAGGGTAGGATTTGAAAGTGTTATTTAGGGTAAATAGTGATGAGACACCGTGATGTATAAGAAAGTATTTTGTGTGTTTTCAAGATGGATTTTGGATGATTTTTGGGGATTTTAAGTATTGTTATGATGATGAGTAGAACTCTAGTATTGTAGTCGGATGTGTATATATATATATAGATGCTTCCGCCGAGTATTATGATATGATAAGGACTGTTGTACCTGGTGCCACTTTGGGCACCCCAGGATACTATAGTGTATTTTACACAAAGATTATGTATGGTATAATACACAGGGTGATACAAGATGGTAGGGGTGCACAAAAATTACTGAAAAATCGAAAATCAGACTAAAATTGAATTGAAACCATAAACGGTTTGGTTTTTCAATTTTCGGTTTCTGTGCGGTTTTCAAAAATAAAAATGTTTGGTTTAGGTTTCGATTTTGGTTTTATGTTGAAACCGAACCAAAACAAACCGAAAATTAATTTATATAAGATATATATGTAACGACCTCAAAATTTATATCATTTTTTTTTCTTTCTTCGTATTATATATATATTAACTGTTCTAATACCCTCTACTTTGAAACTTAGGCCTGTATACAATATTCATACCTACGCAGCGGAAACATAAACCATACATCCATACATACTATACAATACCAGAGTTCAATACATTCATACCATAGTCATATAAAACAACTCCCTCCAGTATCACCTATTCCAAAAATACGAAACTCAGTCACAAACTCACCTTAAAACCAACGCTATCAAGAAATCTCTCTATCTACGAGCCTGATCTCTTCGCCTAGCTGGATCACCTAAAAAATATTAAAGTAATGGGATAAGCCAACGCTCAATAAAACGAAATATGTTATTGCTAGTGTGTGGCAAATAAGTTACAATACTATGAAAATCTGTTACTATATAATCATGTATCACTGAATCTGTAAATACAATACAAATAATATAAACCACCATCTTTTCCATGTTGCTTAACATGTCTGTACTTTAGGTTTCTACTCAAAATACTTCTAACGTACATAAGTATATTCTTTGTCTCTATAAATCTATATATACATAATAATAACTGAAAACTTCCCTGTGGATAACTGTGTGTCATGATTTAACCCCTCATGACAGGGTTGTGAGGCCTGTAAATAGGATCTATCCTGGTTGGCCGACTAGGATAAACCACTATACTCCATCAGTCTGATCAGCCCTCCTCAACCCATATCTGATGGGGAGCTTGTCCACTTGTGGGCTCTATGCAATCGACTTATATACTATGTATTATCTGAATAGGTGGTTGCACTCTATACTATATGTAGTTACGATACCGTACTCTATAAACTGTAATGGTCCAACAGGATCTGATACTATATAATACATTTATGTATATATAACTATCTGTTTTACCATGATTCTGTAATAACTGTATTAACCATGACGCTGTGATAAACTATATTTGTATCAACTGTATTTCTGAAATGAACTGTAAAACTGTATGTCATGGTACTGTAAACTGTATAATCATGGTATTCTGTAATTTCTATAAAACATATCCACTGTCTGTATATTATGTAAAAAACATATCTCTGAAAAATACTGTAAAACATGTTTCTGTACTATATTCATATTCTCAAACCACACAGTAATTTAAAACATATTATTCATAATTACTAAACTGTATAAGTTCTGCTGTGAATAATAACCAGGTAAAAATATACATGTCATACTGAAAATCATTTTAAAACTGCCTAGCATAGCATATTTCTCTTACCTGTTTTCTGCTAAAAATCCCCTACTTTGACGGGTCCTACACCCGTAGGGTTCTTCACTCAACACCCTAAAAATCAAATATCCTAGAAGGAAACATCATTATTTCTATGTCAACTACATTTCCTATAACTGCTGGAAAGCCAAATTTCAACAAAAGGCCTTACCCTGAATCTGGGATGAAATCCAACTTCGTCCCTCCGACGATCCGCTCCAGCAGAATTGGAGAGAACTTCCCCAAGAGCGTCGTGGTATCATCATATCGTCGATCCGGCGACTAACGGGACCGAAATCGAAGAGAGAGAAAGGAGAGGCCATAGGAGAGAGAAAATGAGAAAATTTTGTTGAAAATTATGCATTTAACCTAGATTTAGGCTATTTATAATGTGGGATTCGTCGACGAGCCATGTCACCTCGTCGACGAGTCTTGTAGAAAGTTTGTCGACGAACCTGCACCCTCGTCGATGAATTTCAGACTTCCCAAAAATCCTCTCTTGGTATCTTCTTGTAGATGAGACGGGACCTCGTTGACGAGATCCTGAAGAACTCTCGTCGACGAAACTCTTGTGTTCATCGACAAGGCCTGGAAATTTTTTTGGAATTATCACCTCCAAAATACAATGTCGTCAACGAACGCAAATCAGCTGCCTCCTTCTGTTATTGTTTCCATTTTCCTCCCTTTTTATTATTTAAATATCATTATTCTTCGGGTTGTTACTATATATATATATATATATATATAATATGACTATAAATTTTTAAGAATTTTATGAAAATTAAAGGTTATTTTTGTTAAAAGTGGCCAACAAATTTTATTTTGTTAAAATTATGAGTCTCTATAAAAAATTAAAATGCTCAATAAATTTTCAACAACTTTATGAAAAATAAAGGTTATTTTTTTTTCTAAATAAAAATTGGTTTAAAACCCAAAAACCGCAACCGAACCACCACATTTTCGGTTTTCAATTAAAACATAATTTCGGTTCAGTTTCGGTTTCGATTAGAAAATCCCAAAACTGAAAATTTCGGTTTGGTTTATGGTTCTGGCCAAAACCGAACGGTGTACAATCTTACAGGTTGGTATCAGAATTATTATTATTATTATAACAGCAAAATTTTTGGGTCGTGACAGTTGTCGTATCAGAGCCTAAGTTGCTAGGTTATGTAGACTTTAGCAAACAAGGGATAGCAATACCAGAGTATAGGAATGGATCTTGATGAGGGTAGGAAATGGGTAGATCATGATTTCAGTAAGTCATTGTTGGAAGTTAAGATGAGAATTTATGATTTTGTCTCGCTGCCTAGAGGCAAGAGTTCCATGATGGTTTCTATTTTTTTCGTGGAATGATGATTTTAGGAAAGTCATGATAAACTATCATTGGTTTTTGTTTCTGAGTGGTAAGACTGAACCTTAAATTGGGAATGAGGACGTTAAGTTGATTGGTTGTAGGAGGATAACTTATGGTTCTTAGTTAGATAAATGCATTAGTCGTGTTATGATGATAGGATCCTAAGACAATTTTGTTCTATTTTCAGGATGGACCCTCGGAATAGCAATGCACACATTGGTGGTGGTAACGATGCGAGGCCTTCCAGTATAGGCGACAATGTAACATCCTCAAAATTCTTACCATTTTTTTTTATATGTATATCTGCATCCATACCTAAGCAACGGAAACACAATCATATAACCATTTATATATATATATGCTAAACAATACCATAATCCAGTATATACAAGCCACAACCATACAAAATAAACCCCTCCAACATCATCTACCTCAAAAATACAAAACCTTGTCATAACTTATCCTACAACCGGGGCAATCATGTAAACTTCCTATCCGCGAGCCTAATCTGCTCGTCTAGTTGTTTCACCTGAAAAAAAATGGTAAAGTAATGGGGTGAGTCGGCGCTCAGTAAGTGGAAATATGCTATTACTAGTGTGTAGCGGCCGAGTCATAAAATTATAATAATAGTATTTAAAAACTGAATAATTTGGAAATTTTGTACAACACATGTATAATAACTTAAAACATTTGTATCATCTGAACCTTCTATCATTCATAGAGCTACATCTTACTATATACAATAAAAGCTGTAAAACTATATACATATACATAACTGTGTTCTTTCCTTGGGACTCTGTATGTCATGATTTGACCCCTCATGACAGGGTTGTGCGGCCCGTAGGCGGGACTTAACCTGGTCGGCCCTCTAGGTAAGTCACTATACTCTATACTACTCCAGCCCGGCCAAACTGCATACATTCCTAAGCTCAAGACTAGCTACTACCTCATCAAACCGGCCCCCTCAACCCAGCGAACTGGGAAGCTGCATACTCTCAAAGCACGGCTGACGGTACCCATACACTATCTGAGATATGTGGTTGCACTCTATCTATATCTAGCAACGGTACTGTGCTCTATATTCTATATCTGTACTATATCTGTCTGTAATCTTTCCACAGGGATCTGATATTTTATATATATACTATACTATACTCTTTATACTATTTTCATAATGTTTCCAAAATAACCATAACACTATTAATCTGTACTGTAAATATTGTAATATATGTAGCATCTTGATGTTGTAACTGTGTAATTTTTCTGTACTTTCTTTCTATATAATCTGAGTGTTGTGACATTTAGGAAAGCATAACTTTCTATATACATTGAATATACTATTCTGAATAAATATCTGTGTACTGATATATATATATATATATATATATCTGTCTGTGTAATCATCTGAATAAAACTGTATATGTGTACATATTCTGTCTATATTAAATCTGCCATTATCTATCTATAGCTGTATAACTTGAAATACTGAAAAACTGCATATCAATATCATGTACTCTGGCCACACAATCTTTGAAAATTCACATTCTGTATAATATTTGGTATTTATGCATATCTATATAATTTCTGATAACATAAATAAATTTCCTAACATAACACATTTCCCTTACCTTAACTCTGAAAAGCCTATACTAAATTCTGGCCCTATACCCGCAGAGTTCTCAACTCAACACCCTAAAAATCAATTCCCCCTGAACAAAACATCAATATTTCTTCGTGTATTGTATTTCTTATAACTAAGGGAAAGACAGATACTGAATAAAATGTCTTACCCTGGATTTGGGATGAATTTCAACTCAACTTTCCCCACGATCTGCTCTGGCAGACTTGCAGAAAACTTTGCCAGGAGTGTCATGGTGGCCTCGGATGTTCAATCCGGCAAGAAATGGGGCCAAGATCGAAGAGAGAAGGGAAGGGAGTCGTAGGAGAGAGAGAGAAGGGATTTGCGCTGCAATTTTGGTTAAAAATTCAAGTTTTAGCTATATATAGGATGGGATTCGTCGACGAGACACGTCTCCTCATCGACGAGTCCTTCAATAATTTCGTCGACGAACTTCCTCCCTTGTTGATGAATTTCAGACTATCCCAAAAACCCTTCTCGATATCTTGTTGTCGACGAGGCATGGCTTCATCGATGAGGCCTACTTATGAGCTCGTCGACGAGGCCTTGTATAAAATTTCTAGGTTATTCCATCCAAAATGCAATGTCATCGACAAAGCCTACTACCTCCTCCCGTTTCTGTTTCCATTTCCCTCTCTCTTTAATATTTAAATATCATTATTTTTTTTCGGGTCGTTATAGACAGTGATTCTGATGCAGTATTACGTAGTGTCGCTAAGAAAGTAATAGCAGAGATAGTGAGAAATTCAAGGGAATAGGGCTGTCCACCAGCTCACTAGGGCTGCACAATCGAGCGATTCACTCGTATGAATTCCTCGTCATTTTCAAGAGGAGCCAACCCATTCGTGGCAGAGAACTGGGTCCAGGAGATTGAGGAGACATTGGTAGTTCTCCTTTGTATCAAGGAGTAGAAAGTATCGTTTGCTACTTTTAAGATGACAAGGGAGGCTAAACGCTGGTGGAGGTCAGTGAGGTTGCTGGAGGAGCAGAGGCCAGTATCTATAGTTTTGAGCCAGAGCCACTTCAAGAAGATATTCTTCGAACGGTATTTCTTGCTACTACCGGAAATGCTAAAGAGGCAGAATTTTTGAATTTGACCAAGGGGCACTTGACGGTTTAGCAGTACACAACTAGATTTGTAGAACTGTTCCGATTTGCCCCATACATGGTGTCGGAGGAGGAGAAAAAGGCGAGGAGATTTGAGGGAGGTCTGAGATAGATTATTTATGAGAATATAGTGACATTCCAGGTCTAGACCTTCTCAGAGTTGGTAGATAAAGCCACAGTGATAGAGACTAGCCTATAGAGAGGTGTTGGGGTGTAGAATCAGAGGAAGAGGCCTATGCCTCCTGAATTCCGAGCAGGTACTAGTTGGGGTCAATGGAGGAGATATAATGTGGGCTTGAGGTAGGAAGTGGGACGCCGAGCCCCTCAGGGTAATTCTGCACCCCCAATTTGTATTAGGTGTGATCGCAGGCATTGGGGGGGGATGCTAAATTAGGACTAATGTCTACTATCAATGTGGTCGTCTTGACAATATTGTGAGAGACTGTTGTGTGTCGCCAAACAACATACCCACTCCTAATCGTTATCGAGGAAACAACCAAGCACCCCAAGGCAACCAGCAGAGGAACGTCGCCCCGACGCGGGTCTATGCACTGACGCCGGGAGATACAGAGGCAGCCGACGACGTAGTGATAGGTATCATTTCTATATTTTTAAATAAAGTTGTTGCTTTGTTTGATTTAGAAGCCACACATTCTTTTATATCTCTAGGGTACATCAAGTTATGTGGGATAGAAACTCAGTTGTTAGACACCAAATTATCAGTAGCCACACCAACAGGATCAGTAGTGATATGTGGAAGGGTGCTTAAAAATTGTCTAGTGGATATTTAGGGAAATATGCTACTAGCCAATCTGGTGGTATTTGACATGCATGGTTTGACATGATTTTGGGAATGGATTGGCTAGCCGCCAACTATGCTAGCATCGATTGTCATAAGAAAAAGGTAGTATTCAAACCTCCAAGGGAGCAGGAGTACATATTCATGGGGACGTGTGTGCGCTCTCTGCCACAGATGTTATCAGCTATTTAGGCGAGGAGACTACTTTTGGAGGGATGCCATGGGTATTTAGCTTGTGTGAAGGAAGCACTCGAGGGAGGATTAAAGTTTGAGGATATACCAGTTGTGAGATAATTCCTTGATGTCTTTCCAAAGGATTTACCTGGATTGCCTCCTGATCGTGAAATTGAATTTGTTGTTGAATTACTTCTAGGGATGACACCAATAACTAAAGCTCCTTATAGAATAGCTCCAAGTAAATTAAAAGAATTAAAGGAACAGTTGTATGAATTACTAGATAAAGGGTTTATCAGACCTAGTGTGTCACCCTGGGGAGCGCTAGTTCTTTTTGTAAAGAAAAAAGACGGAACGATGAGGATGTGTATTGTAGAAACCCAAACCTGGGAAAATAAAGGAAATAAATAAGAAAAGAATTAAGGAAATTTTTAAAGGGAAAACAACAAGATTCGTTGACGAACTCCTTGTTTTCGTCGGTGAAGTCTTTTCTACAATTCGTCGACGAAGTTCAAGCGTCATCAATGAGGAAATGCCGAGAGGAATTTCAGGCCTAGGGTTCGTCGATGATCCCCTTCTTTCATCTACGAACTTACTTATGTAGTTCTTAGACGAAGGCACCAATTTGTCAACGAAGTTGGCCGAGTCAACGACCTATAAATAGATTTTTAAGTTACTTTTGAATTAAGAAATCATATTTCTCTCTCTCTCTCTCTCTAAACCAGCGCCCCTCACTCTCTATCTATGATTCTTTACCATTCGTCTCCAGATTCGACGATCGAAAGTTACCACGAGGATCTAGGGGAAATTCTCTAAAAGTCTACTGAAGTAGATTTTTAAACAGGGTTTTTCCAAGCATCATCCCAAAGTTAAGGTAAGGGTATAAATGGGTTGTTTATCTAGCATATAACTATTTAAATGGGTTGTATGAGCCTAGGGATGTTTAATGGTTGTTAATCTAGGGCTTGAGTTGATTATTCTGGGAAATGTGTTTTTAGGGTTTTGGAGCCCATGTTGCCCTGCTTGGGCTATAGGAGCGTTGTGGGAATTCTCTCTCAGTAAGCAAGTAAGGGGATTAAGTTAAGTCAAGAGTTTTATTAAAGTTGAATCGATTAAAATGCTATATATGTATATTTATTTTTTCAATTGTTATTTCAAAAACCAACCGTTCAAAATGGATTTTTCAAACCTAAGATATATAATATGGTATTTTGAGTAAAAATGAATGGTGGAAAGTTTGGTTTGACGTTATAAATGGGATATATTGTATGTTAAAATTGTGTGGTAGATGAATGATATTTTGAGGTTATGGTATAACCGAGTTTGTGAATGTTTGCGAAATACTGGAACTTTTTGTGAAAAATGCAGGGATTTGATATAGCGGCTATGAGCTGAGTTGTATATGATGGCCGCGAGGGCCGAGATTTGACATAGTGGTTGTGAGTCGAGTTTTATATAACACCAGTGAGGGTCGGGATTATGTTTAGCAGCTGTGAGCCGAGATGTATATGATGGCCGGGGACCGAGTTTTATAATATGACTTATTTTATACGAAATGAGTTTGAAATACAGTTTTTATTACTTAAATTGCATGATATGCTTTAGGAATCCTGAGGACTAGTTATGTTACGAGCACGGTACCGTTGCTAGAGATTCAGTATTTGGCCATGTGCACCCACATTGTTCAGGATAGAAGTGTAGGGTGGTCTCAGCTGACTAGCCTCAGTAGAGGGTGTACCTTCCCTGGAAGTCCAAACCAGGAAGTGGTAAGGTAATCGGACTCGCAAGCAAGTTGTGGATGCTTACGTAGTCGAAGTTAGATGTAGACGTTTGATTTGAATTTGTTTGGGTTGATCACTCCAGGCTTAATCCAGCCTTCGGGCTAAACAACCCGTACCATAGGGAAAGTAAATGGTATTTAGTCCTAAGGAATGTCTTTTATGCATATCTGTGGATTTATGTAAATGATGTTACTTATTTACTAAACTGTTTATACTATGGAAACGAGACGGGTATTTTCAACTGTATAAAGAGAGTAGGATGTAAAATAGCTATTTTCAATTAAATGAAGGATAGATGTTTTCTATAAACACTAAATGCACATTGACCACATATTGATATTAACTTAATCTTCCTTACTGAGAAGTGTCTCACCCCAATATACAAATCATCTTTTCAGGATACACCTAGGATCGTGCGTAACAGACTATAAGGGTTGAGTTAGAAGTATAGTATACGTACATGGAATGTATGAATTGAGTAGTTTTTGTTTATGCAGTTTTAATTGTAATAAGGAAAATTGGAGACTATAGTGTAAAATGGTAGTTTAGAACTCTGGTAATCGATTATGGAGAATGTTTTATTTACTTTCATTGCATTTATATAATAAATATGGTATCAGGTACATAGACATCACTAAAGTAGCACCCCGGGCCCACATGGCAGGTCGGGGCATTACAGGTGGTATCAGAGCCTAGGTTTGCTAGGGTTTGCAGACTTTGATAGTGGATGATTACCAGAGCATAGGTTGAGATAAGTTAATGATAGGAAGGGGTAAGTTAGGTTGGGTTTTAGTCTAGAAGCTTAGAGGTAGAGATTTGTTGACTGTTTTATGTGTATCTTGGAATGACGATTTTAGGAAAACCATGGTAAATCCATCGATGGTTTCATTTCTAGGTTAAGATACTAGAGCTCAGAAATTTAGGTTGGGATGTTGGGATGGTCGAGTACGTGCGTAGTGTCAGTATTATGGTTAGAGGTCGTACCTTGATGGTTTTGTAGCAGAATAGTGTAAATGATTTATTTGAACTCAGATGTTATATTATTTCGTCGTTCCATACTTGCATCAACTATGATAAATGTGGAATTCTAAGTCAGCATCTATCCTATCTTCAGGATGGATCCCAGGGGAAAGGAAATCATGGCTGGAGGGGATAATCATGTGGATACCTCTAGTGAAGATGACGTTGATGCCTCAGTAGTGCTGCATAGTATAACATGGCAGGCAAGGAAGGAAACTCGAAGGGATTCTTGAGAGCAGAGTCAGCTAGCAGCTGATAGGGGCTGCACATTGCAGTTTACCCAAACGAATTTGCTGGCATTTTTAGGAGGACCAAACCCGATTGCAGCTGAAGATTGGGTTCAGGAGATGGAGGAACTGTTGGGTGTGCTGGAGTGCACAGAGGAACAGATGGTGCGGTTTGCCACCTTTAAATTGGTGGAGGAAGCAAAAAGGTGGTGGAGGTCGGCAAAGAGAGTGAAGGAACAACACACAATGTATGCATCTATTACTTCGAATTGTTTTAAGGGGGTTTTATTCTGTAAATACTTCCCTGTTGCCACTCGAGAGGCAAAGGCAGAGGAGTTCCTGCATTAGACCCAGGTACACATGACTATGTAGCAGTATGCGGCCATGTTTGTGGAGTTATCCCATTTTGCTCCGCACATGGTCCCGGATGAGCCAAAGAAAGTTCGGATGTTTGAGAGAGGTCTGAGGCAGGGTATACGATCACAGGTAGCGGCGTTTTTGACTCAGAGTTTCTCTGAGCTGGTAGATAGGGCCATGGCAGTTAAGGTCATTATTCAGGAGGGAGAGAGAGCAGCAAACTAGAAGAAGAGGCCGCCCTTGCCTCAAGGTTTTTAGTCCAGAACCAGCCAGGGTTCATGGAGGTGGTCTAGTAATTTTATGGGCCAGCGACAGGAGATGGGATCTCGAGCCCCTTAGGGGAATTCTCAGTATTCTACCTGTCCCAAGTGTCATAAGAGGCATTAGGGCTAGTGTAGGGTTGGATCAGCTGGCTGTTACCAGTGTGGTGGGGTAGGACATTTGGCACAGGACTATCATGGACATTGAATTACGCACCTCCACAGCATCAGTATAGGAGAGGTAACTAGGCACCTCTAGGTGGTCACCAAAGGGGCACCGCCCAGGCGTGGGTGTATTCTATTACTCTAGGTGACGCCGAGCACGTAGGAGATGTAGTTATAGGTAACATTTATGTACTTTCAAATAAAGTTGTTGTGCTATTTGATTCAAGTGCGACACACTCTTTTGTGTCTTTGGGATTCATTAAATTATGCGTGGTAGAAACACAACCGTCAGATGCCGAGTTAGAGGTAGTCACACTAACAGGGTCAACGGTAGTGTGTAACAAGGTGATTAGAGACTACCCAGTGGAGATTCAGGAGAGAAGGCTACCTACTAGCTTAACTGTTTTCGATATGCATAGATTTGACATTATTTTGGGGATGGATTGACTAGCATCTAGCTATGCGAGTATCGACTGCCACAGAAAGGAGGTAGTATTCAGACCTTCTGGAGAGAAAGAGTTTAAATTCGTTGGGTCGTGTGTGCGCTCTGCACCATAGATCCTTTCGGTGATTCAGCCAAGAAGATTACTTTTAGAGGGTTGCCAGGGGTACCTTGCATATATGAAAGAAGCACTAGAGGAGGGACCTAAGCTTGAGAATATCCCAGTGATAAGGGAGTTCTCAAATGTGTTTCCTGAGGACTTACCAGGATTGCCTCCAGATCATGAAGTGGAATTTGCCATTGAGTTAACTCCAGGGACAACACCAATTTCCAAGGCTTCATATCAAATGGCTCCGACTGAACTAAAGGAGTTAAAGGAGCAGCTACAGGAACTTCTGAATAAGGGTTTTATCTGACCGACCATATCACCCTGGGGAGTGCCCGTGTTGTTCGTGAAGAAGACGGATGGGTCGATAAGGATGTGCATCGACTACAGGGAGATCAATAAGGTGATAGTGAAGAATAAATAACCGTTACCTCATATTGACGACCTGTTTGACCAATTGAAGGGCACTCAATTTTTCTCTAAGATCAATCTGCGATTTGGGTATCATCAGTTGAAGGTGAAATCAGAGGATGTATAGAAGATAGCTTTCCGAACTTGGTATGACCATTATGAATTTCGGATTATGTCATTCGGTTTGACGAATGCACCTGCAGCATTCATGGACCTGATGAATAGGGTGTTCCACGAGTACTTGGATTAGTTTGTGGTGGCGTTCATTGATGACATTTTGGTTTATTTGAGGAGTCCTATAGAGCATGAAGCTTATTTGAGGTTGGTTCTTCAGGTACTCAGAGAGAAGATGTTATTTTCTAAATTTAAGAAATGCGAGTTCTGGTTGGAACAAGTGGCATTTCTAGGACATGTAGTGTCCAAGGAAGGAATTTTAGTGGACCTGAGCAAAGTAGAGGTGGTAGTTGATTGAGTGAGACCCAAGAATATAAATGAGATTAGAAGTTTCTTGGGTTTGGCAGGGTACTATCGTCGGTTCGTCGAGGGCTTCTCCAGGCTTTCGGGTCCTTTGACACAACTTACGAGAAAGAACAGTAGGTTTGACTGGACTAGTGAGTGCGAGTAGAGCTTCCAGTAATTGAAGCAACGTCTAGTCACAACCCTAGTGTTGACCATTCCATTAGGGGATGGTGGATTTGTGATCTATAGCGACACATCTCAAAAAGGGCTTGGGTAACAGGGAAAGGTTATTGCATATGCTTCTTGCCAACTTAAGGAATACTAGAAGGACTACCCTATGCATGACTTGGAGCCGACAACAATAGTGTAGGCGTTAAAGATCTGGAGGCACTACCTATATGGTGAAAAGTGTGAGATCTTCAATGATTATAAGAGTCTTAAGTACTTTTTCACCCATAAGGAGTTGAATATGAGGCAGAGGAGGTGGCTTGAGTTGATAAAGGACTACGACTGTATCATTAGTTACCACCTGGGAAAAGTTAATGTGGTAGCTGATGCGTTGAGTCGAAAGTCAGTTGGTGCTTTAATTTCAGTAGTTGTGGCACAATATTAGATTAGAATGAACCTGGAGAGGTTGAGTGTAGAAATAGTGGATGGGGATCCATAGGCGATCATGGTCAGTTTGATTATTCAACTAACCTTACAGGAGAAAATTAAAATTCGCTCAAACGAAAGACACAGAGTTAATGAAAATTATAGAGAAAGTACGGAGTGAGTAGCCGCCAGATTTCAATGTTTTTGAGGATGGAGTTCTCAAATTTCATGCTAGATTGTGTGTGCCTAACGATGCAGAGATTAAGAGGATGATTATGGAGGAGGCTCATCGCTCTCTCTATACTATTCATCTAGGGAGCACGAAGATGTATAAAGATCTGCGAGAATTGTTCTAGTGGAGTAACACGAAGAGGGAAATTTCCAGATTTGTAGAGCAGTGTCTGACATGTTAGTAGGTTAAAGCAGAGTACTAGAGGCCAGCGGGACCACTTCAGCGACTTGATATCCCTAAGTGGAAGTGGTAGCATATCTTGATGGACTTTGTATCAGGGTTGCCTTCGACGGTGCATGGGCAGAATGCTATCTAGGTTATTGTGGATCGGCTGACGAAGATTGCACACTTCGTTTGGATCAGAGTCAGTTACTCTATGAATAGGCTGATAGAGCTTTATGTGTAGGAAATTGTATGACTTCATGGTGTCCCAGTTTCTATTGTTTCAGATTGAGATCCACAATTCACCTCTTGATTCTGGAAGAGTTTGCAAGACGCCTTGGGATCTCAGCTCACTTTTAGTACTACGTTCACCCGCTGACGGATGGGCAATCTAAGAGGATCATTTAGATTCCAGAGGATATGTTGCGGGCGTGTGTGCTGAATTTTGGGAATAGTTGGATTCGATATCTACCGCTCGTAGAGTTTGCATATAATAATAGTTATCAGACCAGTATTGAGATGACACCATATGAGACTTTGTATTGTCGCTGGTGCCGATCTCTGTTGTACTGGGATGAGGTGGGCGAGGGGTAGATTTTGGGGCCGAAATTAGTTCAGCAGACCTCTGCAAAGGTCGAGCTTATCAAGGACAAGATTAAAGTAGCACAGAGTCGGAAAAAGAGTTATGTGGATACTTGCCGACAGGAGTTAGAGTTCGAGATCGATAATATGATATTTGTGAGGATTGCTCCGATGAAAGGGGTGATGAGGTTTGGGAAGAAAGGCAAGTTGAGTCCTAGGGTACATTGGACCATTTGAGATCCTAGAAAGGGTTGGTCCAGTTGCCTATCGAGTAGCGTTATCCCCAGCGTTGTCTAGGGTTCATAATGTTTTCCATGTATCAGTGTTGAGGAAGTACGTGCCACATCCTTTGCACGTGATAAGTTATGAGCCTTTGGAGATTGGGGATGCTTTAGCATACGAGGAGGTACCAGTTCATATTTTGGATCAGAAAATACAGGAACTGCGTACTAAGGATATACCATTAGTGAAGGTGTTGTGGTGTAATCATGCAGTTGAGGAGGCTTCTTGAGAGTTAGAGATAGAAATATGCCAGAAATACCCACAACTTTTCAGAGCGGATCAGTGTTAGACATATCAGTACGGTTGCACAGGTAAGTGTTAGTTTTATTTGCAAGTCAGGTAAGGTAGGTGTGTTTAGTTTGTTAGTTGTTTATGATTTCGTATATGGATGGTCTCTGGGAGAGTTTTGTATGGTATTGTAATCTTTAGAAACATTATGTGTAACCACGGTATTCCTACGCCATAAGTGAGGTTATCTAATAAACTTAGGACGGGGCCGCTATGTGAGTGGCTACTGACTCTTTGGTAGAGATGGATTGTGAGTTTAGGGGGTGAACAATAATAGTTAGACAATTTAGAGGACGAAATTCTTATAAGGGGGATGAGGAGATTGTAGAAACCTGAACATGGAAAAATAAAGGAAATAAATAAGAAAATAAGTAAGGAAATTTTTAAAGGGCAAACAACAAGATTCATCGACGAACTTCCTGTTTTCGTTGACAAAATCCTTTCTGCAATTCGTGGACGAAGTTCAGGTGTTGTCGACGAGGAAATGCCAAAAGGAATTTCAAGCTTAGGGTTCGTCGTCGAACCCCTTCTTTCATCGACGAACATCCTTTTGCAGTTCATCGCAGTTTGTCGACAAAGGCACCAATTCGTCAACGAAGTTGGCTGAGTCAACAACCTATAAATAGATTTTTAAGTTACTTCTTCATTGAGAAGACTCATGATAGCTACTCTGCTTGAATGACTTTTGAATATTTTGATTGATGAAGAGGTGTATTGTTCATTGCTTGTCTTGCAAATTCCTATATTTCATGACACTGAAAAATCCCAGGAGTTAGCTTGACAACCAATGTTTTATTGGTTTTTGCATATTTTGAAAAACTTAATGATTGTTGTTTCTTCAAGTCTAGCCTGGGGAGAAGTATTATATTTCCTACTCGAGAATGTCTTCCATCCTCATTTCCTTTGCAAGGAGATTGTCATGGAACTTTGGTGCTTTATGGTACGTTACGCACGCACACATGGTGAATGATGTTGTTGATGAACTTAGCTCATTGTTGAAGTTAGTGGCATCTTCTCAATCTGTTCTTATTCTTGGATGTGCTTTCAGAAAGTTGGCAAGATCAATATGTGTGCTTCTTACTTGTAGCACTCAATCTACTTGCGGATCTCAAACATCATGTCTTTTGAGTGTGACCCTTCTTATGGAGGGATTCCCCCCTCACATTGCTTACAGACAATAGAAGAAATAAAACCATGGAAAAAATTATTATAGATTATTATTACTTCATAAAGAGTTCTGATAATGAGTCGTGCAATTCTAGTTTGTTTGGAGTGCCAGTTTTTGCACTATTTGCTATCTCCCAGTCTCTATAAGTAAAAAGATTCCTATATACATTATTTGTGAGCGTTATATTGAGTTATGTGAGTATCATTCTGTTTGAATAATTCTAGAAATATATAGTGTCAATTTAGTTTTGGAAAATAGTTTTTATTTTTTGTTAATAAATGAACAATAATAAATAGTTTTGACACTATTTACTTGTGATTGTTATTAGTATACATTCACATCTTTCATATACATTTATATTTTTAACTAAATTAAAAAATTAAATTGACTCTATGTGAAAATTTGAATTATTAAATGATTATTTGCTCCAAAAATTTAATTTATTATTACTATAATAACTAAATAAAAAACAAGAACACAAAAAATTGAAACAATCCATGTTCAAAATTATAATTAATTTTTTTTTTGAAAATGATATACTTTAAATTATTAATAAAACAAAAGAATGCACAGTAAATTTCGTTGTTTGGTCCAGAGAGATTTAAATGATAAACCAATTAATTGACTGACGCGTGGCAAGCAAATCTTGCTGATTGGAGATTTGCTTGAAACATAAGTTGGAGTTAACGCGTAATAAATTTCGCTGTTTGGTCAAGTAAGATTTGTTTAAATTTTACTGGACCAATTTTGGGAATTATTTTTCTCAAAAAGGATTTTATTTAATATGCTTTTTAAAAAGAAAGGATAAACCGAAAAAAAACTCATTGAAATGGAATGAATATGGAGTAGGTAGTGGTGGGAATGTCGTGTCTGCAGCCAAGTGACCTCAGAAGCCAGTCTGTCCGTAAGGCCGCTATTAATAACTACTCTTCTCTCTCCTCCTTCTCGGTTCTCAGTTCTCCCACTGAACCAGAGAGAGGGAGAGAGAGGATGGCGCTACTTGGGCTTGGAGCGGGATTTTCATTCCCTACTCCTCCTCAGAATCTCCCAACTGCCGCCAAATGGGAGTCCCTGCTCTCAAATTTGTCGAATTCCAAGATTTCTTTTTCGCACTTTTGCATCGAACCAGCAGGCAGCAATAGCTATACCTACTTGCTTTTACATATGTATATATGTGTGTGTGTGTGTGTGTGTAACTATTGCATTCAGTGTATACCCATGTGTATGTTTTGATTATTGATGTAATAATGCATCAGGTGATAGAATCCGTTTGGGAAGAAAGCCGATAAGCGCTACATCAAGCATCAAGTCCTCTGCGAAAGCTTCTCAATTGAACCAGGTTTGTTTTTTGGGTACACGACACCCTTCTTCTTCTTCTTCTTCTATATCGGTTTTTTTTTTTTTTGGGGGGAGGGGGGGGGGGGGTGGGTGGGTGGGGAACTTCCATGTTGGACTTACTCTCTGAGCTTTTCCACAGGCTTCCGGGATTGTGAAAGAAAAAAGTGTGTCTGTCATTCTTTTGGCTGGAGGACAAGGCAAAAGGATGGGCGTAAGTCTTTCTCTTTCTCTCTGTGAATCTGTGTGCGCACCCCCCTCTTCTTTTCTCTTACATAATTTTCATTTTATTTTAATGAGTGATGCATTGTCACGCTGTTATATGACAGGTTTGTCCACTTAAATAGCTAAATGCTGTATGGAACACAATGCATGAACACAATTTTTATTGAAAATTGCATCCCACCATCTTCAGAGTTCAATTTCGTTTTATTTAGTTCTTTTCAGGCTATATAAAACAAATGGGAAACCTCAATAGGTGTTGTATTGTGTTGATGATAGGGGTGTTACATTGCTTAGTAGGTTTATTTTTGACTGACCTCGTAGAAGCCCTCCATCTTTACTCAATCATCAAACCACTCCTATGAATCTATTTGATAATGTGGGTGCTCTCCCTGTTCAGATTTTAAATTGTCATTTTGCTGTTGGGCTTTTGCAGATCCATAAGGCTCCATTTGGATCAAAGATTTTATTTGAAAAAAGGAAAGGAAGAGAAAATAAGAAGGAAAATCATTTTTCATTGTGTTTTCTCCCTATAGTCTATATCAAATACTATTAAGAATGAAAAAGTTGTTGTGGTATGATTAAAAATTAAGGAAAATCAAAGGTTAAGATGTGTAAAATCGAAAGTTAGTTCATTGGTTTGCTATATATTTGATTTTCTTTCTCACTTTCCTTGATGACCAAATATGAAAAAATGGATTCCTCCATGTTTACCTTTTCTTTCCCTAGTGTTTTTCACGTTCCAAACAAAGGCTAGGACTATGGATTATGACCTTTTTGGTGCTTGTGGAAGTCTGTTTGCTACTTATTAATATAATTAGTTATTGCGAGTCATGGCCTGTAGGTTTATGCTTTCAAATCATCCATAGTTCTACTAAGATGTATAAACTTCCTTTAAGCTTCTATTAGAATAATTTTATTCTCTGTTCTTAATTGCTAGTAAAAAGGTTAGAAATAGTTCAAAGATAATGAGAATGAAGAGTAATAATAAATATAATATGACGCAGGGTTTTCATTTGGTTGGCTTGGATATGCTATTAATTTTGCACATGTCGGCCAATGGTTCCCAGCAGTTCCTAGTTACTGTCTGGATGAGGTTAATGAGACCAATCAAACGGCAACCTTGATCTATCTTTACCTGACTGTGTTGTACTCTTTTTTTTTTTTAAAGTACTCCATCTTAGCTTTAATAAGCAGTAGAGTTATGGCATCTGGTGCTTGACTCTTTTGTTTCATTCTTTCATATTCTTCTTTGTGACGTTGTTGTCGTTATCTATTTAAGTCTTTCTTTATTTCTTCTGTGATCTTATGATTAGTTAGGGTCTGTTGACTCTGTTTAGTTTTAGAAACCTGTTTTCATTTCCCATTTTAGTTTTCTAAAAAATTACAAAAAAATTAGCTAATTTTTCATTTTGTTATGACATTTGTATTAGAGAAATGAACAAAAATGGGTAGTTTTGGAATTATTTTTTTACAAAAATTGTTTTATTTTTCATTTCTAATTTTTCAAATAATTACAAAAATGCCATCTTGTTTTCCAATTTTCCAAATTTGTATAGAAAACTTGGAAAACATCTTTTCATTATTTTTCTAGATGTCCAACACTTACTTTGCATACAGGAGCATGGAATTTGGATATTGGACTTTAATATGAATCTTAAAATTTTCAAAACATGTTAAAATTTTTATAATTATTTGAAACTAAAAATTGAAAAGTGGAAAATGTTTTCCACAACTAAACAGTCCCTTATCCTTTATAAATATTTTCTCCTTTGAATGCAAAATCATTCTAGCCCTTAATCAAATAGAGGAAAATGCTCTGGATCGGGGGAATTGGCGGAAAAGGATTCATGTAGCTGACCCCACCTAGTGGTAAGGCTTGTTGTTTTTGTTGTTGTTGTAATGCAAAATCATTCTACAACCCTCCTTTGCAATTGCAAGGCAACTCCTAATGCCAAGATTTTAAGGAGTGTCCTGCATTGGATACAAGTTAGGATGTGAGGAGGGATAAATTAATGTTTAGACCAATTCAATTTCCTTCTGAAAAATGCTTCTCTGAACTTTCTTATCGTTTTCTAATATTCTCAACCCCTGGATTCTAGAATTTGATAGTTGTAGAATGGTTAGCTAGAAGGACATAAATATCTTTTCAGCCACTCGCCAAGCCTACATCTAGAGGATTTGCTATAGCTCCTACCTAATCCTCCATCCTTTCTCAATGTCAATCTTTGCAGTTGAATTCTCTAGAAAAGTGAATAGTTTTGTCTAGATGAGATTTTCTATTAAAACAATTCATAATGAGTTTTGTTTTTTAATAACTGAGAAGTATTGTATCCAGCAATTCTAATGAACTTAAAATTCAAAAATTTCTTCTCACCTCCCAAACTAAAAGAAAATAGTGTCCATTGAACTATGTGCTGTTGAGATCCTATAGTACATTTGTTGTGGTTATGTCAATGTATCTAGATATATGTAGATATCTATAGTAGAATCATATGAGAGGGATGTTATTGAACCAATTTGATGAATTACTTCTTAAGGCTCACATCAGAATAGTGCTTGTTGATGAGAGTTGCTTCAAAAGCAAGCAAACATCTAAAGAGTCACATGCATGCTTTTGTGTTTTTGTACATATTGTGTATGTATTTGTGTGTTATATTATTATTTTTATGTGCTTTTAATTTTTTTCAATGTATGGATGATGGTTTTCTTATGTTTATGCGGATAGGCAAGCACTCCCAAGCAGTACCTCCCACTTGTTGGCCAACCAATTGCATTGTATAGGTAAATGGCACAACTCAGCTCAATGCGAAAGGCACTTTGTTGACTACTTGAGGTGGGCTTCATTTATGTTTCTAGGTCTTGTGGACATAATAAGATGGAATAATCATAGTTATTAAAAATCTAGGTGCAGTTAAGCACTAAGGACTTCAAGAGCTATAAGGCATGTGAGTTAGTATAGTCAGATATATATATATAGTAGTAAGTGTATATGTGTGCATGTGCATGTGCATGTGTGTGTGCGTGTGCACGCGTGTGTGCAAAGGTATTTAAATATGCATGTATCCACACACATACACATGGTGCATTGTTGTTTAAATAATATAGTAAGGTTCCTCAGAGTTTGGCCTTGCCATCAAATGAGTGCCTAAAATTTAAAACATTTCATTTAAGCCCATAGAATCTTGTGTCTATCCAATCCTTCAGTTATGAGTCAATAATTCAGTTTCAATTTACTCCTTATACCCATTGAATTTCAAAATTTATTTACAAGTAATCGATTGAATCTTCCAAAATAACAAATAGGAGCCTCATGTTATAATAAATAGAAATAATTTTTTATTGAGTACCATAATTCATGTAGTTATTTCAAATTCTTACCATACTTTATTAATTTCTTCATCTTCCCCAATGTCAGGGGTTTAGGTAGTATCTTTTTCTAAATTTTGCATGTTTGCAGATTTATATTAATAAAAATTTTTTAGTCAATTCCCCTAGAGGTAAGATTCCCATATAGTCTGGCATGTCTTATGAATATGTTGATACAATTCTTCTTTAATCATAATATTAATATTTTCTATAAACCTTATTTCTCTTATATTAATAACTGTATGTTTATTTACGGCGGTATGTTTAATTGCATGTGTTGATATTGAACTGATATAGTGAGAAATTCCTTTCCTTTGAATGCTGATTTGCATTGGGACTTCTAATCTTCTAAGAAAAGAGATGTGGGTCAACCAATTTATTTTGAATCTGTTTGAAATTATATTGCAGCACAGTGGGTCAGGATTATGTACATGGGGTCTTACTTTTCTTTCAGAATTTCAATATTCAAGAAATGTATAGAGTAAACGGAATTTTACTCTTCTGCAATCTCACAAGAACCAAATTTCTAAAGCGGAAGCAAAACTTTATTGAATTGAAACTCTAAACACAAAACACATTACTGTAACCTTTTACACTTAACCATTGACTTATTACAGAATCCAAAAATAAAACAAAATAAAAATATTTTGTCTATGGTTCCTGCCCTTAAATTCTGCGAAAAATGATTGTTTGTGCCTTGGAATTGATTATTCTGAGTCTCAACAATTCAAAAGAAGCTAGTTTAGTGTATTCATTAGGCTATTTTCATGGCCTTGTGGACTGGCTGCTGCATTCTTTGGGATTGGTTTCTAAATGATTGTCTACAATTGATTGTGGTGAAAACCTTTTACTTTCAAGATTAAGGCAATTCAAATTTCAACCCATCCACTACTCCTAATTTGAAATGTATTATGCTATGAGTTTAAGGAGGTATATGCCTATTTATCCGGCCTTAAGAGCTTTTAATATATTTCAGTTTTGAAATGAAATGACAGTTTTGCCACTAACAGAGCGCCCAAATGTTTAAAGAGATGGAACTTCCATATATATATATATATATATATATATATATATATAATTATATATATAAATGGTCAGAAAGTATTTTCCTATTTGACCAAACCTTTGCTTGTGTGGGTTGTATATTATCTAGAAAATAATAAAAAATGAGTGGAAAGTAAGGTATCTCAGAGAAAAATCAATGTTTTTATTTATGTGACTCAATTAAAGTTTTCTTTTTATTTTGTGGTGTTTTTTTTAATTAGAAAGATATCAATTATAGTTGTTCCTATTATTTAGAAGTATAGTAAAAAAGCATGAGTTAGTTGATGTGATAAAATCAGATAGTAAATAATAACAAAATGCAATAGCAGGTTGCTTTAGTTGGGTTCTGCTGTGCCTTGTTCTTTTTATGTGCCTCATGATGCCTTTGATAACAATAGGGGTATGTTATTGTGATTGAACATTTTATCTGTGGAGAAGAATGGGTCCTGCTTGTAACTCATGTCAAGAGAATATCAATGTTAAGAATAATAGAGATTTAAAAAAAATAATGAATTATCATTGGATATTGGTTGATATATTAAAAAAAAACTGAAGCATTTCATATATATTGGCTGCTTGATATAGATATCAAAATATTTACAAATTGTGCATATATAGATTATGAGAACATCAGCAGATTATTATTTCATAATTTCCATTTATGGGACTTTGTGACTCATATTAAAACTGAAATTATCTAGAGATATTATAGAACTGAAAATGTCAGCAGATATATAAAAAGATATTGACATATATTGTGTGCGCTACACTAAGGGATGGACCTTTGAAAATTTGGTTTGCCTTTTCAGTCACTGTCAATTGGTATGGTCGGTTTTGTTCTACAGAGATTACCATTTTCTGTTTCCTCGCAGTTTCTACACTTTCTCACTTATGAATGAAGTAAAGGAAATCATTGTAGTTTGTGATCCATCCTACAAGGACATCTTTGAAGGTTCATATGGTTTCTAACTCTTATTTCTCCCCTCATATCTGAAGTATGCACATGCCGTTGAGTTTGTCCTTCAGCTATAGGGATATTCAATTAACCATCCAACTTGTCGATCTTGTTCCAGACTCCAAAATGAGGATCCATGTGGACCTTAAATTTGCACTTCCTGGGAAGGAGAGGCAAGATTCTGTATACAATGGACTTCAGGTGTGCACTGTGTTATTTACTTATTTAGTATGAAAATACTCACTTTTTTCCACTACATGTTTTTGGTTAAGTGGTAAATTTTGGCTCGTGCATTTCTGCAATCCATTTTTCCTCCTTGCTTGAAAAATATATATAATTGGAAATGAAAAATGATAAATTTTTATGATGATAAATAGCAAGAGTAAGAAAAGGAAGTAGCAATTAGCTCAGTCTTCTATGGTTGAGTGTTGCGGAATGAAAGGAATGAGAAGATGTTTGAGATTAGCTTATTCATCTGCCTCGTTTGGGATAGATGTTCTTGGCTACACTTTGGGATTTTTTTTCAAGTTCTTTTTTTTTTTCGTATTCTTTTTGAGTGATTTGCAATGTTATTTGAGGGCTACTTCATGTTATTCTTAAGGCTGTTCCATTACTTCCATATAATTTTGAGATTTCCTTTTCAAATTATGCTTTGTCCCTGTTGCATTTATCCTTCCTTTCTTAAAAGAAATTCCTTTTCTTTCCTTCGAATGAATGAAGATTTGAGCTGCTCGATGACCAGAAAATCTTTCATGGGCTGGCTGCCACTGATATCACTTGTTTTCTTGGTTACTATCACAATCATACCTCAAAGAGTCAAAGCAGCATCGTTGCTAACATCATGGCATTTCCTTTTAGAATGTCAACCTCTTCCACGTAAGTGTATTTGTACGAAGTATGGATTTCAATAGAATGGATGGGATTCAAAATCTGGAGTTAATTTTAGCCATGGAAGTCCTTGTAAATTTGTTTATATGGTCTCTTGTTGATTTTCTTCACTTGGGTGGGGTTTAGAGCTGGCAATGGGCACAAGGTTCAATTTTGGGAGGATTTCAAGATTAGTGAAGCTTCTATTTATCAAGCCTAGTGGTCTATTTTGCTTATTGATGTTCTTGATTCTTTCTATTTCTTGCTGGGGTGTGGTAGAAGATGGTGAGTTTGGATCCATTTGGAGATTCTCTTTTTTTAGGACTATAGGAGTCTTCATGTGTGGGCTTGATATATGTGGGTGAGCACCAACTTGACTCAAAAGCTTAAGCCATTAGGTCTTGGGCGCAACCATGCATATAAGAACTCATCTTCCACTCAATGTTTTCAATGTGGGACAAACTCACAAGTGGAATTCTTAACAATTTCTCTCTTACTTATGAGTTTTAACCATTCTCCCTTGAATAGAAGCCATTACTTATCATTGAGCCAACTAGAAGTTATTAGTTATTACTTAACCATGGGAGTCCACTCATTTAGGGATTAGCATCTGTAGGATTTGCCATTTCTCTTCTACTGGATCAACATTTGCAGGAACACATGCATGAGCAGTTGAGCCCAATTCGAACTCTGTTTTTGGAGTAAAAACCGTCTCCTTTATGATAGCAACACCAATTCTTCAACAATTGCACAAGTGGGCCTTACGTGCTTTAGATTGCTTTCCATATGCTTTCAAATCAATCCTACTTTCCATGTTTTGACCTTGTTTGGATCCGTTTGCCTAGCTTAGATGATCCTTATTGGTCTCAGTCACACACTTGGTCCTTCAATTGTTAGCACATCAGGAGAATTAACCTTACACCTCGACTTTACGAAGTCATTCACCCAGAGTTCGAACCATAAGCTTTGATACCACTTATTAGCACTGGGGGAGTCCTTATGGGCAGGCTTGATATGCATGAGTGAACACCAACTTAACCCAAAAGCTTAAATTATTAGGTCTTGGGCCCAACCACGCATGTAAGCACTTATTATCCACTCAATGTTTCCAATGTGGGACAAATTCATAAGTGGAATTCTCAACACTCAAAAATCCTTACTTCTCTTTGGGCTCATTTGACTCAAGCTCCAAATGCCGGTCCTTTTCTTTTGCATTCCTTTATTGGAGAGGTAAGATTTCCACTACAATCAAGTTATTTACTTGGTATGCAGTTTTTGAGAAGATTAACACTAGTGATGTGTTGGAGAGCCAGAGATTAAATAATGAACTTTCTCCATGTGTGTACATTCTGCTTTCAAGGTGGAGTGACCATCTTAGACTTGGTTTTGTACCATACGGATGTAATTCTTGAGGAATTTTGAACATTTTTCAGTTTTTTTTGGGGAGCTGTGGGTTGTCTTTTCTCTTTGGAGTGTTTTTGCCTTCATCATTTCAGGGGCTTTGGTAATGCTAATGAGAGACAATCTGTTTGGAGGTGTGGTCTCCTTAGAGTGGGTTGGTGCATTTGGCTGTAAAATAGTGCTAGAATTTCAAGGAGTTTGCTTCCTTGCTTGATATTTTTGGGGTATGGTGGTCTTCCTGGCCTCGTATGGTGGTATATTCATGGTGGTTAAATCTCCTATTATCATACCCATTTTGTTAACAAGGTTTATCTCCATAAATTGGTTGTTTCACCGTGTCCCACCTCATCATAGTAGTTAAAGGTGCAAGGCGCATTGAGGCGCAAAGGGTACTTGGATCCTATGCACAAGGTGAAGGTGCGTGCCTTACGAAGGCGAGGCACATATTTATTAAAATTGTGTACAATTCCCTATGTGGTGGATAACTGATCTATAAACAATTAGCAGTAATATTTGAATTCTAAAAATACCAAAATACTCAATACCAAAACATAAATGCTTGGAAATTATAACTACCAAGTACTAAGTACCAGCGAATTCTCTAAAAATAAGCAAGTTCATCAAGATTCCAGTCTCAAGAAGTAACCAAATAAGCAGAAATAAGCAATGTTCATTATGTTCATGCTGTAAATTGCAGAAAAATGCTGCAGAAATAAGCAGCTGCTGGCAGGAATAAACAAAAGAAATAAACAGCAGGCATCCAAGCAAAATAAGTGCATCTGAATTCAACAATATTAGAAAAGGTGGGAAAGTATATTTCTAACGAAACAGCGAAAAGAAAAAGGGAAAAAAAGCCTTACACTCAGGTCTCAGGCTGAGGTGCATAGCTGCTCTGAAGTCTGACTGAGAGCAGAAGGTCATCACTCACACACTCACTCACCAGGAAGAAGAAGAAAAGAAGACAAGAAGAAGAAGAAAGAGAGAAGAAGAAAAACCTGGTCTGAATGTCTGATTTGATCAAGAATTGGAGAAGAAGAAAGTTGCAGTTTGTGAAGAACTGTAGCTTTGAGTCTCCTTTTCAACCTAGTCGAGATTGAGATTTGAAGAAGTAGAAGTAGAAGGAAGTAGCAAAGACGAGAAGGACTGTAGTACCTGGTTAAGATCAAGATTCAAACTTTTGAAGGTTCGAAGAAGAAGAAGAAGAAGAAGAAGAAGAAGTAGAAGAAGATGATGATGATGATAACTTCCCTGCTGGTGAAGAAGAAGGTAGGCTTGAAAAGTCTCGAAGAGCTGCGTCAAGGAGACGAGAAGAACTGTAGCACCTGGTCAAGATCAAGATTCAAACGAAGAAGAAGAAGAAGAAGAAGAAGAAGAAGAAGGTAGGCTTGAAAAATCTCGAAGAGCTGCTTTGAGGAGTTGGGCTCCAGGTAAATAGGACTTTAAAAAAAGGGGGTTGAAAATGGCCAACATTCATGAGGCGCACCTCTCTATGCCTCTCCCCTCACCATGCCTTATATTGCTGCAGTGCACATCATGAAGGTCGCCTCACCTTTGAGGCGCTAGTGAGGTGTGCGCCTTTGACTGCTATGCACCTCACCCAGTGTTACCACTGCTGTTCCATAAAAAATCCTATGAATCCCTTCAAACCTCCTAGACACCGAGCTTGAAATCGAGAAGAGAGACATGAATGCACCAGAAAGTTGGCAAAGTATGTTTTTTAAGAATAATTCTTGCTCCTTTCAATATATGATTGATTTTCCATCTTGATAATTTCTTCTCGAATCTCTCCATCACCAGTTCCCAAACCCTTGTATCTTTAAATTTTGTCCCAAGTGGAAGCCACAATAGGTTAAGGGGAGGCTTCCACCCTTGCACCCTAGAATGTTAGCAAGCATTTCACCTCCCATAGCTTTACCTAGAGGAATTAGTTGGGATGGAGTTTACGAGTCTAAGCATGTGGATGGTTTGGGTCTTGGTAATGTGTTGTCCAAGAACATTGCTCGAATGGCTTAATGGTTGCAGCAGTTTCACTCAGAGTTTGATTGCCTTTGGCATAGGGTGATTTGGAGTATTTGCAGTCTTCAAAATGGGTGGGATGCAAAATTGGAATTAATGGCACTCTTGTACTCTTGTGTGTTTTTGAAAATTTATTACTTAGATTTCTCAATTTTATTTACTTGGTTAGATGGAAAATGGCAATTGTGAGAAAATTTGGTCTTGGGAGATTTCATAGAAAGAATGAGGTTCCTTTTCCTATGGATTCTCCTCAACTTTGTTGTATTCTTCGGTCTCAACAATGCCCCCGTTTTTACATTTTTTTTCCTTATGATTTATTTTTTTGGTTCTGATTCACACTTCCTAGCCTTTTCCTTTGAATGCTTTCATTTGAATGGCGCAGATTGGCCATATTACACTCCTGGTGGGAAGGGGTAGTAATATCTGTTTTTTGAAAGATCCTTGTTTGGGGAATGTAGATTTGTCTTCCTCTTTTCCATGCCTCTTTTGCTTGAGCTCAAGGCGAGATGGTTCCTTTCCTTTTTTTGTTGTTGATTTAGGTGGTCCTTTGTCTTCTTTGGATTTTCATTTTCATAGGTTATTGAACGATTGGGAGATGGTAGAGCTATCCTCTTTGTTAGTCTTGTAGAAAAACTGTCGTTTTTCCTTGGAGGAGGATAGTTGGTCTTGGTCTTTGGATCCTTTGTGGGTTTATTCTTCCATATCTTTTCATAATTTTCTGGCTAGGTCTAACTCTTCTTTTCCTCTACATAGATCCATTTGGAAGGCCAAAGTTCCCTTTAAAATCAAGGCTTTTATCTGGTTGGTTGCACTTGATAGAATTAATACCAATACTTTGTTGCAAGTTAGGAGACCTTTGAAGGCTCTATCTTCAGAAGTTTGTGTTCTTTGTTTTAACTGTTCAAAATCCGCATCGCATTTGTTTATACATTGTGATTATGCTTGGAGAGTTTGGAATAAGATTTTTGGTATTTAAGGTGAATGTTGGGTGAGTTCAGAGGCAGTAGAGAATTTTTTGGCAGTTTCTTTTGGTGGCTTTGGCATGAAAAGGAAAGGGCAGAGCTCTGGAAATGTGCTTTCTTTGCAGTATTTTGGGGGTTGTTGATTGAGCGTAATGCACATATTTTTCTAGGGAAGAAGTTGTTGCATTTGCTGGTTTGGGAAAAGATACGTTAGTTGGCTTCTTTGGTGTGTGCGACAAGGGAATTTTAAAGGGGTGACCTTTTATGATATTCAGTGCGATTTGCGTTATGTGTTGGATTCTTACTTTATGCTGGTTTTATTTGTCTTTTTTTAGTTTTCCGGTATTTTCCTTTGTTTTTATCTATATTTTCCAGACTGTTGAGTTGTTTTCCGGTTTTTTTCTTTGTTTTTATCTGGATTTTCCAGACTGTTGAGTTGTCTTATTCTCCTGGTTGTATATTCTTAATCTTTTAATGAAATTCTTCTTTTATTAAAAAAAAAAAAAAGATTAGTGTTCTTAATAGAATCAACACTAATTGAATGTATGTTGTTTTTTTTTTTGGTTGTAATGTCCAATCAAGTACTCATCTACTTTTTATGTTGTTTTGTTTCGCATTCAACTTTGCCTGTGATGCACTTAATGTCCTAATTTTTTCACACACAGCCGGTCCCAAGCCTGGGTAAAGGAGGCGGGTTGCGTTAGGTAGCTGATAGCCAGCGTAAAATTTGTCAAATCACTATGATATGAATCCTTACCGAATATTTGCTGGGGCGTCCCCTACGAGCGACGCGTTGCACTTGAAACACTTGGGTGTAGTGAAAAGTGGGCGAGGGTGGGCTAGGTCGTCGCACCGAAGCGACGCGCTGTGTCGGTGCCTGGGTATGGTGTCAAATATGTGAGGGTTCCTACATCATTCTGGATGTGGGCAGGTAAAGACGTTAGTTCAGGAAATTAGGATTAGATTAGCAACTTGGAATATAGGGACACTTACGGGTAAAAGCATGGAAATTGTGGATACAATGATTAGAAGAAGAATTAATATAATTTGCCTTCAAAAAACTAAGTGGGTGGGGGAGTTAGAGAAATCAATAAATCAGGATTTAAACTTTGGTACACTGGAAAAGAAAAACATAAGAATGGAGTAGACATTATTATAGTCAAAAACTTAAAAGATAGCGTTGTGGATGTAACTAGAGTAAGGGATAAAATTATAAAAATCAAGATGGTATTAGGACAAGAGATAATAAATATCATTAGTGCTTATGCTCCTCAAGTTGGCTTAGCAGAAAATCTTAAGAGATAATTTTGGGAAAAATATGGATAGTATACAAGGCATACCAGGGACTGAGAAAATATTTATAGGAGGAGATCTGAATGGACACGTTGGAAGAGATAATAAAAATTATGAGAGGATACATAGAGGATATGGATATGGAGACAAAAATGAGTTTGAGGAGATGATCTTAGACTTTTCTATGTCATATGATTTTAGTATAATGAATACTTGCTTTAAGAAGAGAGAAGAACACTTAATAACCTTTAAAAGTGGACCAAATAGAAGTCAAATAGATTTTTTTTAACTAGGAGGGTAGATCGTTTATCATGCAAGGATTGTAAAGTTATTCCAGGTGAAAGCCTAACCACACAACATAGAGTCTTAGTGTTAGATATATGTATTAAGAAATGGAAAAAAAATGATAAAATAAACCAGTGTAAGAGAAATAGGTGGTGCAAACTAAAAGGAGAAAATATAATAAACTTTAAAGATAAAATGATCAAAGATGTGGATTGGACCATAGAGGATGGGATAGATACAAATACTCTTTGGAATAGATTAGCTAGCTCTATTAAAAAGATAGCAAGAGAGATTTTAGGTGAATCAAGGGGAAGATTCTTGAATAGCAAAGAGAGTTGGTGGTGGGATAAAGATGTACAAAAAATCATAAAGACAAAAAGAATTTGGTATAAAACGTGACAAAAATGTAGAAACAGAGATAACTTTGAAAAATATAAGGAGGCAAGAAAAGATGCAAAAAAGGCCGTTAGTGAAGCTAAATATAGATCATTTAATAGTTTGTATGATAGATTAGGTATAAAAAAAGGGGAAAGAGGTATATTTAAACTTGCTAAAGTTAGAGAAAGGAAGAGCAAGGACTTAGGAAATGTAAAATGTATAAAAAGTGAGGATGATATTGTCTTGGTTAAGGACGAAGATATTAAAGAAAGATGGCGAAGTTACTTTAGTAAGTTGTTTAATGAAAACCAAATAGAAGACTTAAACTTAGAATTAGCAAATGAGAAAAAAGCTACAAATATAAGAATTATTCACAAAATTAGAGTTAATGAAGTTAAGTTTGCACTAAAAAAGATGAAAAATGGGAAAGTTATGGTACCAAATAACATCCCAATTAAAGTTTGGAAATGCTTGGGTGATAACGGAATTATATGGTTAACTAATTTATTTAATACAATTGTAAAAATTAAGAAAATGTCAGATGAATGGAGGAAAAACACTTTAATACCTATATACACAAATAAAAGAGATATTCAAAATTGTAATAACTATCGTGGAATTAAACTTATGAGTTATACGATGAAACTATGGGAAAGGGTAGTTGAACAAAAATTAAGGTTAGAAACGAAGATCTCAGAAAATCAATTTGGTTTTATGCCTGGGAGATCTACCACAGAATTTATTTATCTTTTAAGAAGATTAATGGACAAGTTTAGGGAAAAGAAGAGGGACTTGCATATGATATTTATTGACCTTGAGAAAGCATATGATAAGATACCTAGGGAAGTTCTATGGTGGGTTTTAGAAAAAAAAGGTGTATGTTGTAGGTATATTGATGTCATTAAGGATATGTACGATGGAATAATGACTATTGTAAGGACTAGATGGAGAAACTAGAGAATTTCCAATTACCATAGGTGTACATCAAGGATTTGCTTTGAGTCCTTATCTTTTTGCTTTAGTGATGGACCAATCCACTAAGAGTATTCAAAAGGAGGTTCCATGGTGTATGTTGTTTGCAGATGATATTGTATTAATTGACGAAACTAGGGACGGAGTAGAGGCTGAGTTAGAATTATGGAGAGAAGCTTTGGAATCTAGAGGCTTTAGGATAAGTACAAATAAAACAGAATCTATGAAATGTAATTTTAGTAATGATAGTAGGAATATTGGAGATAAAGTTAAACTTGATGGTGAAGAAATAAATAGCACTTGTAGATTTTGATACCTTGGATCTATTATGCAAGCTGAAGGAGAAATTGAAGATGATGTAATGCATAGAGTTAAAGCAGGTTGGGTAAAATGGAGAAGTGCTTCAAGTGTGCTATGTGATCGTAGAATATCCTTAAAATTGAAAGGGAAGTTTTATAGGACAGCTATAAGACCAGCTATGTTATATGGATCGGAATGTTGGGTGATGAAGAAACCTAATATCGAAAAAGTAAAAGTTGCCGAGATGAGAATGCTTAGATGGATGAGTGGTATAACATTGAAAGATAAATTAAGAAATGAACATATTCGTGGTAAGTTAGGTGTAGCTCCTATAGAAGATAAGATAAAGGGAGGGACGCCTTAGATGGTATGGACACTTGCAACGTAGGCCACATAATGTACCTGTGAGGAAGAGTGACTTAGTTACTGTGGGGGGCAGTAGAAGGGGTAGGGGTAGACCTAAAATAACTTGAGAGGAGATAGTGAGTAAGGATTTAATGTCCTTAAATCTATCAAAAGAAATGGTCTATGATCTCATAAATTGGCGGAAAAGGATTCATATAGCCGGCCCCATTTAGTGGGACTAAGGCTTGGTTTTGTTGTTGTTGTTACCTAGTGCATTCAGAATATTTGTTCCCC
The DNA here is from genome assembly GCF_029873635.1 of Malania oleifera. NCBI lineage: Eukaryota > Viridiplantae > Streptophyta > Magnoliopsida > Santalales > Ximeniaceae > Malania > Malania oleifera. Next base: position 886,949 of record NC_080425.1, read on the forward strand.
TAATTTTTTTTTTTTTTGGGGGGGGGGCGGGGTGGGGTTGTAGTTGGTTTGTCTATCTTCTCTCAATATTTTTTGGGCAAAAGACACTGACCTCCCTTGAGGCTTCAAAAATTCCAAGGACCTCCGCTGAGGTTTGCCAAAAAGACATCGACCTTACAGACCTCTCTTTGTATTTGAGGGGAGGTTTGTGTCTATTTGGCAAACCTTAGGGTATGTATGTGGCATTTTTGAAACCTCAGGGGAGCTCTCGTATCTTTTTGCCAAACCTTAGGTGAGGTGAATGCCTTTTGCCCATATTTTTTTATTCAGAAATTCAGGGGTTTTGGAGGTAGAAAGGAGGGCAGGATTCTGGGTTTGTGCTTTTGCTACGAAATTTAGAATTTTCAAGTGGTATGCAGTGTCTTCTGGCCTACTGGTGTATGATGGTTTCGTTAGAATCATATTGGTGCACTGTTGCTAGTTTTTTCTGAATTCTGAGCAAGGTGTTTGACTAATTGGAAGTCTCTGCCTCATTATTTTGTTTCATTTTTATTTTTTCTTAAGAGGATATTTTATCCTCTTTCTGTATTGTGTTCTCTTAATAAATTTCTTCATTTATACAAACAAGTACTTTTCTTATTTTAAATGTTACTTTTGCACGCAGGCAGTTGATCTGAATACGGAGCTTCTTTGCATCCATGATTCTGCAAGACCCCTTGTATCATCTGGAGACGTTAAAAAGGTTTGGGTTATGAAATATGGTTGAACATATGTATCTTGTGCATTGGCTTATTTGGTTTCTTTTCATTTTACAGTCATTGTTTCTTTTGGGATAAGCTACAATTTTGCTGATATTCAGTCACCGCTATTTGGAAATATGCATCTACTGCTTAACTCTTATGGATTTCTTGCATTGGATCTAAATCTCTAGGCATGAAATACAAAGGCGATGCCTTATGTAAGAACGAATGCTAAGGAATTTGTTGAAAGGAGATTGTGAATTTTCATTTATTTAGATGATCTCTATTGGCTTGTGCGTAGGAGCATAAATATTTTGATTTATGTCTATTTTGCATGTATTCTAAGCTTTCTTTTGCGCTTTATTCCTTAGTATATTAAGCATCATGATTCATATTGCTGATCTTTAGTTCCATTATTTTGAAATAATTATGGCTAGTCTTTTAGCTGTGGAGTCTCTTTATTGGATCTAAATGTCAAGGCATGGAAAGGTATGAAAAGGTGATGCCTTATTGAGATTTTGAATCATAACAGCAAATGTTTTGATTTATGCAACTTTTGTTTGCATGTATTGCAAAGTTTCTTTAGCAGCAATGTACTCTTTGTTAAAGCTTGATGTGCATTGTTGGCCCACAACCTTACAGTTTAAGCTTTTAGGTAAAGTGGTAATCTAACATGGTGTCAAAGCTGGTTCCTAGGATATTGTGGGTTCTTGTCTCTTTGCCCGAGTTTATTATGTAGTGTTTAAAATAATTATTATATTCCATGTAATAGATGTTATCTATCGTGTGGGTGTATCTCTCCACGTGCTGTTGGGCTTCACGCACAGGGAGTGTTAAAGCTTGATATCATTGTTGGCCCACAACCAACAGCTTAAGCTTTTCAGTGAAGTGGTAATCTGAGACTCTTTGCTAATTTTAGCATTTTGATTTATTTTTTAAATTGTGTCTATATATATTGGTTTCAGCTTTTTACTTTTAATTCTTGCTCATCTTCTTGAATAATTTTATAATGTTCTTGGTTAAAAATTAACTTGGTTATATATATTTTGGCCCTATCACCCGATGTCTGTGCCCTTTATTTGAGAAGTGGGGAGACTTGCTCACACTTGTTTCTTCAGTGTCCCTTTACTTTGGTTGTCTGCAATAAATTATTTGGTATATGTGGTGAGGACTGGATTTGTCCCTCCATCTTGAAGGCCTTTTGCTGTAACACATTTAGAGATTTTAGAAAAGAGCCTTGTGGCGATGCACTATTATGGCTGTTATTTGGTGTGTTTGGTTGGAGAGGAATGCCATAGTTTTCAAAGGGGTGGCCATTGCTAATAATTTGGTCTGGAGTAGAGTTGTTCATCTTGTGTCACTGTGGCTGTCGGCTAATGGCTGTTTTTGTCTATGTTTCTTTGGAAGACCTGCAGTGAACTGCTCTTGCTTCATTGCGTTGGCTTTCATATTATGATGATCTTGTTGTAATTTTTTGTTATTGTTGTAAAGGGAACATTTCTTATTCTCCCAAATTTTTCTTTTTATTTTTCTCTTTCTTCTTTTGATGTTTATTCTTATCTCTTCTAATAAATTTCTTCGTTTATCAATTTTTTTTTTTTTGAAAACAAAATAAGATGAATTCATTAGAATAGAAAGCATATACAAAGAGGAGAATAAGAAATCCTCCTAAACTAAATGAAGAAAAAAAAGAAAAAAGAAAAAGAGAAAAACAGCCAGTAGTCTAATAAAGCTAGCTTATCTGGTTGAATATCAGAAAACTCACTCTTGCTGCACACGATTGTGAGGCTTAGTAATGAATCTTCTCCCATAACAAAGAGGTTGGCTTTTTTCTACAAAAAATTTGGGCATTTTGTTCCAACCATAAACCCCACAGAACTGCGAAAACTGCACACCTCCTCGAAGCATCTGCTTCCTTCCTTCTACTGAAACCAGAAAAAAGAGAGGACCTTCCTTCACCAACTGTGTACTAACCCAACTCTCTTAGGAGAGCAAAATGGTTATTCCAAATATTCTAAGAAAAATTGCATTGCAGAAACAGATGAGAATTGTTTCTGACCTATCAAGACAAAAAGAAGACATATCAGGAGAAAGTGCCTTTGAAATTCTCCTACTCTGCAACAGGGGTTAACTCTATTAAGAACAACCAACCAAATAAAAGCCTTGATTTTTGAAGGAACTTTGGCCTTCCAGATATTTTTAAGGAGCAAAAAAAGAGATATTAGCATTGTCCAAAAAATCAAAGAAAGATTTGCAAGAATAAAACCCTGAAGCATCCTTAGACCAAGAATGACTATCCCTCTTGAGAGAAAGATAAAAAAGAAAGCTCCTCCATTTCCTTATCATTTAGAATTCTACAAAAGCCAAAAATCCTAGGAAGACGAATCACTTTCAGAAATAAAAAAAGAAGAAATAACATTATTATGCCCAGAAGACGAGCGATAAAGATGGGGAATGAACAGGACAAAGCAGTACTTCCCACCAAAATATCTTCCCAAAAACAAATTCGAGAACCATTATCCAAAAGAAAATTAATATGAGGAAGGGGTGAAATATGAGAAATAGACCTCCACAAGCCTTTATAAGGATGTCCAATCCCCAAATTAGCATCCCACCATTCACATGCGAGCCAAATTTACTTTTAATGGTTCTATGCCAAATAGATGACTCCTTAAGGCAAATTGCCACAACCATTTAGCCATAAGAGCAGTGTTTTTAGATACTAGACACAAACCCCGCCCACCTTAGACGTACACATAACCTCCCAACTGACTAAATGATCCCCCTTCAATCCAATCCTGGATAATTTTTCAAGCTTACTAGCAAATCTCCATCAGAATCCTAAAATTAGACCAATGTTAAAGAGGAATACTAGCAATACAAGCTTGAATAAGAGTAACGTGCCCCCCTAAGTAAAATATAGCTCATATTTCCACCCATCCAAACGCTTAGACACTCTCTCCACCCCCACATCCCCCAAACCCACGGATCTAGGATTACCGCCCAATGGCTTCCCAGTGGGACTCATAACATTCAAAAAAGAATCTCTGCAATCATCTATGAAGATCATAGTATCATCGGCAAATTGAGGATGGGAGGCACAAACCCCCTCTTTACCCACTTCACTAGACCACTATAAATGGCACTCACAATCATGCTCCTCAAAACATCAACCGCAAAGGGCTCGTCGGTGGCTGGAGTCCCCGCGTCATAAAAAAAAAAAAAAACAATGGAGATAATGGAACACCTTGTCTAACACCCTCATCGTTCCAGACCATTATTTAGGTCCTTCATTCACAATAACCAAAAATAAAGTACTAGATAAGCCTCTTATCCAGAATCACCACCTCTCCCCAAACCCCTTCCGAGCAAAAATCTTATCCAAAAATTCCAACTTGACCTATCATAAGCCTTTTCAAAGTCCAATTTAAAAATAATTTCATTCTTATTCTTTTTTGCTAACCTCCTCCGCAACCTCATTAGCAACCAAAATAGCATCAACAATTTGCATACCCCCAACAAACACACTTTGAGCTGTAGAAATAGTCACTAACACTGCACTCAACCTATTAGCTAACTCTTTAGAAATGATTTTATACACACTAGTCACCAAACTAATAGATCTAAAATCAACAAGCTTAATTGATCAATTCCTCTTAGGTAAATATGGAGTTAATACTCTTGCTTTTGATCCAATTCCTTTAAAATTCATTAAAAACCTTCAATAAATCCACCCTTATCACACCCTAATAATCTTGAAAAAGGGCCATATTAAATTCATTTGGACTCAAAGCCTTATCCCTCTCCATCCCAAACATAGTTGCCTTCACTTCCTTCTCCTCCAAAGCACTCTCCAACCAACTCACTTGATTATTAGGAATTCCAATCTAAACCTTCAATAACAAGCCTACAAATGTCCTCTTCCATGTAAAGATTCAAGGAGAAAAGCAGTGATCTTAGTAGCAATCCAATGAGGATCAGAAATAAACTCTCCCTCTCCTACGGCCAATTCCCTAATCAAGTTTTTCCTCATCTTCCCTTTTGCCAATTAATGAAAAAAGTTTGAGTTACAATCACCCTCTTCCATCCATTAAAATTTAGTCTCTTGCTTCCAACTCCATACCTAAAAAATAAAATCCCTAACTCATTTTTCACTGCCACCCGTTTACCCTCCTCACTCTCTGAAAGATTAACACACTCCTTTTCTTTTTGTTTTTTGTTTTGTTTTGTTTTTTTTTTTTTGTTTTTGTTTGAAAAAAATATAAAAAATCCAACTTATCCAAAATGCTTGTCTAACCTAATATCCCAAAAACCTCCGTACTCTAAATTTTCAATGACTCTTTACGGCACCTAACCTTCCTCATAATCCTAAACCCTTCCCAACCCCTATCCAGATCCTCACTCTAAGACTCTAACCAAAGAGGGAAAAAAAAAATAATGATGAAGCCTCATATTCTCAAATTAGAAAGGGGATGGACTCCTCATAACCTTGCTACATTCAAACAAGATGGGAAAGGGATCACAGACAGGTACCAACTGTTTGAGAAAGATTCAAAAATTCATCCTCCCATCACTATAGAACAAAAAACTTGTCTAACTTATTGGCAACAACCCTCTCATCCCCAACAGACCAAGAAAAGCGTGCATTATCCAGGGGCATGTCTCTCAACGCACAATCCCTAATGAACCTTGCAAATTTCTGCATACTCAAAGTGACACTCCTGCCCTCTTCTTCGCCCTAGGAAACCTAACAACATGAGATCACCATGAACAATCCATCTAGGGGAACAAAATCCAAAAATAGCATACAGCTCATCTCAGAATGTAGGTTGAAAGGAGGGTCTAGAAGGACCATGAATAGAAGCTAGCCGCCGTTGATAATCCCCCTCCTTTTACATCTACCAAGACTGAAAGAAAAAACCCAACAAGGCTATCAATTCTGGAAATGAATGGAATAATGCCCCCAGCCACCCCTGAGAAGGGAGAAACTCCTATTCCTTACACCTTACCTCCCCCCCCCCCCCCTCCCTTTTTCTCTCTTAAAAATGCTCATCTCAAGTTTTGTTTCCTGAAATAACAATATATTAGGAGAATGTCTAATCAACTCTTCCTATATCAAACCCCTCTTCCAAGTATTCTCTAAACCCCTAACATCCCAACTAATGAACTTCATAATTTAATTCTTTCACCCCCTTTAACTTCTCCTTTACTTGCCCGTAATTTTTAGACAAGGCTAACTTGTTAGTTCTTTTTGAGCCTTTTTTTCTTTTTGAACTTGTTATATCCTGTTAGATAGCATTAAGTTCAAAACATGTAATTTTTTTAGTTTAAAAAACATTTTCAAGATAGATTAGTTGCTTTGTAAGCATATTTTATTTGATAAGAAAAAAAAATGCACTAGAAAGAGCATAACCAGCACAAGAAAGACCTCTTCCTAGAAAGCACAAGCCAAATCCAACCTGAGGGGTTGCAGAACTTGTTATATCCTATTAGATAGCATTAAGTTCAAAACATGTAATTTTTTTAGTTTAAAAAACATTTTCAAGATAGATTAGTTGCTTTGTAAGCATATTTTATTTGATAAGAAAAAAAAATGCACTAGAAAGAGCATAACCATCACAAGAAAGACCTCTTCCTAGAAAGCACAAGCCAAATCCAACCTGAGGGGTGTATGCAACCCTTCCCTCTACCCAATAGAATAAACAAACCAACCCTTATTTAGATTCACAGGTGATCTAGTAAAGTTTTTTGAGTTAGAAGACTTTTTGGGAGAAGCTCTGGTAAGAGGTTTCCATGAGTTGCTTGCTTTCAGATGAGAAACAAGGTCTTGTATACTTCTGTTAGAATACCACTTTACCTAAAACCTTAAGCTGTTAGGTTGTTGGCCAATAATGTATTTCTAGCTTTAACATTCCCCTGCATGTGCAGCCTGACAACACGTGGAGAGATAAACACATGATAAATAACACCCATGATAGGGAATACAATAGAAGGGGATCTTAGGTGCAATGGTAAGGTTGTTGCTGTGTGACCTGGAGGTCACGGGTTCGAGGCATGGAAACAACCTCTTGCAAAAATGCAAGGTAAGGTTACACACTATAGACCCATTATGGTCCGTCCCTTCCCCGGACCCTGCATACGCGGGAGCTTTGTGCACCGGGCTGCCCTTTTATAGGGAATACAAATTTTTTTTTTTAAACACCAAATAAATGCAGACAACAGGACTAGAACCACAGACCTTCTGGTAACCAGCTCTGATATAATGTTAGAATACGATTTTACCTAAAAGCTTAAGTTGTTAGGTTGTGGGTCAACAATGTATATCAAGCTTTAACTTCTTAAACAGAGTAGCCAAAGCTCATATATTTGAATGTGCTCCTTGTTAAATCTCCCTTTGACCTAAAACCTATGTTGTTTAGTTGTAAGCCAGCTCGTGCAGTCCGATTGCATGGGAAGAGGTAAACAGACAGTGAATAACACCTCTTTTTTTGTTTGTAAAACTAAAAATAATTGAGGAACCCAATGGTGAAGTCACTCGAGTACAGAAAAGATTTGTGTACAGAACAAGCTTTCTATAAATCTAGGAAAGACGACTCCGTTACAAAAGTAGCCATTTTTTCTTTCCAAAGATGTGGAGAGGAAAACCATATTCTCTTTACTCCTTTCAGAGAATTCTCTATTCCTTCAAATGCCCTAGCATTTCTTTCCCTCCCGGTGATCCTGAAACTGGCTCATAGAATGCTGTCCCCTATATCATGATTAAACCTTGGAACCTATTACAAGCTGACCTTCTCCAAGCTCTAGTCCCTTTTCTATGTTCTCTTTTATGATCCATTTCACTGCTAAGATTGCATGGATAAAACTTGAAAGGATCATCACCCATGTATGCAGAAGTACATTGTCTCTTCCTGGTTTTTGCACTTATAGTGCCTGTTCTCAGTGCTCCATCCTCTCTTCATCAAATTATCAACTGTAAGAATCTTCCCCCAAGTTGCTTCCTCCACAAGTCAACAAAAAAAAAAAAGAAAAAAAGAAAAAAAGAAAAAAAGAAAAAAAGAAAAAAAGAAGAAAAGAAGAAGAAGAAGAAGAAAAGAAAAAAGAATCTACTTTAGTGAGGCTTTGGTCTTCCAGATTGATTTCCAATAGGAGCTGATTCTGCCTGCTGCTTCATTGTTTTGATTCAATTCAGTATAAAGATTTCACTGTGAAATTACCTAATCTGCTGTGGGTCTAAAATTCCCTATCCTCTCCTCTCCCTTTCACCTAACGTTAATACAGTTTTTTACTCAAATCTAAGAATTGATCCATTTTTGATTCATTAAGTTCCTTCTGTAGCTGACATTCCATGTAACTTGGTTGTTAACTATCTTTAAACAGTCTGCAGCAATGCTATATCTTCATAGGATGACAATCTGTGCAGGCCAGGAAACTGATCTTCAATGGAACTTCGACACACCTGGGTTCATTTCTGAAAGAAATGAAAGCAACGCCTTCAAAAAAATTCCTCTCAGCCCTTCCTTATGTTCAATGCCAACCCAATGAGGCTTTTTATTATCCTTTGCCATGGAACCTCACCAAATTTGAAGCTCACCACTATCTCATTCTTGCACAAACTTCTGCATCTATTTTCATGAAAGGGCTTTGTTCAGGGTCAAAAGGTCCAACACTCCCGTTAAAGAGAAAATAGAATGGAAAAAAGATTTTTGATTGCTAGAGAACCTTCAAAACAATTAGGTTTAGCTTGTTACCAGTAAATTTCCCGAGCACCTCCCAAAGACTTGGTAAACAAATTAGCTAATTGATACTCAGATTTTATAAGTAGTCTTGATAAGCTTTTGCGAAAGATTTTCTCGAACAAAGTGTCAGTCAACTTCATTGTGCTTAGTCCTGTCATGAAAAACTGGATTTGAACCAATCGTCCAATACGAATTGATGCTTGATTATCTATTTATCAAACATGAACTCCATAGGCTAGGAATGCTGAAACCCAAGTTCTTCTAACATCTTCTTCAACACATCACTTTGCAGATTTTCATTTTTCACTTCACATGGAAAATTGGATTTGAATGAATGTGAACTGATGCTTTGCCTCTTGCCCTGAACTCAGATTCTACACTTGATTTTGTAAATATGGTTTGCTTCTTTCTTCAAGGATTCCAAGTTTCCACCAACAATGCCATAATACTCAGTTGTGGATCTTCAGTTAGTCTGCCTAATCTACATCTGTGTATATTCTTGAATGAGTGTGGATGACAATCTCCTAGTGGCTAGTTTGAGGAGGGTCCATAAACTAACAAAACTATTTGCAAAAGAAATCTAGCCTGGTGACAGTGAGATAATTCAACTTCCAACTGGTCTGCTGTCTCCAGGTTGAGCTAAAAATTTACCCACATTCTACATTAATTTATTATTAGGATCCATAAGAGTATGAATATGTTTGGATCCCAAAAAACATGTCTAATCAGATCAAGAACGTGAGGTCTAGCTACCCCAATTTTCAAGAAGTACTTCAATGGTGACAAATATTTAGTCAGGAAATTTGTCTGCATGAATTGCTTTAGATGCTTCATGCCCTGATTATTAGTTGTGATTACAATATACAAGAACGACAAAACCAAGTCTTAAGTCCCACTAGGTGGGGTCGGCTATATGAATCCTTTTTCGCCAATTTATGTGATCATGAACCATTTTTTTTGATAGATTTAGGGTTATTAAATCCTTATTATCTCATTCTAAATTATTTTAGGTCTACCCCTATTCTTTCTATTGCCCCCCATAGTAACTAACTTACTCTTCCTCACCGGCGCACTATGTGACCTACGTACCAAGTGTCCATACAATCTAAATCGTCCCTCTCTTATCTTATCTTCTATAGGAGCTACACCTAATTTACCACAAATATGTTCATTCCCGAATTTATCTTTCAGTCTTATACCACTTATCCATCTAAACATTCTCATCTCGAAAACTTTTACTTTTTGGATCGTGACCCAACATTTTGATCCATATAGCATAGCTGGCCTTATAGCCGTCCTATAAAATTTCCCCTTTAATTTTAAGGGTATTCTACGATCACAAAGCACACTTGAAACACTTCTCCATTTTACCCAACTTGCTTTATCTCTATGCATTACATCATCTTCAATTTCTCCTTCAACTTGCATAATAGATCCAAGGTATTGAAATCTACAAGTGCTATTTATTTCTTCATCATGAAGTTTAACTTTGTCTCTAATATTCCTTTTACCATTACTGAAATTACATTTCATATATTCTGTCTTATTTCTACTTATCCTAAAGCCTCTAGATTCCAAAGCTTCTCTTTATAATTCTAACTCAGCCTCTACTCCGCCCCTAGTTTCATTAATCAATACAATATCATCTGCAAACAACATACACTATGGAACCTCATTTTGAATAATCGTAGTCGGTTGGTCCATCACTGAAGCAAAAAAGATAAGGGCTCAAAGTAGATCCTTGATGTACACCTGTGGTGATTGAAAATTTTTTAGTTTCTTCATCTATGGTCTATCTAAATCTCCTAACAATGCACGATTTCAAGTCGTAGAATGACTTTTTAAGATAGCATACAGTTCTAACTCCCCCTGATCAACAAATGGGAGAGATTGCTCCATGTAAACTATCTCCTTGAGGTCATCATCTAGGACGGAATTCTTAACATCTAACTAGTGTAAAGGCTAGTGAAAAATAGTAGTATACATTGATGCACAAAACTGATTTTAGCCGCTGGCGAAAATGTGTAGGAATATATTAAACCGTATACTTCAATGTAGACATTTATCACTAATCTAGTCGTCAAGTAGTTGATGAAATCATCTGGATTTCACTTTTATAGAGTATAAATGATGACAACTGACAAACTTATTGGTAGGAAGCCCAACAAGATCCATGCATCTTTCACTTGCAAAGCAGACATCTCTTTTTCCATTGCAGCTGTCCACTCAGAGAGAGAGAACTTCAAATCTACCCTTGGGAATAGAGATGGACGATAATATAGTAACAAAACAATAGTAGATGGGGACAAAGAATCTTAAGACACCAAGTTAGAGATATATGGTGTTAACCTAGAAGAGCAATTGGAAGATCTATGTCAAGAGAGAGAGGATTTGTAGACAAAGGAACTAAAGATGTAGCACCAAAGTCTAGTAGATGCTTAACTATTTTATGGTACTGCCTTGTAAATGTTTGCAAGCTAGGATGGTCCACAGCCAAAAGAACTAGGTGAAAGTGAAGATACAAAGGAACATGGGCTATGCAAAGACAACAACCTTGAATTAGAAAGTGGAATAGGATTAGGCAAGGGGAAGGAGTCATTTAGGTTTTTTGGGTGCGAAGATTCAAGCTAGTGTTAGTGGACTAAAAAAATGTCATATATGCCGAGATAGAAGCAATGTGAGGCATATTGATACCCTTTTTGAGAAAAAAAGTACCCCTAGAAAAACACAATTGAGTGCTTGCAGACCTAGTTTATTATTAGGAGTTAATTGATGAACAATAGACAACCAGATATGCGAGGGGGGGGGGGGGTAAAGGAAATAGAGGTTTGTCAGGAAGGAGGGTTGGATATGGTATTTTCTCTGTAGATGGCATCTTATTGATAAGATAGCAGGCTTTAAGAAGTACATCAACCCAAAACACTCTTTTTTTGTAGTAGAAGAAGAAGTTCATTTGATAGATTTAGAATATACAACTAGGAGACTAAGACATCTCCTCAACAAATTCCGGGATAACCCAGATAAAAAACAAAGAGCAAACAAAACAAAAAGGAGAATAAACAAAGACCCACCCCACATTATCAATCTAACAAATATCGTCAATCATGCTGAATATTTGAAATATGAGGGCATTTGTGGCATCAGATTTGTTGCACAACATTTGGTGTGTGAGGACATGTGAGGCAGTGGTAGGCAATTTGTTTTGTTTTGTTTTCTTATCATGCAAGATGAGGGTAAAATATTCTTGGTATGAATTATGAATTAAATCCAGGACATCTTAGCAACCATGGCCTTGATATTATGTTTGATTGCTAGTTATCCTAAAAGCTCATGTCTTTAGGTTGTGGACCAACAATTTATGTCAACTCTCACCACTCTCTCACAAGTGGCTGGTTCATGAGGAGAGGTAAACAAACACTAAATGACTGTCAAATGTTTTGTGAATGGCCGAATGAATTGGCCTTGAGTTCTATATATTATATATAGATTTTACAAGAATGCTATACATGGAAAGTAAATAAGGTCTAGCATGATTCTAGCCCTATACAAGTAAACTATAATCTGTCAAGCCCTATACATGTAAACTAAATATATGCTAACTTTACAAAATAATGAATTGAAATATAAGGAAATAAATGTGGACTGAAATAAGGAAAGAAATTTTTTGCTTTGCTGTTTGACGCCGCCCCCCCCCCCTCAAATTGATGCGGGTTGATCAACAAGCATCAATTTGCTACTTAGGAAGCAATGTCGATGACGAGTGAGATCCTTGGTGAAGATATCCGCAATTTGTAATTTAGTGGAAATGTGTGGAAGAGTGATAACATGAGCTTCAAATGCTTCACGGATAGAGTGACAATCGACTTCAATATGCTTCGTGTGCTCATGATAGATAGGATTGGCCGTGATCTGGATAGGACTCATATTATCGACATGTAGAGGTGTAGGATTGGTCTCAGAAAAATCTAGCTCAACAAGCAGGCCTCGAAGCCAAATAATTTTAGAACAAGCAAGAGACATCGCCCAGTATTCAGATTTCGTCGATGACTTAAAAACTTTGTCTTGCTTCTTACTCTTCCAAGAGATCAATGCATCACCTAAGAACACACACCAACTAGTGATGGAGCAACATGTATCCGCACAACCAGCTCAATCAGTATCGCTATAAGCAACAAGGCGAGTAGAATTGTATGTAGGGAAGAATAAACCATTGGCAGAAGTGCCTTGAACATAGCGTATGATCCTACGGACAATAGCCAAATGAAGATGACGAGGAGTCTGAAGAAACTGGAGGACATGTTGTATAACAAAAGAAATATCTGGTCTAGTAATGGTGAGATTGACAAGACTACCCACCAATTTCCGGTATAAACTGGGATCAGTAAGTAAACCATCCTCCTCTTTGCAAAGTTTGACATTTAATTCCATGGGAGTGTCAACAGAAGTACCCTTTTGAAGGCCAGCTATGGCCACCAAATCACTAGCATACTTATGCTAATTGAGTGAAATACCCGAGGGACTATGATGCACCTCAAGACCAAGGAAATATGTGAGAGACCCAAGATCTTTCTAATGAAAGGACTCTGAGAGATGAGTCTTGAGCTGAGCAAGTAAAAGCAGAATCGGAACCAGTAATCACAATATCATCAACATAAACCAAAAGAACAACAATACCCATGAAGTGTCATACTTGCTCTGTTGGAATGAAAATTGTAATAAAGTGGTGCGGAATTTATCAAACCAAGCCCTCGGAGCTTGTTTGAGACCATAAAGAGAATGACGAAGCTTACACACATGTGAAGTCGGAGAGGGAAACAAGCCTGAGGGTGGCTTCACATAAATACACTCTTTAAGATCCCATGAAGAAAAGCATTCTTGACATCCATCTGATGTAGTGGCTACTCAATGGAAGCAGCAATAGCCAAAATCGTATGAACAGTAGTCATCTTAGCCACAGGAGCAAAGGTCTCTTCATAGTTGACACCATATTCCTGATTATTCCCAAGTGCAACTAGGCGAGCTTTGTAACGATCCAGACTTCCATCAGATTGAACCTTGATTGAGTAAACCCATTTACAACCTAGAGGAACAATGGTGGGAGAACAAGGCTCAAAGTCCTAGGTGTGATTGGCCTCTAGAGCGGCAATTTCTTCCAACATAGCTTGTTGCCAACAATCATGCTTGGCAGCATGTGAGTAGGAAGTGGGAATATCTAAATTGGACAATGCAGCAGTAAGAGCTGAAACAAAGTCACTAGAACTTGAAGAGGGAAATGCATACCAGTTTGGGGGTACAGACACTCGAGAAGAGCGACGTACCAAAGGCTCTGGAGGTGCTGCAACTGATTGAATCTGGAGCGTGGTAGGATCAGATATCAGATGAGTGATCGGAAGAGACTGTGGGCGGGAGTGCGCGCGTATACACAATACCTAGTTTAAAACAAGAATTGACTGGATGAGGATTTGAGAATTGCTCCTCAGAGGAGGGGCGAATCACAGTAGGAGAGTAGGGTATAGAAGGCACAGGAATGAAATGTTGATTTTCAAAGAAAATAACATTCCTAGAATTGCGTGTACGATGTAATGTAGGATCATAGCAAACAAATCCCTTTTGACACACATTGTATCCCAGGAATGCACATCGAACAGATTGAGCAGATAATTTATGTCACTAGGCGGTAAATGAACAAAACATACACAACCAAAGGTACGGAGGTTATCATAACTAGGTTTCTTAGCAAATAAACGGAAATAGGGAGATTCCATGAGTAGGACTTGAGAAGGTAAACGATTAATCAAGTAAGTAGCAGTTTTTAGAGCCTCAACCTAGAACAAGGATGGAACAGAGAATTCCTGCAAAAGAGTAAGTACCACATCTAGGAGATGACGATTTTTTCGTTCGGCTACTCCATTCTGTTGAGGAGTAGCGGGATAGGAACATTGGTGAATAATACCTTTAGAAGCCAAAAATGCCTGAAACTCAGTAGACACATACTCACCACAAGAATCTGTGCGTAATGGCTTAATAGAAGCATAAAATTGATTGCCAACATACGCTAAAAATTCAGTGAAAGTACGAAAAACCTTAGATTTAGATCGAAGAAAGTAGACCCAAGTAAATTTGCTGTGATCATCAATGAAAGTCACATAGTATTTAAAATTTTCATGTGAACTAATGGGGGAAGGTCCCCAAACATCACTATGGATAAGATCAAAGCACTGAGAAGCTCTATTAGCATGCAAAGGGAAGGGAAGAGTTTTGTTTTGACCAAGTTTGCAAGAGGCATACTCAAGAGATAAAGAAGAACATTCTTTATTACCAAGTAAACCAGAGTTAAATACATGAGATAAGATATGAGTATTGGGATGGCCTAAACGACGATGCCACACCATACTAAGATCTGAAACGTTATTACAAGCAAAAGGCTTAATAGTACTGGAGAACGTGCTAGAATAGGCAAAAGTAGTGGAAACAAGCGCCCCACTTTAGGTCCCTTCGTGATCGGTTCCCCCGTTACCTGGTCCTGCACAAGACAACCATTACTAGAAAAATTAACAGCACAATTGTTATCAACTAATTAATCGACAGAAATAAGATTCATGGAAAGCTGAGGAGCAAGAAACACATTAGTGAACTTAGAAAAGGCATCTCCGACGGCAGCTATTGGCAAAGAACTGCCATTGGCAGTCTTAATAGCAGATTGACTAGAATAGGGCTAAACATGACACAAGGTAGTGGGATTATTCGTCATGTGATTAGAGGCACCCGAGTCCACATACCAGAGATTAGTAGAATTATTACCTTGGAGCCCTATTGTTGATAATGCCGAAATTAGCATTTGTTGCACCATTTAAGGTGTGCAGTAATTCGCTGGAGGAGGTGCAAGAACAGAGAAGTTACCTGAAAAAGAGCCAGGGGTAGCAAAAGTCACCGTGGGGGGTACACTAGCAGAAGTCTGGAATGCCTAGGATTGACGATTCTGCGGGCGGATACGACATTCTTTGATAATGTGACCTTTCTTCTTGCAATAAGAGCAGAATTTATTGGAACAATTAGCAACGATATGTTCGAATTCTTTGCAGCAAAAACACTGCGAAGTGCTAGAATGCGCAGGCGGTCCTCGTTGTTGAGCAGCATAAGCCACAGGGACAGACCCGGAACTACCATGAGATTGTGCCAGAGTAACTTGAGTACTAAGTCGCTGTTCTTCATGAAGTAACTCACCAAAACAAACATCTAGAGAAGGAACATGAGAGCGATTTAGTAGAGACGAGCGAATAGATTCATACTTGGGGTGGAGTTTCATAAGAAATTGATCACGACGACTAGTACAGTGAAGATGTTGAATAATGGGAATAGAAGCCACATAAACGTCTGCTGTAGCCAGATCAGCATATTCATTCCAAAGAGTCTGAAACCCCGAATAATAGTCTTCTGGAACGATTGTCATGTTGAAACATGGCAATCGCATGCTCTAACTGAAAACGATGGGCACCGTTATCTTGATGTTATACTGTTTTAAATAAGTCCACATGGATTGAGCAGTGCGATAAGGTCGCAAGTTGGGGACAATATGTGGCTCAACCGAGCCAAGAAGCCAAGACATAATCCGAGCATCAAGTACAGCCCATGAAAGACAAGCTGCCAACTGCTTGGATTTATCAGGATTGGGTGCACAATCCGTGCCATCAATATGACTCCAAAGATCTTTTCCCTTCAGGAAAAATTTAAACTGAAAAGCCCATGTAGAATAATTGTTGCCCTTAAACTTGGCACACATAGGTGCAGAGTCCATGCTAAATAATGGAGAAAATTGAGAAGCCCAAAAAAAAATAGACTGTGCCAAAAGAAACAGACCACTAGTAAATCTAGAAGCCAAAAATAAACAATGCAGGTACAAAGAAAAACCAAGAACAACCTCCCTGCACTAAAAAATAAAATCTTGAACCAAAAAAAACTGCACTACAATTAAATCTTGAACCAAAAACCTGCTGTGCCGAGAAGATAAGTGCCAGAAACAGCAACAGAAAGTTTTTGCCTACTAGCCGAGAGTCACAAACAGCAACAGAAATTGGAGAAATAAGTGGCAAACCAGAAACCTGCTATGCCTGCTTGCCGAAAGTCACAAGCCTGCTTGCCGAGAGTCACACACAGCAATAGAAACTGGAGAAATAAGTGGCAAACCAGAAACCTGCTGTGCGTGCTTGCCGAAAGTCACAAACAGCAACAGATAACTGTTGCCTGCTTGCCGAGAATCACAAGGACATAAACTGGAGGAATAAATGGCAACCCAGAAACCTGCTGTGCCGACAGCCACGCAGGCACAGAAGTACCGAGAGAATAGAGAAAAATTTCAGAAGAGAACAAAACCACAACAGCCATGAAACCAAGAAGACAAAAAATCGAAGAGTGGAAAAAAAAAAAAAACTTTGCAGTTGGCTGGCTCTGATACCATGTCAAATATTTTGTGAATGGCTGAATGAATTGGCCTTGAGTTCTGTATATTATATATAGACTTTACAAGAATGCTATACGTGGAAAGTAAATGAGGTCTAGCATTATTCTAGCCCAATACAAGTAAACTATAATCTGTCAAGCCTTATACATGTAAACTAAATATATGCTAACTGTACAAAATAATGAATTGAAATTTAAGGAAATAAATGTGGGCTGAAATAAGGAAAGAAATCTTTTGCCTTGCTGTTTGACAATGACACCCCTACGGACATGACAATGTCTGACTTAATTTAACAAATGGAAGATAAATGCAGGCAACAAGAATTGAATATAAGACTTCTGCCTAGGAACCATAGCTATGATATCATGCTCAACAACCACGCAATCTAAAAGCTTAAGCTGCTAGATTGTGGGTCAAGAATGCATATCAAGCCTTAACAGTTAACACTAACATTTTGGGCACAATGAGATTCCATGTAATGAGCAAGAATTTCTACTCGATTGACATGCGTGAGATTTCTATCACAAAAGATTTAGCATATTGGCTATAGATGGGTGTAGATGGGCCTTGGATCATCGGTAAGATTGTGTAAGACTGCATACATTGTGACGACCCACCCTCTACCCTCATGAAGCTGGGAGCCTTGTGTCTTGGGGATGCCCTTTTAATAACTTTATGGATCTCACATGCATACCACGTGGGCCTTATGCTTTTCTTTCCTTAATTGAACGTTGAGAATCTTAAACTGTATGATGAATGCTGATTTGTTACTTTTAGGTTCTTAATGATGGATGGCTGAATGGAGCTGCTGTCCTTGGTGTTCCTGTTAAAGCTACAATCAAAGAGGTATGTATTGAATTGTTGCATGTTGCTTACATGAATGCTATTTAAAAGTGGAACTGCCTGTAATTTTGTTTCCTTTTATTAATTTTTTTTTTTGTAATGCACTTTGAAAAAATTAGTGAATGACTCTAAAATTTTAAAAAAAGCATGTTCATTTTCTTTTATGTTGACAGCAGCATTATACAAAATTTTCATTTGTTGATCATTATATACAACTAGTAAATACTCACGTGAGTTATACATGTAGTAAGTAGAAAGACGTAACTCTTAAGATACACATATAAATAGATACCCTTTAGAGAGTGAATAGGTATCTCTTATGGAAACCTATAATTCTTATAAGACACACCAATAGGTGCCTTCTACAATAAGGATAAAACTGTATGATCAAATATATAGGGGTAATTTTGAGAAGTTTTGGAACTTCTCTAAAATAAAGGAAGAAGAAGAGAAAAGAGTAGATGATGTTATCGTTGTGTGCTTCTATATTAAATGGATAAATACTATCTAATTATGTAGAGATATAAACAATCTTCCATGAATAGGATATCTCTTGTGGAAGAAATAACCCTTAAAAAACACTGGAATAGGTATCTTTTAGAGAGTGAATGGGTAGAAGGACATAAATTTTAAAAGACACATGATAATTACCAGCCGAGAGTGAATAGGTATCTCTAAAGGAAGGAGATAACTTTTGAGGGTAATTTTTGAAACTTCTCTAAAATAAAGGAAAAGAAAGAGAGAGGAAATGATATTATTATTGTGTTCTTCTGTGTTAAATGTATAAATATTATCTCCTTATATAGGGTTAGAGACAACCTTTTATGCAAAGAGACATTTTTTAGAAGACACATCTATTATAAATAAAGTATCTCGGATCACACCTCAAGTGACCATTCTCAGTCTCAAAACCAATCTTCCATGTCCTCACACATCCAAGCAAAAAACCCAAATCGAAGCTCAATGATTGCCAAACATTTGTCCTTTGACAAACCGATCTCAACCACAGTCCGTTATGGTTACCATTATGATAACTTTACACCTTGGCTTAACTCAAGCTTTCATTTGAAAGGTGGCCCTTCGACTTGGTTGTGCTTCACGAACCTGCACAACAACAAATAGGAAGGCCCTTTGGTCGAAGTGGCTCATGTGCCTGTTGGTAGCATGGGTCAAACACCTTGTGGAAAAACTCACCCCAATGCCCATCGGCTTGGGTAATCGATTAGCTAACAAAGTCAAAGATGCAAGTGCGTTAGTCAATTCTACAATAGCAGTTTCCAATTGCGTTCGCATTGGAAGAGCAACATTTGTGGTTCCCTTTGATTCCATAACCCATTCGGTAAATGTCACCACTATAACCAACACATAGCCGCTCATGTGGCTCGAGGACTATCTGTCCAAGGTGCTCACAACTTATTCTTCCCCATAAATCTAAGAATGTCACCACTCTCCGTGAAAAGCACCCTTAGACAAACTCCTTCAACCGCACGCTTCCACTAGATCTAGGAGTATCACCTCTAATTGTGGAATGAGGACACCATGAAGTTTTCAACAGATAAAAATCTGTGTTCCAATGCCAACCATAATATGATCACACTTCCAAAGTGTGGCAATAGCTACTTCAAAGGCCCAAGGTATTCTCATCTTAGTTCCCATCAATCAACCCTCATCCCTTTGCAAGGACATAGGGCACCATCAAGTAACTTGATGTTTATATGATATTCATTGAAGGCAACTTTCGCTCATTACCCGCAATGGGTCACATGACAATAGGGGAGTGTGAGACAAAAACCTAATCAAAGGTAACTTGCTCCTTCCCTCACGCAAAGTCACAAACCGAATTCCCACAATTGAGTTGATGCCAACAGTTTTAATCTCACTCTTCATTCAAGACCAAGAGATTTGCTCTGATACCAACTATCATGGATGTGGAGTTCTTAATAACCGCAAGGAATCACCTTTGCCAAAGTCCTCCTAAAGTGTCAAGGAGTTACGTTCGTGCGGCAGCAAGACCACACCAAATCCAACCTAGTTCTACTTATCCAAGGAAACACTCAAGTGTCTAACCCAATGGTCAAGTCTTATGGCTAAACAATTTTTGATCCAACTAAGATCATCACTGATGAACCCTGGCTTGAACGGTAAGGGAAATAACTCACATTCCACCAGTACTGAGAGTAACTCTCATTCTCATAGCATAACCGGGCTCTTGGATGATACCACCCAACTGTATAGCTGATGGCCAAGAAGGGAGTACACCTAAACCTCCAGGTTGAGAGTGTTGCATGATCCCATTCCCAAATGGATTGTCCATGGGGCTCCCTATACCACGCGGAGGCCGAGGACACTCTTCAAGGATGTCAAGAGCCCGCCCCTCAGCACTCCTTAGGGTGCTCGCTTAGTACTCAACAAGATACCGAGGGACGTAGGCTTCTCACTTGGTGTTCCCCAAAAGTCAGTCTCTGAAGTATTCTTGGTC
Source organism: Malania oleifera (assembly GCF_029873635.1). Classification (NCBI taxonomy): domain Eukaryota; kingdom Viridiplantae; phylum Streptophyta; class Magnoliopsida; order Santalales; family Ximeniaceae; genus Malania; species Malania oleifera. The sequence goes on from NC_080425.1 coordinate 907,184, forward strand.
ACATACGAGTGACCGTTAGGCATTTATTGATCATACATCTTAGATTTGAGAATACCACGATTAGAACTATTGGGATCAACCACAACATCACAATGGCATACCGAAACCATCCTCGTGATCACCGAATAGTTGCATCCAAGTTAACCGACCTTCCATCTAAGTCAGAATCACGTACCAAACCATGTATAGGGTCGTAGAACTCTAAGACCCTAACACAATGCATATGAGGAACTTAATCAACTCATCTTCGTTTCTTTTGTTTTATCTACATTTACTGCATCTTATAACTTCTAGGGAAATCTAACTTTTAAAACCTTTGAGAGGTGTTGGGCTTTTGTGGAGCCTAGTTGTGTCTTAATTTGGATGACGACTTGACCTCTATTTAATTAGAGATTTCTATCCTAAGGCTTAGTCCATGGAGTGAAGGCTTGGGCTGTGAGTACAAGCCGTACTTGTGGGGGTCTGGGGGCAACGCCCCTGGGGAACATTTTTGGAGCCCATTCGGAACGGAATCCTAGGCGCAACATATAAAAAGGGTGCTTTCGGGTGATTAGGTGTAGAGTGGTTGTATCCGCTAGAGCGAGTGAGAGCGAGAGAATTGTATCGCCACACTCTCTGTGCTTTCTTCCTGATAATATTGAAATCCCTGCAACTCCGTGGACGTAGGCAAAATTGCCGAACCATGTAAATATTGTCTTGTGCGTGTGATTGAATTTTTCTTTGGCGTTATTTTTTCTCTATTTGTTTCTCACAGGTTTCGGGAATTTGTTCGTATATTCCTAACAAGAGGAACTTTTGTGCATATTTGTATTGGATTTGTTTTTTGCACCATTTATATTTAGCTTGGATCTTTACATGTTCGAAATTCAGTTGGTACACACTGTAAATTGTCAATATTTAAAATGAGCTTTACCTCTTATTTTTATGAAAAAAGTAGTGACATTTGTCTCCAATCTGTGTGCAGGCAAATAGAGAATCTTTTGTAGTGAAAACTTTGGACAGGAAAATGCTTTGGGAAATGCAGACTCCACAGGTTTATGTTGAAAGCATAAGGGACATGATATTTGCTTGAAGTTCTTAAACACTCTTTTTATTAGAGAGTAATGTGTCTCCTATCTTTCTTTTTTCCCTCTTTTTTGGTTGCAGGTTATCAAGCATGAGTTGCTTAGAAAAGGTTTTGAGCTTGTCAATAGGTAAATAATTCACATATTGTATAGATTTGTAGATGATCCAAAAACTCTGTGACCATTCAAGTCTATTTGGGTAGAAATAAAAAGGCTGATTGTGGAAAATTTAAATTAATAAATCCTTGGAATTATTGTTGAATTGCAATTTTGATTTCAATTGGAATGGATACAGAATAATAAATCTCTTGTTTGGAGAGCTCGAAGACGTAATGCACAAGTTGGAAATATTCATAGAAAATATGTTAAAAAAGTACATGCTAAATGCAAAATGTAATGAAACTTTAATTGATAGAAACTTTGATTGCTTTTATGCTTGGAAGATCAACCATAGAAGCTATTTATCTTTTAAGAAGATTAATGGAAAAGTTTAGAGAAAAGAAGAGGGACTTGCATATGGTTTTTATTGACTTAGAGATTAGAGAATAGGGTACCTAGGAAAGTTCCATATTGGGTTTTTGGACAAAGAAAATCTGATGTCATTAAGGGTGTGTATGACAGATTAATGACTAGCGTTAGGACTATGGGTGGAGAATGTAGAGAATTACCAATCACAATAGGTGTACATTAAGGATCTGTTTTGAGTCCTTATATTTTTGCTTTGTGATGGAATAACTTACTAGGAGTATCCAAAATGAGGTTTAATGGTGAATTTTTTTTTTTTCTAAATAGAAAAAGAAGAGATTTCATTAATAGATTAAGAATTTACATAAAGGAGAATAAGACATTTCCTTACAAAAGTCTAGGACAAGCCAGAATGGAAATATAAAGAGCAGCAAAAGAAAAAAAGAAAAAAAGAAAAAAAAACAAACATATCAAAACTCCCAAAATAAAACCATCAGATTAAAGCCAATCTTGTGAACATCCAAAAAGTTCACTCCATTGAAATACCTAAACCCAACACACCACAAATGAAGCCATATAGTGATTTTTCCCAAACCAGCAACAAATTCAACTTCTTCCCTGAAAAGATACTCTTTTAATTGATGAAACTAGGGATGGAGTAGAATATAAGTTAGAATTACGGAGAGAAGATTTAGAGTAGCAATTTTAGGGTAAGTAGAAAAAAGACTGAATATATGAAATGTAATTTTAGTGGTATGAGGAATATAGGAGAAAATATTAAATTTGATGGTCAAGAAATTAATAACACTAACAGTTTTCGATATCTTGGATCTATTATGCAAGCTGGAGGAGAAATTGAAGATGTTATACAATTAAAGCAGGGTGATGAAATGGAAAAGTTATTTGGGTGTGTTATGTGATCCTAGAATACCCTAGGAAAGTTTTATTGGATGACTATAAGACCAGCTGTGCTATATAGATCAAAATGTTGGGCAACAAAGGACTAACATATCCAAAAAAAAAAAGTTGCGGAAGTGAGAATGTTAAAGTAGATGAGTGATATAATGTTAGGCATATCACCTAAAGTAGATATGATAAGGGAGGGACGATTAGATGGCTTGGGTACCTGCAACATAGGCCAAATATTGTACCAATGAAGAGGAGTTACTGTTATTGGCAATAGAAGGGGTAGAGGTAAACCTAAAGTAACTTGAAATGAGATAGTAAGGATTTAACAGCCCTTAAGTTGTTGGACGAAATTGCCCACGATTGTATATATTGGCGGAAGGGGATTCATGTAGCCAACACCACCCAGTGAGACTTTTAAGGCTTGGTTAATTGTTGTTGGTGTTGTCATGATGAAATTAAAAATAAAATAAAATATGATCAGATGACTGGCTGTAAAGAACTTGAATTGGAGGATCTAAAGATCACAATTAATGTGGGTTGGGGGATTTATGTAGGAATAAGGGTATAATTAGATTAAAAAAAGTGGAAATTTTTTTTTTTTTTGTCCTTTATGTTTTATCTAAATGTCAAACTGATTTAAAAGCTGCGTTTGTATTAAAATAAGAAGTTTTTATTCATGTATTTTGGTGGAAACCTTGATTTAGAGGTGTTAGTTGTTACACTTGTAGCTTGTTTAAGTAAAGATGTAATGGAACTTATCAAAAGTGGACATTTCATTTATATGAAAATATGAATGTAACAAAAAGGCGGAGTAACAAGGTACTTGGGGAACTAAGATTATGTTTGGTTTACGGAATGTCTATTGTTAGGAATAGAATGATAATAATAGAAGAATTTGATAGCTTATAAAAGATTGATTGTCATCATAAACCAAATGACGATGCCAAAGTTCTAAATTTTTTTAGTTCATAATATGGAATAGACAACGAATGACTATTCCCAAATTTCACCAATATCTATTCCTCTCCTATTCCAAATATGGAATTACATAATCCTTTGTATGAGTGGCTTTTTAAAAAATTATTAATCCATATACATTTTTGTTACATCTTCGTCTTATTCCACCTTTATCTAGGAATATCTATTCTATGAACCAAATGCAACCCTATAGTCAACTTATAGTGACATGGGATTATTTTTCTTTGACCCCTAGTGGCCATCAGTCACAAAAGGTCATTCACAACAAAAGGTTGGGGAGAATGACAAGCAAGGATTTGCATTGTCACCTTCAACTAGTTGCAATGGGCTTTTGTCTTGTTAAAATTTCTTTTGTTGGGGTTTCAGTGTCCAAAATTAATCCCCAATGTTGCTGCTAATTGGCCTATTGTATTTGTATCTCAATCCTAGTTAGGATTCCAGTTTCTATTTAACTACTTCTTTCAGCATCTCGTTTATAAATATGCTTACAAATATTATATCACATGTTGTAATGACTTACCATTTCGAGCAAGAATCTATTGCTGCCAGTTTCTTGTAAGTATGTTATTTACCAAAAATATTGCTTTTTTTTTTTCTATTATATTTTCCCTTATCAAAAAGGAAATTTATTGGTAGAAGAAAGAGGTACAAAGAGGATAGGGTATTCTTCTAGGGAAAACAAAATAAAAGGAAGAGAAAAAGGAAAAACAATAAAGAGAATTTTGATTTTACATGCCATTTACTTTTGATTTATTTAAAATTTTAATTATATTTAAAACTAACTATTATTTTTTTAGTAGTATTCGGTGAAGAGAGAGAATATAATGGAAAATAGATTTCTTTTTATTTTATTTTATTTTTCTTTCTCAAACAAAATCCTCTATCCAAATGGAGGCTAAAGTATTGCTTTTTGCATTGGCATCAGTTCCTATTGTAAACCCCTCAAATTAAATATAATTCATTGCTTTCATGCCCGACTTAGAAATTCTAAATATGAATCAGACAGCATTTATACTCTTTTTTGCAGAGACGGGCTTGAAGTCACTGATGATGTGTCTATTGTGGAGCACCTTAAACATCCCGTGTACATCACTGAAGGATCTTACACCAACATCAAGGTAAGCGGGACTCTTGTATGATCTCTGAACTGAAAGATGGAATATTTAGTGTTTTAATTTTAATGGATAACAGTTATTTTCATTGGATACACATTTTGGACAGTAATTTTGTGCATGCAAAAGGGTGTCTTTTTCATTTGAATCCATTTGTTAAGTTCTTTTGAGTTGCAGGTCACAACCCCTGATGATTTATTACTTGCGGAGAGGATACTGAGTAACAGAGCTGGAGAGTCTTCGGAGTGAATTCCATTTTCTTTTGGTCTAAATAGTTGTATTTCATTATTGTTCAATTTTGCAGATGAATATGTGAATGGATAAAAAGAAAGAAGACCATTTTTAATATAGTCCCCTGCTCTTCTGTGAATCTTAGAATTGCAATATACCATGTGCCTTTTAGCGAGCAGGAAAACTTCAAAAGTTAATGGAGAATTACATTGTTTTGCCAGGGCTATTCATGCTCTTTATTGTTTTCAACTTTTCTTTCCTTTCTAGCTTTTTGCATCTTTTGTGCCTTGTGTAGTGGTTGTCATTTTTTGAGGTTATTACTGAATTGTTGGAGAGTGCAAGGTTGTCTAAGCAGAGTGGAAATTGGTATAAAGGGTATGTGTTTAGGATCTGTTTGTATAAGGATTTTATTTGGGGAAAGGAAAGAAAAGGAAAATAATAAGAAAACTTATTTTCCCTTGTATTTTTTTTCGTCAATAATGAAAGTTTGTTTTAATATGATTAAAAATTAAGAAAAATGAACTGTTGATGTGTAAAATTAAATTTTTGTTTATAGATTTGATATATATATTTTTTATTTTCTCTCATTTTTCTTGATCGCGACATATGAAAGTATGAATTCCTTGATATTTTTCTTTTCCTTTCGTAATATTTTCAGAGTTTCAAACATAGCCTTAAGGTTTGTATGAGAATTTTGATTCTGCTGAATACTTATTTGTTTGACAAGTAATGCGTCTAAGGATGATTAAGCGGCGTATTAAAACGCAAGTTCATTTTCCCTTCCAGTGTAAAACTGAATAACATATTTACTAATCCGCAGGAACCAAGGAAAAAAGGCAACAGCATAGACATTTATTCTATATAATTTCAATAAAATTAGAGTAAAAGGTTGAGAGTCAAAATGGTTAAACTTGGAAGGGAGAAAACTTTAGGAAAGATTGTTGCTTTTAACAGCAAGTAAGAGATTAAAGAGAGTGGGGAACCAATTATCGTGACTCTGGTTTGATTGCTCTTCTTTTGAGAGAGACTGAGTTTAATTGATTGATATCATTGTGTCCTTCCAACTTCTTGGAATTAATTTCTCCTTACAATAATTAAGGCTACTTGTTCAGTAGTAAATTAATGTTAGATAAAGATTTTTTATTTTCCTTTCTAAACAATCAAAAAATTATCACCTTATTTTTCAATATCTATACAAGAAACTTGAAAAATATTTTCTTTTTGTTGATTTTCAAGTTTTTTATGCATATGTTAGAGGACTTGAAATGGAGTGACAAGCTTTTTTCTATTTTTTTTTTTCTAAAAACCAAAACAATTTTTTTTTTGACAAAAAAAAAAAAAAAAAACTATTTTCTCAGCTTCGGATTAACTATGCCTCGTAAGTTCACTTCTTTCTCAACTTGGGAAAAGAAAAGAAAGAAATTTATTTTTCATTGCATCTTCTCTCAATATCAAATACCATTAAAAAATTAAGAAATTAAGATGCATATTTTTGTATCTGTTTTTTTTTACTATCTTTGATAACCAAATATGAATAAGCGATATTCTTTAAATTTTCTTTTTCCTAATATTTTTCGAGTTCTAAAGCCTTACTGGCTAAATAGCTTTTCATACGCTTGCTGGCTTTGAAGAAATAGACTACCTACGTTGGATAAACTAGCAGTGGGGGGATGATAAATGATGCAGCCTGCCAGCTATCATTTGTTCTTTGAATAGTGGTCAACAAGTTTACAAGAGAATTGCGGCATAATAATAAAATCCTAGCAAATCTAGGACACCAAAAAATTGCAACTGTTGCTAAACTTAGCTATGGAAGATGAGAAATTTGTTAAGGATCCTGGATGTTAGACTTGCATATATGATCAAGTACCTGAAAGTGTGAGCTGGTTGTAGGCAGACTAGAAAATCTTTTGATTTCATTGTGTTATAATCGTTCTAATTTTCCCATCATTGGTTATGAAATGAAGTTTATCTTTCATTTAAAAAAGAAAAGAAATAATTCATTTCCGATAAAATGAAATTTCTCCCATGTCAAAATACAATCGAGAACAAAACATTGTGGATATTATATGCTTAAAAATGCAAAAAGTTACTGCAAAAAAATACGGGGGAAAATAAATTTACTCATTTTTTTTTTCCTCTCCCTTCCCAAGCAAAATTCTTAATACCCACTGAAAAATCTGAGAAGATTTTGAGTGTTTTTGATGGAGTCTGCAGACAAAGAAGAATATTAAAAGGCATTGATTAATGATTAATGGGAGCAAAATTTCTTCCACGCGCACTTCTGCATCTAATCCAGCAAACATTCCAACCCAACCAGCATGGAAAAAATCTATCAGACCGTCGTTTTAGCTTCCGCCTTTAGTCAAGGCTGAGCTGATCTACCGAGTTACTACTACACATGCTCTTTAATCATTTCAGAATCTCAAGGAAACACATCTTTTTCCCAAAAGGGAGATGAGAACCCCACTCAACTTTTACTTCCCGTGTGGACCTCTCCTATTATGACGTGCCCTTACAGCAGCATCAAATGGAAATTACATGCCAAAAGATACGAAACAATGCATGGTAAGAGATAACCTTGTAACAGGCAGGCCTTCAATTCATGTGCATTTCAATTCCATTCCTTTCACTCCCCCATGTAATTCTCATTTTTATTTTCTTCCCGATCAAACAAGGGCTTCATAATCATCAAAACAGGCTTTACTCTCGAGTCCACTTTGAATGGGGAGAAAAAGGAAGATACAGATAATATAACCTCTCACTGTCCCTTGTTTACATCAGGGATCCCATCAAAATTTTCTGGATCTTAAACAAAATGCAGAAGCCCTAAGCCCCACCAAAATTTCTTTACAACACCCCTCTCTATATCATCTCCTTGCAGAATTTCGAAGGTGCAAAAAACTAAATGAAGAAAAATCATGAAGGCACTTAAAAGCTAATTAGACACTCCAACCACCTGGGTTTTCCTCTTTATTTTCTGAATCTATTTTCAGTTTTCTTTGATATCCCACACTCCCCGAACCATAAAAATCGCCCAGCTTTGTGTGATTCAACAGTGGCACCTTGGTTAACCTATATACACCAACGGACATGCTTGGTCAAAGTGATACAAACTATCCATCTTAAATACAAGAAGAGTAATGGAAAGAATGCCAACATCTACTACCTTTGCCTTTCTATGATGTTTGGTGTTATTCCAACAGAACAGCCCACTGCAACCTCCAGTTCCTGAACCAGATTCGTATCCCCTAGAAGAAACATCACTGGGCATAAGCATAAATATGATACAGAGAATAAAAAAACATTTGCTGCCAAGCACAACCAAACACTCCAGTAAGAACCCTATGGAAGATTAAACCATTTACCATTCGTAACTTTAGCTTCCACAATCAGCATAAAAAAATAGATACAAAAGTATGTTTCAGGATTTCAGAAGGAAATAACTGCATAATATTGTATAACTAGATAACATTTAGCTCTGATAGCCTCTTCAAAATACTTTGGCCAACTTGACATGGAAGAAACATGCAGTCCATACTTTACTACATAGAATTTTGGAAAAAAATAAATGCAGTGACCCTATTTTGGGAGCTTGGAATTTGAATCTTGGATTGAGATTTGTTTAGAGTTGGACAAAATGCAATACAAAATTACATAGAATTTTGTACTAATCCACACAAATCCAAATCAAATGTTTTAACGCCATGCTCCCAAACAGTGAATGTGCTATATTGAACATGAAAATAAGTTATTAGTGTGAATACGATCATCTGAAGATTTTCTGGTAATTTAAACTATGTAGCACTGAAACCTAATTACCTAAAAGCAACTACGACGCAGACTAACAATTTCAGAAGACTAATTGTTCAATCATATGCACTGCTGGCATTTCAAAAACTTAAAGTGTAGAACCTGGCTGGTCTGACTAACAGTTATGATGTTATAGATACAAGAAGATGCAGACTAAGAAAGATCATCAGTACAAACTGAAATCCCACATCCAAGAGTTTCTCCTATTTGAATTCTGATTTTTTTTCCCCTTTTAATAATGGAGGATAATTGTTTTCATCTTAATTTCTCCAAGCTGTCGACAACGCATTAGAATTCAAACCCTCACCCATATGTACTGTCCATCCACTTTGCAACTGGAGTGGTTCCTTCCCCTCCCCCGCCCCCACATGGGGACGAGTGCCATTCTGCAATTCTTTTCTTTGAAATACACAATCATTTTCTGAGACTCTAGACTCAACTGCATACATGGACTTTAAGATCTAGGAGGACTTCACCTACTCAGCTTACCAAGTTTCAAGCAATGTCAAGTTTAACAATAATGTGAAGTAAAGGAGATTACGAAAGACAACAATCATATCATCTACAACGGCAAACAAACTAATGGAAGACTCACAGATTGTCTTTGCTGAAATTGCCCGCCAAGCTGCTGTCATGCAATAAGCTCGGAGATATGGGATAATGATCAACCCTTTTACCAATTTGGTCCTTCTGGATCCTTCCATCATTAATCTTCAAAACTTTTATGTCATGGTTCAATCCATCTTCCCAGTACCCAGATGACAAATCCACTGAATTCATGGGTTCCATTTGATTTTGACGACACATGCCATCTTGAGGCAGGACTTGATTCTTCTCAGGTTTCAACCGACCCATTGATACTGGGGTCCCTTTTTCTGTAGCCTGTAGCCAAGCTGTTTCTAACCTTTGCTCAGAAATCACAGATTCTATTCTCTGCAATGGTATCTCCTGTTTCCTCTCTTTCATATCTCTGATATCAGTCCTCCCTTCAGCTGACAACAAGGGCGATCCAGCGGTAGCTTGAAAGGTTCCATCTACCAATGAAGGGGAACAATTAGAATGATCTCGTGCTCCTGCTTTCAGTTTATCTGCTGCATCACTAAAACTTCCTTTGGACAATTTAATCGGATCCTGATGGAAATCCATATCCGAATACCCAGCATTACTGCAAATTTCCTTTCTTTCCCTATTAGTTGACAATTCCCTCTGCTTCAGATCTGATCTATCTGGCAACTGAAAATCTGTCAAAGAAGCCTCACCATCTGACAATAGGATAATCCTAACCTCTACATTGCATCTTAAAACAGTTTCGATGGAATCTGTAATACTACTCAGAAACCTCTCTGCTCGGGATTTAATATCTCCATCCCTAAATGCAATATAAGCAACCAGAATACCTGCAAGCAGAATCATGTTAAAGTAGGAAAACTAGCAGAGAGAGAGAGAGAGAGCACATATAAACAAAGCTTTTTAAAGAAGTTTTAACTTTCCAAGAATGTTGAATAAGAGCCAGAATTCAGAATCCAGTTTTTTGTTTTTTGTTTTTTTTAAAAGAAAAATTATTATTGAACTGGCATCACTAGAAACTAAGCCAAATTAAAACTCTAAATAGTTACAAATACCTTCCGAATCCATCATCCAATCATGCGGTCCTTTGTTTCAGAAACATGATGCACAGAATTTTCTTTAGAAGTTTTACTAAACAATGTTCAAATTATTTAAATTTAATACTCAATGCATAGTCACTGCCCACTAGTGTCAGTCAACTAACTACAGCATATATATCTGTGTATGCAGTTTTTCTTACTTAGGAAGAAATGAAGCATAACAAGAACTCATTTCACATCCCAAATTTTCCCAGGTAACACATGTACTCATGGCCAGGAATTTTTTTTTTTTTTTGAAGAGTTGGATACAATATCAATGGAGTCTCATGAGACCTATTTTTTGCGAATGAAATGTCACAGAAGGAAGATGTTACATACTTACATGCCTTTCAGATCAAATAAAAGAAAAGAGAATTTATGCCAATTTAGAAAGCTGCCTTCTGTCTTGGAGTGAGCAACACTAAAAACTAAAGGCTGGAGTAAATTTGTTGAATTTGAACAAAAATATCATCATTTGACATTTTAATTCTTTATTATAAAAATTCACAGATGGAAGTCCACCACTTAATGAATATTTTACATCAGATCAAATATTCTGTTTTTTTCCCTCTCTTTTTTTCAACTTTTGTTGCTTGGACACTGTGCATGAGTGTATCAAGTGTCAACCGTGCCTACCCTTAGAAGATCTTCTATTATTTCAAAGTGTTTGGTAGGAGTACTCATGTCCCATTCCCAAGTTTCAGACGGAGGCACTCAAGGGTGAAATGCAAATTCCAAGTATCAGAGTTCCAAAATAATTAGCATGTTTCAGTCTTCGTTATCTTAAGTGCACTTCTTTTCATAAAAATGAGTTTTCTTAATCTACTTACTTGAGCATTGAGTAAGTTTTTGATAGTAGAAAACAAATATTTTAGATACAAAAGCATGAATTGTTGAATAACAACTGCAAAAGGGAGACTACAGCTAAAGATCCTCCTTTTTTAATTCCGTAATCCCCACTTTTCATGAAGTCACCAGCAACTTGCAACTATTATAAAGTTGATCCAATAGGCAAAATTCCAAAAAGCACAACATAAACTTCCCTCTCACATTGTACATGTTGCTTTCAGTTAAAGCATAAATCAAGCAAATAAAGTGTATGGGCTTACCTTCAACTTCAGAGATTGACACAAGCTTTCCATGTGCATGTAGCAGCTGCCTCAGGGTCTTTGAATGACACCTTTCAATACATCTTCCCCAAATATCAACCAACTTTTCCGAGTTTATGCATCTAAATATCATATTCCCAACCATAAAATCATCATATGATGCAGCTGAAGCACTGCCATTAACCAATGGGCTGTGCGTCGGCCTGGAATTGAAACTGAAATTATCAGCTGGTGACAATAAATCCCCTTGATGGGTATAATTCCCATGATATGGTAGAGACAATGAAGAAGAAGTTGATTTCCGAGGCATGCATTGAGAATCAGCCTTCTGCTTCTGTGCAGCAGCTTCTCTAGAAGCACTTGATGGATCATCGTCTGTTGTCTTAGAGCTCTGCCTCCTACTGCTACTAGACTGAGTGAAGTCTGATGAAGGGACTGATCCTAGCTGTAGCAGCATTGCTGTGAACCATGTAGAACGTTCACTTGAAACTCTCAGCTGTTTCTCAGCCTCTGATAGAAGCCTCAAAGCATTTTTAAGTCTCTCCAATTCTGTTTCAGTCACTAGAGAACAAATCCCAGCCTCAATAGCAATAAATAGAAAGAAAAAAGAATTTTCTATAATTTAAGTGCATTTTAAAATAACAGTTTGACCATTCAAGAATGTGCACTGAAACTTTTTTGTTTTGTTTTGTTTTTTTTTTGTTTTTTTGTTTTTTTTTTTAAAGAAAGAGAAACTCAAGAGTCAATCAGTGGAGAGTACTTCAGCTGTATTTCCATTTAGATCACCAAAGAAATCTTCTCCATACGTAATTTTTTTTTAAAATAAAAGAAAACATTTATTAAGAATTGGGCAAACACCAAGACCTATGTATAGACACAAGCAAGGATAGTCTAGGGTGTTGCAAGAAGGAATGCACAGTGTTGCTTAAGCCTAATCAAGCTGAATGGAGAAGGAAAAAGGATTCATGTAGCCAAAACCAATAGTCGGGATAAGGGTTTATTTTCTTTTATAAGCATTTTTATGAAAGTGGAATTTATTTCTTCATATTAAAAAAAAAATCAAATATTTAGAAAGTGCCAGAATTGGGCGAAACCAGAATATAGGCAGTCTCAAAAGGCAAAACCCCAACAAAAATTAGTCTGAAGGCAAATAATCCAAAGAAGAATGTGCTATACCAACTAATAACCTTAATGGAAAAAAGAGATTCATGTAGCCAACACCAATAGTTGGGATAGAGGCTCATTTTGTTTTAACCAGCATTGTTGTTGTATATTGCATGTTTTTCCTTTTCACACAAATAAAATCAGATATTTAGAGTCTTAGACTGTAGGTGGCACATACAGATTCAACGTGGAAAATCCCAACAAAAATTAGCCCAAGGCAAACTACTTAAGAGAAAGATCCATCCCGTTCAACTGCTCTTCTATTTATTCTACTCCAAATATTCCACAATAAATAAAGCAGGGCTGTTTTCCAAAGTGCTCAGTTACGGTATGAATCCCATACCAACTACATAATAAATCAAGAATAAATTTTGACATAGTGGATGCACATAGACCACACTGTTAAAAGTTTAATATACATTGTTGGCCACAACCTAACAGCTTAAACTTCTAGATAAAGTGGTAATCTAACATGGTATCAAAGCTTTGGTCATCAGGAGGTCCTAGGTTCTAGTCTTGTCGTCCGCTTCATTTTATGGTGTTATTTAACATTTGTTTATCTCTCCACGTGCTGTCGGGCTGCACGTGCGGGGGAGTGTTAAAAGCTTGATATATATTGTTGGCCCACAACCTAACAGCTTAAGCTTTTAGGTAAAGTGGTAATCTAACACACACTTCATGGATGCTCCAATGATTAACCCTTTGTGATAGAATACATGTACGCCTCATCTCCTCACAAAAGAAATGCATATGTGCATATAGATATAAAAATGTGTAATATTCAGAAAAACACACTTAACAAGAATTTAAGAATAAATATGGTTGAATGGTGTTTATAAGTCACTTTATGATGATTCATTCTTCAAACAAACATTCGGTTTGAATATAAAATAGTTAATTTGTCTTTAGACACATGAAACTGACATACCATCATCAGGGTGCCATCATATACTATTGATAAAGTGTTAAAAGCTGTGAAGGAATATGGACTGTTTCAATGCAAATTGCAATGTATGGATCTAGAATATACTGTTAGCCTGCCCAACCAAAAAACAGCAATATCACAGAGAAATGGGTGGTACTCACAACTTCGCCCTCCAACAAATGAGTCACTGTATTTCATATCAACAATGCGGTAAGTTCCAGCAATGAGATCCATAATGAGGCTGGCCATTTGAGACATCAATACCATTGGATCAACCCCAGAGTCCATCAACTCCCTGGCTCTTTTCACTGTTTCTGCAGTGTCTGATGACAAGGCCAACTCGAGAAGTTCCAGTAATTTGTCATCTGAAACAACTCCTACCTAAAGAGAAAAAGGCATCAGCCTATCAGGTAAACACAGATGAACAATTCAGCAATAGAAGTAAGGATTTAGAAATGCAATTTATTTTATAAGAAGAGGAATACACAGAAAGTGTCATAATCTACAAATAATTACAGACTAATCTTTTCCCAAGTCGTGAGAACAATAATCTACTAATGATTAAAACATTCCCAGATCTCGAGAAGTAATTGTTAACAGCCTGAAGCTTGAGCAATATGGCTAAGCTTCAGTCTTCATCTACAAATTCAACATTGAGCACAGAGACTCAAGCTAACACACAAGCAAAAATAAACAACATAACCCACAAGGAGGATATCAGTCTTTATATTAACATTGGAAAAGAAAGGGATACAATCAAGCAAGATAAAGAATAGAGGGAAAAAATTGAGTGTTAAAAATAGAATAAAGCCCTCAAATTCAAGCAGATCATGTCAAGGATGAAGTGAGAGAGCAGACTCACAAGTTCGTTCACCAGAGATGTAGTAATTCTTTTTCCTAGCAAACTCAATTGATCTAGCATAGTTTCTGCATCTCGAAGTGAACCATCTGCATTCAAAGCAATCAAATCCAGTGCATCAAACTCAACGTCCAGATTCTCTTCGGCAGAAATTTTCCTCAACCTGGCTACAACATCACAATCTTTGATCTTGTTAAAGAGATATTTTTGACACCGAGAGAGTATAGGGCGCGGCACACTGTCAAGATCAGTTGTTATGAAAATGAACACAACTCTCGGCGGCGGTTCTTCAAGAAACTTGAGAAATGCTAGCCATGTCTTAGAGGGTAACAAATGACACTCATCAATAACAAAAACTTTGTATCGTGAGAAGGCCGATTGAGGCCCCACAGACAGGTTTTTCAAGAGGCACTTGATCCGATCAATAGCCTTCTTATTGGTGCCATCAACTTCCTTAAGATCCCTGCTCTTCCCAGAAATAAAATCAGTGCATTCCCTGCATTCTCCACATGGCTTAGTTTCTTCAGTAGCCAGACAATTCAAAGCGGCTGCAAATATCCGAGCTGTCGAAGTTTTTCCAGTCCCACGGGGGCCCTGGAAAAGATAAACTGGTGCAATTCTTCCCCTTGAAATAGCATTCATAAGTGATTGGACCACAATATTCTGCCCAATTAATTCATCAAAGAACACGGGCCTATATTTCTGGCTCAAGCTCCTAATATTTTCCGGGGTACCTTCCTCTTCCCCTCCTCCACCTTGTAGCTCCAATGCATCTTGACTTCTGCAGCTCGACGACCACCTTCTCCCATCCAACCGACTCAAAGCCTCCAAATCAAGCTCCCCAAAGTTCGTCGAGAGCTCATCATCGCTATGCCCACTTCCCATAGACGAACCTCCTCCGCCGTCTGCATTATTGGTCAGCAGCGGGAGAACACCCTGGGCAGTCCTTGAAGCAATTCTCCGGTTGTTAGACAAGGAACGACGGCGTCTATGGTACATATTTTGGCTTCCACAGAAGATACGACTTCCTTTTCTCCTCAGAGTATCCGAGAACGACGGAGAGTAACAACTTCTACATGGCCCTCTATGTTTGGGCGTCCTCTTTGACCAGTAGCAAGGGATTCCGCAGCCCTGGCGCCCGGGCAAATCCAAATGATCATCCACCTCGTCATCCCCGTCGTTGAATGAGGCTGTAGTACCATCCCAAGACCCAACAGTGCTGGGATTGCGATTACCATATTGATTATAAGAACTGGTTGACAATGCCGGGGTGCTGTAGGAATAAGACGAGTCTTCTTTTCGGCGGTTACTCAGGAATTTAGAGGACGGATGAGACCAATTTTTGTTCCCGAGCTTCAAAAGCAAGGGAGAAGCTGCCGATATTCGCCGCAAATCTTCAGAATTGCAGTACTCTTCTGTGTCGTCTGATTGATCAATCAAACTGGCGGTTTCGTCTCGGCTCGAACCTAATGGCAGCATTCTCGAATGCAAGGAGTGAACTATCTGTTTTTGCTGTTGCTTTCTCTGTTGTTTTTGTTTCAGCATTGGGGAAGAAGTGAGGCCCTTCTTGGGTTTCTTCTTAGTGTTGGTTGTTCGCCTGATGGAGTGCGTGCCCAAGGAGACAACATTAGCGTCTCTGCATCTGAAAGCGAGGGATTGATGGCGGTCCCCCACACAGGTATCGCTCTTTGAATCTCCTCCTCCGTTAAGAGCATCGATCAAGCTGTCTTCCAGGCTCCCCGGAGCTGAAGATCCATCGTCGGCGTCGTCATTACGGCCCGGAACATCGATGTCAGAAGCCGCCATTGCGCTTCTATCGCTGGACGATTTGTAACCATTCCTCCAATTGTGGAGAAACACCCTCTTCTCTTTGTTGGTAACATTACTAATGCCGTCGATTCGAAGCGAAGGCTGCTGCGTTTTCCCATTACTGTGTCGTCGGGCGCTCTCAGTCTCGCCCTGTTTCCAAGCAGAGGAAGAAGAAGAAGGGACAGCAGCGGCAGCAGCAGCAACAACAGATCTAGAAGAGGAAGTGAGAGGAGACCTCCAAGTAGAAGTCGTCCCGGGATCTCGAAGAACACGAGCAGCCTTTCGGATTTGGTTGAGCTCTTTTTTCAGATGAAGCTTGCTGGGATCAAGCCCTCCACCGCCGCCGCCGCCACCGATACAGCCCCGCACTTCTGACGACATTTTCTCCCTTTTAAGGATAATACAGGAACGAATGATTCGATATTCGAAATGATGGGTGATGCTCAAAAGTGTGATTCGAGAAGCAGAGAAAGCGACGGATGAACCCTCATTTACAGTTTTCCTTTTCCCAAGCAAGCCAGGCTCACATTTTCATTCTCGTTCGAAGATTCTCAAGTTGATGAAAGCAGAAGCAGGCACATCACACTCGCCAAACCCACCTGGAACTCCCTCCCTGAAATGAAGCCTGCAATCCCAGACGAAGACGAAGCACAATGAGATGCTTGAAATTGAATGCCGGGTATTGGGTTAAGAAATGGATAATACACTGAATGAACAAATGAATCAGAGGATGGATGGAACGAATGAAAAACAGATCTGACAGATTTTAATATTACAGTGAAGCAGAGAGCGAGAGATAGAAGGCCACCGCAACTTTAGGGCTTCTGGTTGGCGCGCCCTCGTGAATCACTGAATCTTTTTCATCTCCCTGTCTCTCTTTTTCTTTTCTTTTCTTTTCGTTTCAAAACAATGTTTGCGTGTTCGGTCCAAAACATTGAAAATCTAAACTCCCTCCCAACAAATTCTTCCTTTCCACAGAGACAAACACAAACACACACATACAAAAAGTATATATATATATATATATATATATATATATATATATATTAATTTTCAAAAACTATAATCATTCGTGGATCGTCTCCTTTACAGAAGAATCACTGTTCTGTTCTGTATTAGTAATAATAAATATTGCATGTATTAAGGAAAATTCTCTAATCATGCATAAAGAGAATATTTATTATGATCGCTTGCATCTTTATAACGAAAATTCTAAACCAATCCCCTCCCATTAATAAGAAAATTTGCAATCCATGCCTTCAATGGTTGATTAAAAATTCATGGAATTGATGATGAGACAAAGGGATTGGAATGCTGCATCTAAACATTATGGTTAATTAAAGCAAAGGTTATGATGGATGGGGTGGTAGCAATGTTGCAATTATTGAGATAGGAGATAGGGCACTACTCCTTGTGGTCCAATTTCATGGATGCTCCAACCCTACAAGTGACATTGACCATGCAACCTATTATTATTTTTATTATTATTCACTCATAAAAATTTTAAAAAATGAGTTGTGATATTGTCAATTTTGCGATCATCATCGGAGAGAGATCGAACTACTCATATCTAAGTTAGAAATCACTAAATAAAGGTGTATATCAAAATAAATTAATGTTATAACGTTACGATATACGTGTTTGCCGTGTATGTTATTTATGCAATCGAGGCATGGATGCTCTCATCATCATTATCATTATCATCACAAATTATAAATATTCCCTAAGGATTTAAATATAAATTTTATCTTGTTTCAAAATATACTTTAAACCGTAAATTTTCATTTAAAACAAATATTTTTAGTATGGGTTATATAATCTAAACTCAGTATTTTAAAATTTTAGTAGTCTTTGAAAAGCACTATAATAGTGCAATACTAATTTTGAAATAGCATAGCCACTTAAAACATGCAAAAATTTTAACATAATAATTTGAAAAATTGGGTCCTTGCTATTATCCTACAAAATACCTAAAATTAAAACATCTCACATTGTAGGATAATTATATATACTAATATTCTACTTACAAAAGCATTCTTTTTTCTGAAAAAAGAGTTAATAAACACAAATTAAATTATATTTATGCAAATTAATTTGAATATTTATTTATAAAATTGACTTAATATAATAAAGTTCATAAAAAAATAAATCTTATAATTTTCTCGTGCATAGATAAGTGTCACGAGTTGAACACTTTAGACCTTGTGAATGGTTATGTTGCACTAATTAGTACACTCTTTCTTAACTTGTCAATTGAAAGTATACCACAGTTTCACAGTATGAATGTATTCACAACCATCAAATACAAAGCTAAGTAGTAAATATGCATGAAAGTAAACGAGAGTTATGCTATAAACTATAAAACAACGTAATTCATTATTAACACCTTCATAGACAACGTGTGTTTAGCAAGGGAAACAAGTAGGGTAAACATGTAGAGACTCGGAAAATAGTGATAATAAAAATAATAAAGAAAATAAAAAATTTGATTTGGCACAGGCCAAACCGTCGATGGTTTTGGATGAGCTCAGAAAACCGTCGATAATTTTGAGTTATTGTGTCTAAGTAAGGGTAAAACAGTGAAAATGAATTTGGTTACAAACCAAACCGTCGACAGTTTTGTCCGGGGACAGCCACATATAAATGACCATAAGTTCATTTCATTTGGAAAAATAAAACTCTCTCTCTCTCTCTCTCTCTCTCTCTCTCTCTCTCTCTCTCTCTCTCTCTCTCTCTCTCTCTCTCTCTCTCCTGAAATCAGCCCGAATTGAAGGAGGAACGTCATTTCGGGATCCTGACATCGATTCTCTGCAATTTAACCAGAGTAGATTGGGTGTCTGAGGATCCTAGGTACCACTCCAAAGTTAAGGTAAGGAAAATGAATTATGCCCGAATTATATTCGTTGTTTTTAAAGTTTAACCAGCACCTAGGGATGTTAAAATAGTGGTTTTTCTAGGGTTGAGTCGATTAAACAAAGGTATATGAATACAGGGTTTTGTGCGAAATGCTGCAGACATCGTTTTAGTATCCCTACAAGCATTTATTCAATAGATAAATAAGGGGAATAAATTAAGTCAGTTTATTTTCTGAGATTAAACCGTTTAAAACTGAGATTTTAAGTACAAAAATGTTATACGTGATTTTCTGAATGGTTAGACATATGAGAATTTTGGATTATTATTGTTATAGGTATATTTTTGGGAAATAGGTATTCTGAAGTTGAGTAAAACCCTAGAGTTTGTTATACCATTATTTTTAATAGAAAAATAATGTTATCCCAGATAGATTTTTATATTATGAAGTAATACTTAAATCGTGTGGCATGAGAATAATTATTGTTGTATGATTAAACATGATGGTTTATATATATATATATATATATATATATATATATATATATATATATATATATATATATATGAAATGATAGTTATGATATGACAGTTTAATATTGAGTTGTAAATTTATACTAAAATCATGAAATGTTGGGAATAGTGTGATTTATAAAAAGACAGCATTATACCAATATGATTTGTTGTTATGAAATGCATGGTGGTTTACAGATCATATAATGAGTGAGAAATATGAATTGATGAATTTATTACTATATTATGTTATGTGTGAAGGGTCACGAAAGGGGTGAATTGACCATGTTATGTGTGAAGGGCCATGAAAGTGGTGAATTGACCATGTAATGTGTGAAGGGCTATGAAAGGGGTGATAGCCGATCTTTATACTTGTTTGTAAATTTATATGAATAAGACCAGGTATGGGCCGAATTACAAATGTTTCAATACATGTTGTGAAAAGATGTGCTTATAGTTTAATGGCAAGCTAAATATATCATTTCGAGAAAGTATGATTGAGTAGAAAGTGTGTATTTTAAAAGTTACAGGTGAGAATTATGAATTGAGTATGAATGGCTAGATTGAGGGACGACGGTACGAAACGCCTTAACCTCAGCAAATGATTTATATGTGTACAGATCATGTAACTTGTAATTTATATGTATAGGGCTTTTGATCCGAGTTATGAATTGAAAAAGAATATGTGCTATGAAATTGTATAGGTATGAGTATAGTTTAAATTTCTATTTCATTTAAGTTAATTAAGATGAATCATATATATATATATATATATATATATATATATATATATATATATATATAAGCTCATTGTCACTCACTGGCACTAATTTATTCCGTATTATTGAGAGGTGTCTCACCCCATTAATATTTCAATATTT
Organism: Malania oleifera; assembly: GCF_029873635.1. Taxonomy (NCBI): domain Eukaryota; kingdom Viridiplantae; phylum Streptophyta; class Magnoliopsida; order Santalales; family Ximeniaceae; genus Malania; species Malania oleifera. The sequence goes on from NC_080425.1 coordinate 927,515, forward strand.
CAAGATCACCAGGTAACTAGACCTAGGAGCTAAGGGACGGGGTGTAGATATTACAAATAGGGTAAGTGTTAGTGTGACGACCTGATTTTCATGCCATTTTTTTCCACATATATAAACTGTTAAATTTCACCATTTTGATACCTTCTAATATAAACCGTAACATCATCACGGACTAGGTAAGGACCGTGGAACTTATATAACCATAAACCACCTATGCAGTGGAAAGCGGAAAGCAAATATCCATATCAAATATATACAATACCAGAGAATCGGTATCTCTCCAAAATATACATACTTGACCATTCCCAAAATGCTCTCACCTGGATCTAGGGACTACTCAAAAAGTGACTTCCCAAAAGACTTACCCTCCAAACAGAGCAGTACTGCAGTCCCCTCTACCTGTGAGCCTGATCTGCTCACCTCAAAAATAATAGAATACTGGGATGAGACAACTCTCAGTAAGACAAGATATGCTATTACCAGGGTGTGGCAAATGAGTTTACATAATGGTAAAATCTGATTCAGAAGTACTGGAAATAATTGAGTTTGAGGAAACACATATAAATAATACACAGTATAGCTCAAACCTATGTTACTTAACATAAACTGCTTTTCTGAATATTCTATTCATAATACTTCTAATATTTATAGGTATGTCTACGATTTCTGTAAATCTAGATATATATAATAACTAAGAAAAATTTCTTAGATGGATAACTGAAAGTCATGATTTAACCCCTCATGACAGGGTTGTGCGGCCCGTAGGCGGGACCTATCACTGGCTGGCCAATCAGGATAAGTCAACTAAACTCCGAAAGTTAGATCAGCCTCCTCAACCCTAACTGACGGGGAGCCTGTCCATAACTTAGGCACGATCGACTACTGAATATCCACATACTATTTAAGTTGTGGTTGCACTATGAATTGAAAATAGCTACAGTTCGTGCTCTGAAACTGATTTGGTCCATTAGGGTCTGATATTATATATATATGTAACTGATATTTCTATATTACTGTTTTACCATGATTCTGATATAACTGAATAACCATAACATGAAATAACTGATCTGAATGTGCTGTATAATCTAAATACTGAATATCTGAAGATTTAACTACTGAACATCTGAAATGTTATTGTTCTGAAATCTATAAATCACGGTACACTGAAAATGTTGTATTATTTATTTTTCTGAATATATTCCATAAAAATGTGATTTTGCAAAATCTAAAAATATCTATCTATTTGTAGATATTTTTACATACATACATACATATATATATATATATATATATATATACCGTACATCATGATATTCTGAAATTCGTATAAATTCTGTATAATAATATTTTCTACTAATATGTTGTAAATCATGATATCTGAAAGTTATGAAAATACTATACTGATCTGATACTAACTCATGCCACACAACTAAATAAAGAGTCTCCGTACTGAAATCTATACTTTCCCGAAACACATAAACCTACTGATAATATTACTAATTTAACTAGCATAACATATTTCCCTTACCTGACTATCTAAGTACTAAATTCTATTTACAATCTCACGCATATGACGTTCATAATTTCAACATCCTGAGATAACACACGTATAATTTCCCAATCAAACAACTGAATTCTCTTAGATAATTATCACATACATATTCTCCCTAAATCCACATATGCACAATTTCTAGACTATAAACCATTTATCATTTTACCCGTGTTACTGAAATATCACCCACTGGGGTCCGTAACCCATGCCTACAAGGTCCCAAAACACCATATTCCTAAAAATATAATACCCTAATTTTACTTCACAAAACTCCAGTATATTCTTATATAATACAAAATCTAGGCTCAAATAAATTCGGTAATACTAAAAATGCCCAAATAATCTAATTACCTTGGTTTTGGGATGATTCCCAAATTTCTCAAATTAACATTTTGCTTCGACTATGTTGTAAAGAATCTCCCCAGGATCTCCATGGTAGCTTCTGATCGTCAAACCGGGGAGAAATCGAGCCGAAAACATAGAGAGAAAGCAGAGAAAACATATTCTAGAGAGAGAGAGAGAGAGAGAGAAAATTATGCCTGAAATTCTCACACAAAAAATGATTTTCGGCCTTATATAGAAAGCTTGTCCATGTCGACAAGCCACATCACCTCATCGACGAGTCCATGAAGGAGGTTCGTCGAAGCACTCTCTTCTTGTTGACGAGTTTTAGGCTCTGGAAATAGTCCTCTCGGTAATTTTTTGTCGACGAGACACGCATCCCCGTCGATGAGCTTAAGAGTCCCTGCTGAAACTCCTTTTAAAATTCATTTTCTCTCATTTATTTTATTATTTAATTACCATAATTCTTAGGGTCTCCACATTCTCCCCTCCTTATAAAAATTTCATTCTCGAAATTTATTATCTATATTGAATACCATCTTTTAAAGAAAATGGGCTACTTATTTTATTACTTACCCTCACTTGTGGCAGAGGAATACCGTGGTTACATTCAGGGTCTTGGGAGATTACAAATACATAAACTAAAATTCTCCCAAAACCAAAATACTACCTACTACAAAAAGATTATTACATGTACTGATTAACCTACAAAAGGGACATTACATACTTATCTGCATCATTTGATTAAAACCGTCTATTTCCTTCCTATTAAGATCAGCTACTCCCTTAACCGCCTAGAAGAAATTTATATTCAGGAGATAGTCCATTCTCACGAAGTGCCAGTGTCTATAGTGTCAGATCGAGACCCACATTTCACGTTACGTTTTTAGAGGAGCTTGCAGGAGGCTCTAGGGTTTCAATTCTCTTTTAGCATGGCGTTCCATCCTCAGTAAGATGGGCAGATTGAGAGGACGATACAGATATTAGAAGATATGCTTCAAGCATGCGTGCTGGATTTTTGGGTAGTTGGACTCAGTTCATGTCGCTGGTGGAGTTTACGTATAATAATAGTTATCAGACCAGCATTGACATGACACCGTTTGAGGCACTTTACGGTAAGAGATGTAGTTTTCCTTTATATTGGGACGAGATGGGTGAGCGGCGAGTTGTGGGATTAGAATTAGTACAACAAAGATATGATAAGGTTCAACTCATCAGAGATAGAATCAGTGCAGCTTAGAGTCGACAAAAGAGTTAAGCTGATAACCGCCATAGGAAATTGGAATTTGATATCGGTGATCATGTGTTTTTGAAATAACTTCGTTAAAAGGAGTTATGAGATTTGGAAGGAAAAGTAAACTTAGCCCTGGGTCATTGGCCCGTTTGAAATTCAATAGAAAGTGGGGCCAATTGCCTATAGGTTAACTTTGCCACCTGTGTTATCTAGAATACACGACGTATTCAATGTCTCCATGTTCAGGAAATACATCCCAGAACTTTCTCATGTAGTTAGTTATGGTGGATTAGAGCTCAGTGATTCACTAGTTTATGAGGAGGTACCAGTACAAATTCTGGAACAAGAATTACGTAATAAGAATATTTTTCTAGTGAAAGTCCTGTGGAGAAACCACACAACAGAAGAAACTTCTTGGGAGCTCAAGGAACAAATAAGGTAGAAATACCCACAATTGTTCCAAGAGATTTAGTTATAACCATGTAAAGTGTAAATAGTTATGCAATGTTTCTTTTGCAGGTTAGTTAGTGTATGTATTAGTTTAGTTAGTAAGTAATATTTTAGTTTTGAGAGAATTTTATTTTATATATGTAATCTCCCATAACTTTGAATGTAACCACGGTATTCCTCCGCCATAAGTGAGGATAAGTAATAAGATAAGTAGACTGTTTATCTTTAGGGGATGGTGAAACATATGGATAGTAAATTTTGAGGATGAAATTTTTATAAAGAGGGGAGAATGTAGGGACCTGAAGGAATTATATTAATTAAAGAATAAAAGGAGAAAGAAAGGAAATTGTAATTGGAATTTCAATAGGGGTCTCGTCGACGAACACATCACATTCGTCGATGAACACACTTGAGGGGATCGTCGACAGGGTCACGTGTCTCGTCGACGAGAAATTACTGAGAAGTTATTTTTAGCTTTGAATTTCGTCAACGAGGAATAGCCATTCATTGACGAACTTCTTTTGTGGCCTCGTCGACGAAGTGACGTGGTTCGTCGACAAGTGCAGGTGTATAAATAGCCTAAACTTGATTTTTCTACAGAAATCACGCGAAGAAACTCTCCCTTTCTCTCTCTCTCTCTCTCTCTCTCTCTCTCGCTCTCTCTCTCTTTATGTGAGACCCCATGGATGAAAGACTTAAAAGATTAGATGTTACTACCCATATCAATAAGGTGCACCTTTCTTTTCGGGAGCTTTCCCATAAGAACTCCATAGTTAAGCGTGCTTGGCTTGGAGCAATCTTGGGATGGGTGACCACCTAGGAATTTTTCTCAGGAAGCGTGTGAGTGAGGACAAAACATACTGAAAAGAACACGTGTTGGTTTGTGGGGCCAGTCATTAGTCCGATAAGGCCCGCCCTCCTGTTGTCTGGTCCAGGTGGAGGAGGAGAGACGCAGTGCTCCCTGGTAGACCCAGGTTAAGGCGTTACAAATGGTATCAGAGCCAACACCCAGCCGGAAATGTGATAAAATTCACATCGCCTGGGTTTGGAAATGTGGGTTCGCAACGAGGATGTTGCATTCTATAAGTAGGGGAGAATGTGAGACCCTATGGATGAAAGATTTAAAAGATTAGATGTTACTACCCATATCAACAAGGTGCACCTTTCTTTTAGGGAGCTTTCCTATAAGAACTCCATGGTTAAGTGTGCTTGGCTTGGAGCAATCTTGGGATGGGTGACCACCTGGGAAGTTTTCTCAGGAAGTGTGTGAGTGAGGACAAAACACACTGAAAAGAACACGTGTTGGTTTGTCGGGCCAGTCATTAGTCCGATAAGGCCTGCTCCCCTGTTGTCTGGTCCAGGTAGAGGAGGAGAGACGCAATGCTCCCTGGCGGACCCAGGTTGGGGCGTTACACACACACACACACACACACACACTCTCTCTCTCTCTCTCTCTCTCTCTCTCTCTCTCTCCTATCCATCCCTTTCCCCTTCTCTCTAAGATTCTGGGCCGGATTCTTATTGGTTCGACGATCCGAGACCACTAAGACACTCTTGGGAAAGTTCTCTTCAAGTCTACTGGAGTGGATGGTTGGTGAGGCTGACTTGAACTCCATCCCAAATTCAAGGTAAGACTTTTTATTTAGTATTTGACTTTCCTACAGTTGTAGGAAATGTAGCAATCGAAGAAATACTGAAGTTTTGTTCAGGAAAATATTATTTTTAGGGTGTTGAATGGAGAACCCTGCGGGTGTAGGACTAGACACTGAAAGGGTTTTTCAGTAGTCAGGTAAGAGAATAAACTAAAAGAGTAATTTTTCATGAAAATTATTATTATTTAATAGCAGATTAATTTTTAGAAAGCATGTATGATATATGAGTATATGTGTGAAAATGTATATTTGGGAAAATATTACTATTACATAGGAATATATATATATTTTAAGTATGCAATGTCAAGAAATGTGATTTTAGAACAGAATTTATGATTTTATTCAGTATTGTGTGGCATGAATATTATTTTACACATATTGTATTATGTTAAGTCAATTTTATAAGAAAAAAGCATATTTCAGTGATTTTTAGGAATAACAGGATAATACAGTAAACTATGATTTCAGAATACATGATAAATAGTACATCTATTCAGATCAGTATGTATGATATGTTCGGCGCAAGGCCGTGATTGATAGCTGGTGCAAGGCCATGGATTATGCATGTTTTCGGTGCAAGGCCGCAGTTATGAATGTAATCGGTGCAAGGCTGTAATTATTTATGCTATTATAAAAATCAGAAAATTTTATCAATCTATTTATGTTCAAATAGTATAAAAGCATGTATTATATGTTATAAGAACCAGATGATAGTTCAGATCAATTATCAGGAGTATGATACCATAGCAATACAGTTCAGTTCAGCTCAGACCAGCCATTGTCGGGTCCCGCCTTCGGACTGCACAACCCATCATGGGGGGTAATACATGACATCAGCTAGCTATTCACCCTGGGTAAATTTTAGAATTATTAGTTATATTAGATGATTTTATGAACAATTAAATACAATATAATTTAATAAAATTATGAAATTATATGCTTACTCAGTTATGATATTATCAGTATTTTCAAGCATATGACATGTATTGTAAACAAAAACTGTATTTAGTTTATTTCCTCTACTGAGAGATGTCTTACCCTAACTTAAACCATTTCAAGGAACCCAAAAAGATAGGCGGACCGAGCCCACCGTTGAGGCAGTATTACTATCCCGCTAGGAGGGTGAGTTTTTGAGTTAGGATCAGTAGGTTTTTGCTGTAAGATCCTAAATGTATCTTTTGATGTTTTGGGGATTGTACACATACAATATTATTGTGGAATGTAGGTAACTCTAGTATAATGTACTTTATGGTTTGGTGAATGAAATTTATATTTACTCCTGCTTAGGTTTCCGCTATGTACGACAAGTGTATCCCCGTTACCCATGGGTTCGGGTTGGCTTTATTATGTTTTAAATTAATGATAATTAATATGGTTGATATGTGGTAAATTAATCAGGTCGTTACACCCTTGGTGGATTTTGAAGGCGTTTTTCAATGCTCGAGTCAGTCTTGATGTAGTGTATATAGATTTTTTTATAAAATATCTTACAACTTCATGGGGTATCCTCCAGAGTCTTCTCAGAGTACGTCCTTTACCTTTTCCTAGTGTATGCCTTTTTTTTTTATAGGCTTCCATAAGGTCCAAGGGGTTAAATGCCTTATCAAGGTTATATGCCTTATCAATAGAGGGTTATCACCTTTTAATAATATCCCCATTTAATACAAGGAAAACCAATGTTCTTCCTTATTCAATGACCTTCAAGCCATGTGGAGCTAACATAAGGTATTTTTACCCATATTAGGTACCCCCACTTGAAAGCTTGAAGGAAAAAAAGTCTTTCGAGTTTAGGGGTGATGGATGTTTTTCAAGATCCTAAAGTCAAGAGACACCATTTTTGTAAGAACCTGAACTGTGATATATAAAATAAATAAGAGAAGGGTAAAACGATAAATGGAGTAGGCTTCGTCGACGAAACCAGAGTTCGTCGACGAAGCCAGAGTTTGTCGACGAAGGCCCTTTTATTGCTCAGTGACGAAATGCAGAGGCTCGTCGACAAAGAGAAGCCAAGAGGTTTTAGGAAATCCGAAAATCTCAGGCTCGTTGACGAGGCCACCGCTTCGTCGACAAACTCCCTTCATTGACTCATCGACGAAGACGCCACCTCGTCGACGAGGTTGGCCGAGTCAAAGGTGCTATAAATATCCGTTGGGTTGCTTCTTAACTAAGTAATCAAGTGTTCTCTCTCTCTCTCTCTCTCTCTCTCTCTCTCTCTAAGAACTCAAAATTCTCTCTCTCTCTCTCTAGATTTCTTCGTCGTACGTTGTTAGAATTGACGATCCGACATTACTACGAGGATCAGGGAAGGATTCTCTTTGAGATTTGTGGAACGGATCTTCGTTTCGAGCGTTTTTGGATTTTGACCCAAAATCAAGGTAAGACTCAGTTTCATTCCCATTTTGGTAGTTCTGTAGGGAATGGAATTGTAAGTATGTTTTGTACTGTGATTTATAGGTTTTGGGAACTTGGTTCGTTGTTTAGGAGCCATAGAGTTTGGGTTTTGGATTTTTAGGGAAAGGTAAGAGGATTCTGTTTATATCAGTTAATTTCAAAATCGAATTTGGTAAAACTGTGGTTCACGGTCCTATGTGTTTTTTGACTACTCATTTGGGGGAATCTAATGGGTGAAAATTACGGGATTTTCATGTTACAGTTTTGGGAAAAAAGGGGCATTGAGTTGCATCTCTGGTTTCGTTGGAAAACCGTGGATATATATTGTGTTATATATGTGTGTTGACTCTACGAGTCCAATCCTGTTTTGATAATGACAAATCACTTGGTATTTGATCTATGCATTGAGTTTGTGAACATTACCTATATTAAGCATGCATGGAAAGATAACGAGTCATGGAAGCCACAAAGTAAAACTGACACATTTTGGCAAGCTCCATAGAAATCAAAGAGTACAAGAATCAAGATGCGAGTGGCAAAGTTCAAGAACATCTTGGGAATGGGTATTTAGAACTTATGTATTTACATTGTCGTATGATTTAATTTGAGGCTCAACATATACCTAGAATGACTTTAGGTTTTATGCATTTTATGAACATCATTAGGGGACTTTCATGGACTTAGAAATATTCTTAAAACCTTGGAAAGTGTTTTTATAAAAGAGCCAAGAAAGAAAGTAAAACAGATTTTTAAATTAAAAAAAAAAAGAAGAAAAATTGAGAAAAAGGGGACTTCAGTAGCCTGAACTCAACCTCAGTCGCCTGAAGAATTTCTTCAGGAGCTTGAAGATTAAGTTCGGAAGCCTGAAGAATTAATGGAAAACACAACAAGTTGGCTGAGGCACTTCGATCTCCTAAACTTGGGACTTCAGGCACTTGAACTCGCCACTTCAGGAGCCTGAACCACTCTTCAGTTGCCTGACCCTATATTCCAAGTTAATTTTTCAAAGGTTTAAGGAACTTTGGTCGCCTGGGCTTCAACCTCAGTCGCCTGAACTTGTTGGAAAACTTAAAATTTTGATTTTTATTAAAAGAACTCGCTAGCTATTTCTTTGATCCAACGGTTGAGATCAATTCTAAGGGTAAGACACTATCTATACTGAATATCTAAACCCTAGAAAAAAAGCTAAGACTTGCAACAAGAGAAGAACATATCTTATTTCAAGAACATAGAGAAACTTGAGCTGATTGCTATACGATTGCCTGCACTTCATTCTTCAATCATCTTCTTTAGGCATATCTATTCTAGAAATCAAAGGGCATTCATTCATTCAACTTTATTTCTTCTTGGTATTGAGGTTTGGTGATTCAAGTTATTTTTTTTTCAAGAGCTTCTCATCTCATCACTTGCTATTGAATATCTTTAGAGAATTTGATCTTGAGCATTATTAACCATATAGAGATTTTGTTTAACATGTTCATTACTTCAAAAAGTTTACTTTGTCATTGAGATATATATTTTTCAAAGAACCACTCATTTAGAAATCTATAGTTAAAAGGTGCTGAGTGATAGAAAATAAGTAAACGCTATATCTAGATAATCTCACTGCTTGGTAAAAGATTTATTTTTCTTCATTGGTTAAAAAGATTTGATTCTTGTATGTGGTTGTTAAAGGATCTATATTTTAGATATATTAACGTTTGATTAAATATCCTTGTTGCTTTATAAATATACATTTTATTGAGGGATATTCTTCTGAACAACAATATATTCAGTTTGTGGGTATTGAACATCATTATCTATATATATACATATTTGCATATGACAAAGATTGTGTTGAGAATGAATATTTGAAAGGAATTTTTTGATTGTAATTGATATAATCTTCAAAGCCTTTTTATAAGTTCACAAAAGATATATTTGTGCATTTTAGCAAAGTGAACTAGAATCCTAAAATTTTCCAAAGTGCTTAAATATATATATTTATTTGGGAGATCTGATAAAAAGAGTATTGTATGTTGAAGCATAATCATTCATAAAACGATTGTATCGTTTTCAAACATTCTGAGTTTCAAGTTATATCATATGTTAATGTATTAGAAATTTGAATTGTACTCACGAGCTTTTGTTTGGAAGCATTTTTGAGTGTTTTTTACAGATTCAGTGTATTCACGGTTCGGTGTGTGAACCGGTGTTTGAGGAGAGAGTTGTATCTCTTGTAAGCAACGAAGTAGGAGCGAGTTGTGCCTCTTGTAAGCAGCAGATTGTAAGGGAAGCTCTGTCCCAATTTAAGGAGCAGGGATTTAGTGAAATCCTTAAGTGGTTGCTCAAGGCGAGGACGTAGGTCAAGTCGGCTGAACCTTGTAAAAACCGTGTTTGTCTTCTCTCTTCCCTTCTTTCAGTACTGCATTTAAATTGTTTATATTGCATGTATAGGTTGGATAGCATTGTACATAATTAATTGAGTAATAAGAACTCATTGGTAAATATATAAGTAGGGATTAAGTGGTAAATAAGTTTCAAAGAATTTTTAAATACCCAATTCACCCCCCCTCTTGGGATTACACCTGATTCAACAATGTGTTATGGAGATGGTCCTGCCTTGACTTGTTTAAACTGTATTTTGGAAAATCATGATTTTTAGATTACCAAAATGGGTGTGGATTGAACTGTTATATGAACATGCATGAGTTGTGTTTTGATGAAATGACATAGGAACAGGGTTTCGAATTATTCCAGGCTTTGATGTCCGTCTTTTACTAAAGAGTGCGCAATACCCCTAGATCGGTCGATTTTTATCGAAGGGTGTGAAAACACTAGATCTGCACCGACTCAACGCTGTGGGGCTTAGGCTATGCTAGGTTACCGGGGGCACCGACTTTTGCCGAAGGGTGTGAAATACCACCAGACAGTCTGGCTTAGGCCGAAGGGTGTGACGACACCAGATCGTATTGCTTTGTATCATTGGTATACCGGAACTGTTTTGTGAAAATAATGGAACTGTAATGAATTGTGTATGTTTTATGTCATGATAATACTCATATTCCAGACACCGATATAACTTGATTCTTCCTTACTGAGAGGTGTATCACTCCTATTGTACGTACATGTTTTCAGGACCTTCGAGTAACCGGAACTAGCGTCCTTGTGTTGGGAGCGTAGTGGTCGGTGTACTACGTGAAGCACTTATGTAAGTACTAGGACTATATTTGGTTGTCATTTTGGGTTTTGGATGACACCCAGGTTTATGTTTTGTATTATGGAGCTTAGACTCATTTTGTATAGACTCTGGTATGGTACCATGTATGTATAGAAAGAACAATATTCACTGCGTATATGTCATGTACGTGAATGTGTATAGGGTGTACGAGAACCCCACGGGGTCAGACCCTCATTCATTACTATATCATTGGTGTTTTGTATGATATGGGGACATGTTAGGTTACTAATTCATCCCTGGGTCCCATTACTGGCTTCGGGGCATGACAGCTTACTATCAGAGCTAACCAGGTTGTTAGGTCTTGTAGACTTGGTTAAGCGTAGCTATGTGTACATACTAGAGTGTAAGATGTAGGAAATGGGTAGAGTAGGTTGAGGGTTGTTTTATTGCTAGACAGGGACTCATTAGTCATGTTATGTGTTTTTCCTGGAATGACGATTTCAGTAAAATCACAGCAAATTATTGATGATTTTCGTGTCGGTGTGATAGGGCAGACCTGGACCCGTGAGATGGTAGTTAACATGATTAGTTGTAAGTGATTGCGTTAACTGTACGGGACATAGGAGTTCTATAGATTCCCATTGTATTTTCAGAATGGAACCCAAGGATAATAACTTGGAAAATGGCTTCGAGGAAACTGTGAGCGATGAGTCTTCTTCTGTGCCTCGAGGGTTGACAAGGCAGGTTATGCGGGAGATCGGGCGGAGTGTTAGGAGATGCGAACGCTCCCCTACTGCTGCGGGGTGTACCATCGACAAGTTCACACATATGCACCGTCCAACGTTTGCAGGAGGACCCGATCCGATGATAGTGGAGGACTGGATCGAGAAGACCAAGAGGATTTTGGAGTCCTTTATGCTACCTTCCAGCTATCTGGAGAGGTGGGGCGATGGTGGACTGCGGTGAGTCTACTGGAGAAGTAGAGAGCCGGTCCTACAGAGATGACATGGAACCAATTCAGGGAAGTGTTCTTTGAGAGATACTTCCTGGCCTCCGCACGTGATGCAAAGGAGGATGAGTTCTCTGCTCTGACACAGGGAGATATAACGATACAGGGGTATGTTGCTTGGTATATAGAGCTATCCTGTTTCGCACCGTGTTTGATCTCGAATGAGTATGGGAATACTCGAAGCTTCAAGAAGGGCCTGAAGAAGGACATCCGCAGGTTAGTGGGTATGCTTCAGATCCATGAGTTTTTGGTTTTGGTGGATAAGGCCACAGTAATCGAGACCGGCATCTAGGAGGATGAGGTAGATCAGGAACCAAATAAGAGGTCAGTACATTCTGGTTCTCAATCTGGATCTCACCAAGGAGCATGGAAGAATAAGAACAAGAGCTCGGGTTATCGTTAGAACACCGAGCGTTAGGGTTCTCAGATGAATCAGTCGCGTGATCGTTGTATCAGGTGCCACAAATGGCATGATGGTGAATGTCAGCTGTTTGGGAGTAACTGCTACAACTGTGGCCAGTCAGGTCACATGGCTCGAGATTGTCACGCACCAAAGAGGAGTACGCCCACTTTGAGTCAGAATCGAGAAAGTAATCAGGTATCCGGGGGAACTTATTAGGTGAACACAACTCCGACAAGGGTATACTCGCTTACTCCAGTGGATGCTGAGCATGTGGGGAATGTGGTGACATGTACTTTGATGTTGCTTTTAAATAAAGCTGTGGTTTTATTTGATTCGAGTGTGACCCATTCCTTTATATCTGCTAATTTTGTAAAACTATGTGGGGTTGAGACCTAAGTCATGAATGAAAAATTGTCTGTAGCTACATCATCTGGAAGTGTATCATTCTGTAGGAGGATGTTAGAAAACTGCCTAGTGGTAATTCAGGGAAGACTGCTACCGGCGAATCTTGTGGTATACGACATGTCTGGGATTGATATCATACTGGGGATGGATTGGTTATCCTCTAGTTATGTTGTGATCGACCGTCGCGAAAAGGTGGTAGTATTCAAACCTCCTAGGGAGCAGGAGTACGAGTTTATAGGATCGTGTGTGTGTTTGATGCCACAGGTTCTATCGGCATTACAGGCGAGGAAGTTACTCTTGGACGGATGTCAGGGGTACCTAGCTTGCATGAGGAAATCGCCGTGGGATGAGTTGAAGCTTAAGGAGATTCGATTGGTTAACGAGTTCCCAGATGTGTTTCCCGAAGACTTACCCGATTTACCTTTGGATCGTGAGGTGAAGTTTACGATAGAGTTATTGTCTGATAAGACACCGATCTCTAAAGCTCCGTACCAGATGGCTCCAGCAGAACTTTAGGAGTTGAAGGAGCAGTTGCAAGAATTACTGGACAAGGGCTTTATCCGACCCAGTGTTTTGCCCTATGGAGCTCCAGTGTTGTTTGTGAAGAAGAAGGACGGGTCAATGCGCATGTGCATTGATTACTGTGAGATCAATAAGGTGGCTATGAAGAATCGTTACCCGTTGCCTCGTATTGGTGATCTCTTTGACCAGCTACGAGGGACGCATGTCTTTTCAAAGATCGACCTACGGTTAGGGTATCATCAAGTGAGGGTTCGATCTGAGGATGTTGCGAAGACTGCTTTTCGAACCAGATATGGCCACTACGAGTTTTTAGTCATGCATTTTGGGTTGACGAATGCTCCAAAAGTGTTCATGGATCTGATGAACAGGGTTTTCCATGAGTACCTGGATCAGTTTGTAGTGGTATTTATCGACGATATTCTAGTATACTCTAGGAGTTCAGAAGAGCATGAAAACCATCTGAGGTTGGTGCTACAGATTCTGCGAGAGAGGAAGTTATATGCCAAGTTGAAGAAGTGTGAGTTTTGGTTGAATCAAGTCACATTTTTAGGCCATGTGGTGTCTAAAGGCAGTATCTCAGTTGATCCTAGCAAGATTGAATCTGTGGTCGACTGGGTGAGACCGAAGAGTGTGCAAGAGGTTCGGAGTTTCCTAGGACTGGCGGGTTATTATCGTCGGCTCGTGGAGGGATTCTCTAAATTTTCTGGACCTTTGACACGATTGACCAGGAAGGGGGTGAAATTTGATTGGACCGAGGATTGCAAGCAGTGTTTCCAGTAGCTGAAACAGCGATTGGTTATTGCTCCAATTTTGACCATTTTTTAGGGGATGGCGGTTTTGTGATCTATAGCGACGCGTCTCTGAAGGTTTTGGGATGTGTGCTTATGCAACAGGGTAAGGTAATAGCGTATGATTCTCGACAACTCAATGAATACGAGAAGAATTACCCTACGCATGATTTGGAATTGGCTACTGTAGTTTATGCACTGAAGATCTGGCGACACTACCTGTATCATGTTCAATGCGAGATTTTCACTAATCACAAAAGTCTCAGGTACTTTTTCACACAGAAGGAGTTGAACATGAGACAGAGACGGTGGCTTGAGTTGATCAAGGACTACGATTGGACCATTAGTTATCATCCGGGAAAAGCTAACATGGTAGCTGATGCGTTGAGTCGGAAGTCAGAATATGCGGTAGTATCTGCAGTTGTATTTTAGCATCATATTAGATGATATTAGGAAAATCTTGTTATAGAGTTGGTGTCTGGTGATCATCAAGCTTTCGTTGCTAGTTTGGTGATCCAGTCGACTTTGTTTGAGCGTATTAAAGCCGCACAGGCTAGTGATGCAGAGTTAACTGAGATTGTGAAGAAAGTGTAGTAGGGGTTGGCTGTGAATTTTAACATCTCTGAAGGAGGTGTGTTGAGGTTTGGAACCAGGCTGTGTGTTCCAAACGACGATGAGATCAAAAGGACGATTCTGGAGGAAGCGCATCGTTCATTGTATACGGTACATCCTGGTAGTACGAAGATGTATTGGGATTTGCAAAAGACCTTCTGGTGGAGTAGTATGAAAAGGTAGATTGCTCGGTTCATGGAGCAGTGTCTGACATACCAGCAATTGAAAACTAAACATTAGAGGCCGACAAGGCCGTTACAGCCCTTAACTATTCCAGAATGGAAATGGGAGCATATTTCCATGGACTTTGTGACCAGATTGCTGCCAGCGCTTAAAGGGTAGAATTTCATTTGGGTGATTTTGGACAGGTTGAAAAAATCTGCTCACTTCGTATCGATGAAGTTTAGCTACTCTCTGAGTAGGCTAGCAGACTTGTACGTGCATGTGATAGTTAGAATGCATAGGGTACCGGTGTCCATTGTGTCGGATTGAGACTCGAGGTTTACCTCTCATTTCTGAAAGAGCTTGCGGGAAGCATTGGGGACGAAACTTACTTTCAGTATAGCGTTCCACCCCCAGACTGATGGACAATCAGAGAAAACAATACAAATCTTAGAGGATATGTTATGAGTGTGTGTGTTAGACTTCGGTGGTGGTTGGATGCAGTCCTGCCACTATTAGAGTTCGCCTATAACAATAGCTTCCAGGCTAGTATCGGGATGGCACCGTTCGAGGCTCTGTAAGGTCGGAGGTGTCAGTATCCTTTGTATTGGGATGAGGTTGGTGAATGTTAGGTGTTAGGACCTGAACACATGCAGCAGGTGTCTGAGAAGGTGGGTTTGATCCGGGATAGGATTAGATCAGCTCATAGTCAGTAGAAAAGTTACGCGGATGTTCGCCGCCATGAGTTAGAATTCGAGGTGGGGGGTAAGGTATTTCTGAGGATCACTACGATGAAAGGGATGATGAGATTCGAAAAGAAGGGCAAACTGAACCTGAGGTATATTGGACCATTCGAGGTTCTTGAGCAAGTGGTTCCAACAGCCTACAGGATTGCACTACCCCCAGCACTCTCGAGGATCCATGATGTGTTTCACGAATCCATGTTAAGAAGGTACGTGTCGGATCCATCGCATGTTATTAGTTATGAGAATTTGAAAATTGGGGATACTTTAGCGTACGAGGAGGTACCCGTTCATATTCTAGATTGTAAAGTTCAAAAGCTACGTACCAAGGATATACCATTAGTGAAGGTATTGTGGCGTAATCACGAGGTTGAGGAAGCTTCATGGGAATTGGAAGCAGAGATACGCCGGAAGTATCCACAGTTGTTCTGAGTTGTGGTTTTGATAGTAGAATCAGTGAGTATGTATGTGTTACCCTACTATTGTATTAGGATAGGTGGTTAGTCGTTGGGAGTGTGTATTATTGTGAACTCCTGAGATGATTTATGTATGTAACCACAGTATTCCTCCTCCATAAGTGAGGGTGTGTATGTATTGTGGCGGCGCTACGATGTAAATGGCCGTCGATCCTTTCTAGAGTTAAGAGTGTGTTTGGTGGTGTGAATGAGTTCGTGAATGAGAGATTACAAATTTCGAGGACGAAATTTTTGTAAGGAGGGGAGGATGTAAGAACCTGAACCGTGATATATAGAATAAATAAATAAGAGAAGGGTAAACCAGTAAATGGAGCAGGCTTCATCGACGAAGCCAGAGTTCGTCGACGAAGGCCCTTCTATTGCTTGGTGACAAAATGCAGAGGCTCGTCGACGAGGAGAAGCCGAGAGGTTTCAGGAAATTCAAAAATCTCAGGCTCATCGACGAGGCCACCGCTTCGTCGACGAACTCCCTTCATTGACTCGTCGACAAAGACGCCGCCATGTCGACGAGGTTGGCCGAGTCAAAGGTGCTATAAATACCCTTTAGGTTGCTTCTTAGCTAAGTAATCAAGTATTCTCTCTCTCTCTCTCTCTCTAAGAACTCGAAATTCTTTCTCTCTCTCTTTAGATTTCTTCGTCGCACATTGTTAGAATCGACGATCCAACGTTACTATGAGGATTAGGGAAGGATTCTCTTCGAAATTTGTGGAATGTATCTTCGTTTCGAGCATTTTCAGGTTTTGACCCAAAATCGAGGTAAGACTCGGTTATCATTGCCAATTTCGTAGTTCTGTAGGGAATGGAATTGCAAGTTTGTTTTGTATTGTGATTTATAGGTTTTGGGAACTCGATTCGCTATTTAGGAGCCATAGAGTTCAGGTTTTGGATTTTTGGGGAAAGGTAAGGGAAATCTGTTTATATCGGTCATTTTTGAAATCAGATTCGGTAGAACTGTGATTCACGATCCTGTGTGTGTTTTGACTACTCATTTGGGGGAATCTAGCGGGTGAAAATTACAGGATTTTCATGTTATAGTTTTTGGAAAAGGGGGCATTGGTTTGCATCTCTGGTTTCGTTGGAAAACCGTGGATATATATTGTGTTATATATGTGTTATGGAGATGGTTGTGCCTTGACTTGTTTAAATTGTATTTTGGAAAATCATGATTTTTAGATTACCAAATGGGTGTGGATTGAACTGTTATATGAACATGCATGAGTTGTGTTTTGATGAAATGAGATAGGAACGGGGTTCCGAATTGTTCCACGCTTTGATGTCTGACTTTTGCCAAAGAGTGTGCAATACCACTAGATCGGCCGATTTTTACCAAAGGGTGTGAAAACACCAGATCTGCACCGGTTCAACACTGTAAGGCTTAGGCTATGCCAGGTTACCAGGGGCACCGACTTTTGCCGAAGGGTGTGAAATACCACTAGATAGTCCGGCTTAGGCTGAATGGTGTGACAACACTTAATCGTATTGCTTTGTATCGTTTGTATAATAGAACTGTTTTGTGAAAATATTGGAACTGAAATGAACTGTGTATGTTTTATGTCATAATAACACTTATATGCCACACACCGATATAACCTGATTCTTCCTTACTGAGAGATGTCTCTCCCCTATCGTATGTACATGTTTTCAGGCCCTTCGAGTAATCGAAACTAGCGTCTTTGTGTTGGGAGCGTAGTGGTCGGTGTACTGCGTGAAGTACTTGTGTAAGTACTAGGGCTATATTGGGTTGTCATTTTGGGTTTTGGCTGACACCCGGGTTTATGTTTTGTATTATGGAGCTTAGACTCCTTTTGTACAGACTCTTGTATGGTACCATGTATGTATAGAAAGAACAATTTTCGTTGCGTATATGTCATGTATGTGAATGTGTATAGGGTGTACGGGAACCTCACGGGGTCGGACTCTCATTCATTACCGTATCATTGGTATTTTGTAGGATACAGGGACATGTTAGGTTACTAATTCAACCCTGGGTCCCATTACCCGGTTCGGGGCGTGACAATTTTTTTTTCTTTTTAGTAGTCAGCTTTACGTGATACTCCTACCTTCTTTTTTATTTTATTTTAAATTGCTAGGCCTCTCGAGCCTTGGCTTCGAGGTTCTCCTCTATTTGTAGAGTCATTATGCTCTTGAATTATAATTACTTTTAATTATTGGGCCTTGGTATTCATGTACATGTGCAACAACTACTTAGGACTTAGTCTTCATAGTTCTGCAAGATTGTTTCTTAGAGCTTGATCTTCCTGGCCTTGTAGAGTTGCTCTAGAGTTCCTTTTTCAATTATAAGCATAACTCACCTATAATTTACATAAGCTAAGCACATAAGTTGATTCATAAGTATAATTCATCTATCATTTTATGAGTAGAGCTCATTTGTCATTTATGAGTAAAGTCCATTTGTCAATTATATGCATAGTTCATCTATCATTTGTCAATTATGAGCATAGTTTACTTGTCAATTATGAGCATAGTTCATCAATCTATCATGTATGAGTAGAACTTATATATCAAATCCATTGTATCACCTCGAAATACGCCCTACTAAGTATTATGGCTGAATTTTTTCTTTTTTCTTTTTTTTGTTAAAAAAGGAGCTTTTTTTTTTAATTGTCAAAACAAATAATGTTTTTTTTTTCAAAAAAAATTATTAAACATATGCAAATTTATATTATTATAATGATAGGAGGAATATTGGAGATAAAGTTAAACTTGATAATGAAGAAATAAATAACACTTGCAGATTTCAATACCATGGATCTATTATGCAAACAGAAGGAGAAATTGAAGATGATGTAATGCATCGAGTTAAAGTAAGTTGGGTAAAATGGAGAAGTGCTTCAAGTGTGCTCCGTGATCATAGAATACCCTTAAAATTGAAAGGAAAGTTTTATAGGAAAGCTATAAGACCAGCTATGCTTTATGGATCAGAATGTTAGGCGATGAAGAAACATAATATCGAAAAAGTAAAGAATCTTTAGATGGATGAGTGGTATAACATTGAAAGATAAATTAAGGAATGAACATATTCGCTGTAAGTTAGGTGTAGCTCCTATAGAGGATAAGATAACGGAGGGACGACTCAGATGGTATGAACTCTTGCAACGTAGGCCACATAGTGCACCACTGAGGAAGAATGATTTAGTTGCTGTGGGGGGTAGTAGAAGGGGTAGGGGTAGACCTAAAATAAGTTGGGAGGAGATAGTGAGTAAGGATTTTTTTTTTTTTTTAAAAGGAGGGCGGCACCTCCAATTATTTATTGATATACCCTTACTTTTGGCGGAGGAATACCGTGGTTACAAGACAAGCATTGGGAGATTACAGATAAACAACATTAAAGGCCTCCCAAAAACAACACCAACAACCAACCAAAAGAGGACTACAAATCCAAACAAAGCTAAATAAGAAACAAATCTAAGCAGGCCTATCAAAACAAAAATAAAAAATAAACTAAAATCTAAACTAACTAAATAAAAATCGAGAGGACGAACTAATAGCGAAAGGAAGTGAGACCCAAACTATCCATCCAAAGGATACCTTTCAGAGAACGTGGTAAAAGATGTTGTTTTTCATAGATGACATTGTTTCCCATTTCTCCTTCTCTAGCGAGAAAATCAACCGCACTATTGCCTTCCCTATATTGATGGATCACCATGAAGTTCACTCCTTCTAGATTAAGGATTTAATATTACTGAATTTGTCAAAAAAGAAATGGTCCATTATCGCATAAATTGGCGGAAAAAAGATTCATATAACCGACCCCACCTAGTGGGGTGAAAAACACAAAAGATTATATCAGTTGTAAAATAAAGCAAATGGATGCTAAAAATGAAGTTTCAAAAAACCTTTAAATGATAAAACTAATAAGGATTTCAAGAAATAAAAGTAGAAGACATGTAATGGTAAAAATTTGAATTACTTACCTTTGGTATATAAAAATAAAGATAGAGTTGTTCATAGAGTGGTTACTCATTGATGGGGTTTGATTACAAGGGAAGTTGGGCAATCTCTAAAAATTTGGAGCTAGGTAATGAGAATAAAGTAAAGATGAGAACTGCTCGCCTGAATAAAAATATGCAATCTACCTAATAAATCACTATAAACTAACATAGGTTGGTAAATCGTGTGCAGAATTGTTAGTTGTGCACAATTGGTATATGTCTTCATAACGAATGCAATAAATATGACTATAACAACAACCAAGTAATTTTACAAAGCTAAAATTCCAATCAACATTGTTAACATCGATCAAACATATAACTAAAGCAACAAATATGCTCCGTAATTAATACCCATTTTTGAACTAGAAATTAAGCAAATGCAAGCTGCTTCACTATAAAGGACTACCTTGTCTTCAAGTGGACATGAATGACTTGCCAAACTAGTTTTTGCTACTTCATCACCTTAGACTAACTTAGACAATAGAAGGTCGTCACTAGATCGCTTTTTGTCCCTTTTTTTTAGCCTTAGGGCCAAAGTGTGTGTTGGTCTTGATCCCCCCCACCCCAACTTCCTTTATGAGTAGTAAAATTCTCCTAGCTGGCGTTCCAAACTATTGATGCAAAAAATTTATGTGACACCCTGCTTTTCATACCATTTTTTTTCATCTCCAATAAATACTAAATATTAATCAAACATCTGCCACATTAAAAACTCTGATACCATTCTAACATAACCTGAACCGAAATGGGTACCGGGTAAATAGTCTTGCTTATATAAACAAACCTAACAGCGAAAGTCAATATTTACAAACCATCCAGAATACAAATAACGAGAGTTCTATACATCCGTAGATATTCCAAAAATCCATAATATACCCTAGGGAATTTCATAAACATATTCCCAACACAAAACACTTACCCTGTCTACTAGGGTACCAGCTCCCCTCTAACTCGGAGCTCTATCTACTGTTCTGTCACGATTTCTTGAAATATTTAAATATTTGGGTGAGAAACCTCTCAGTAAGACAGAATAAAATATTTACAGTGTGTGACATATGAGATTAGTTATTTCATAATACACTCATTTTAATGATTATATATTTTGAGAAAATATTCATATATGTACTCATAATCATATAGTCATAAAACATAGTTTAAGTTTTGATTCCATTCCTCATACTCATACATATACAACTAATATTTATCAGCGAAAGTACCCGAAAATAGGAGAGATTACATGACCATACATGTAATGCCCCTCTATTCTGTTATTGTTTGTAACCTTACCCGATTAATTCAGGTGCAGCTACAACTGATACCCATCAGGGCACTCACCTTACTCAGTAAGCCCTCGGGCAAAGAGTTTTACTTTGTCCTAATTATTTTTGCCATTAAATTTACACTCTTTCATTTCTCATTTTCATTTCACAATCTAACTCATGAGTGTCCACTAGTAACAAATACACACCTGTCTGTAACACATGGCTGCCCTGAGGATATTCACATCGTCATGTTTCCCGCATGACCGATTTGTGCGGTCTGAAGGCTGGACCTAACCGCAGTTGGCCTACCCGGTTAGATCAAAACAAGGAATCTATCTATCTGTAGTACGATTGACCTACCCACTCTTGGTCCGGATGCCAGGTGGCAACACTACCCTTCTCACTGGCTCAATCGACTACCACGCTAGACTCTCCACGAGACCGTGTGGTTGCACTATCACCTCACTAGCAACAGTACCGTGCTTTTTATCCAACTCCAGTTTATCAGGGTTCTCATTTCCACATTTTAGTATTCGTATTTCAGTGTTCATATTTCAATATGTTGGTACATTTCGTCACATTAGAAATATTCTCATCATTTTCTATTTTATTCTCATCATATCAGTACACATTCCATCTTATAATAATAGATATCTCATTTCACGTATTTCAACATTTCTCAATAAAGCATATTGATATTTCTTATTTCCTCGTTTATCATAGAAAACATTTCTATATATATATATATATATATATATATATATATATATATATCATATTCCATCATTTCCAGTAAAATACACATTGGTATATCACAATTCATCGTTCTCAATAAAACAATTTTGTATTCCATTTTTCATCATTTCTCATATTTCAAATCTTATATCATCACAATTCAGTATATAAAACATAACTAGGTTTCCTCTTATTTTTATTTCTACATAAAACATTTCAATATATATATAAATCATAGTCTCATTATTCTCAGTGCAAATCACATAACCCAGTTTCAAATATATTTCCAATATAAATCATATGTCACACAATTTAATTTGATATTCGTATCATAACAATCACAGGCAAAATATCATATTATCATTTTTCACGTATTTACTCAACCATAAATTTTCCAAAATAACTGTTATAATTTATTCCCCTTATATGCTTACTGAGAGGCCTGCTAAAATCCTTACATTCATGCAAGCGGCGTTCAGAATTCAAAACCCTGAAATCGCATTTTCCCCGATTCAATTAACTCAACCCTAGAATTATAATTATTTTAATATTCCTAAGCTCACACGTTCCCATTAACCGGATAAATTCTAAAAACACGGGTTCGATCCACTTTCCATATTCAAATTTAATTTCTATCATATTTAAAATACAAATATGATCATATCCCCATAGTTTAATCTAATTCCAAAATATTTTCCAAAAATTCCATTTAATCAATTCCCTACAATTTAACTTAATCCCAAAAATCTGATATAATCAAATATTCCAATTTAATAATCACCTATTATAGTTGAATTTCTAAAATAATTGTCATAATTTGTACTCCTCACCTTAACCTTGGACTGGTATTTAGGATCCTAAAATCAAAAATTTGCTTCGATTAAATTGTTAAGGATCGAAGTCAGGACCTTGTGGTGATGTCCGATCGTCAATTTGGCTGAAGATTTGAGAGAAATTGAGGAGAAAGAGTGCGTTTACCTTATCCCAGGAGTGGTGCCTACGACGCTCTTACGATAAATCCACTCCAGTTAAAATGTTGGTAGACGAGATAGAAACCCAATGGTATTTTCCGTTCTTTAATCGGTAGAGAATCGGGGAAGAAATTGAAGAGAGAGAGAGAGAGCATGGAGAGACTGAGAGAGGAGAGGCGCAGGGGGCTTAATTTTAATCTCTTAAGGTTCTTAATCATTCAGGAGATGAATGTATATATGTATAATATTATACTTATATCCTTATATATATATATATATATATATATATATATATAACCATCATATTACTTGATTTAATTAATTAATAATAAATCCTCTTTTTTTTTTTTTTTTTCCAGATTACTACAATTTAGCCCAATCTCCAAATTCATAAATCGTGGCAATCCTACAATCAAGGAAAAAGAAAATGCTTAGGAGAATCTCAACGACTTTTGGGAGACTTCTCCGATGCTCATGTCTGTTTCGATAGCATAACATAGGTCATATAATCATAGTATTTTCTTTTTTTATAAAATATCTTACCTTCCCCAATATATGCTTTAGTCACATCTTGAAGTACCCTCTAAAGTCCTCTAAAAGAGTGTTTCTTACCTTCTCTTGGTGTGTATATTTTATAGGGCCCCCCAAAGCTAAAGAGATAAAATGCCCGAAGGTTATATGCTCCATCAATAGAGGGTTTTATGTTATTTTGAAAGGTATATAAGTTATACCTCTTAATATTTGTCTTTAATATAAAGAAAAATAATTATCTCCCTTAGTTAATGACACTCGACCATGTGGAGCATAGGATATTTTTACCTATTTCAATAGTTAGTGCCCAATGGACACCCTTATGATGAGGAGGATCTAATTAAAAATTAAAGAAGATTAAATCTCTTCTTCTTATCCTTCTTAAGAAGTTGTCTCCCCAACTCAAATTCTATAAAATTATTTATGCAACAAATTAGTATAATGTTTTAATCGCACAAAAATAAAATAACTTATATTTTTTTTTTATTAAATTAAAATATCAAAATTTACAAAATGATATATATAGGTTCAACAATCCAACTAATTTGCTTGTATACCATACAACTAATTATTAAGAGATAGGTGCGTACGATCCCATATCATTAATTACTCTCTGTAACTCTAACCAATCATCTTGACCTTCTAGCTGGGCATCTTGTTTTAACCCATCTTGACTTAATTTATCCTTATCGATTGCCAAGATTCGATATCAACTGCATTATTGGACTGAATCGTATGAATATATAATATATAAACGATATATATGCAATATAATTTGGCACTTGGTCACCCAAATTTATTGCATTGAAACATTCAGCCATCTATCTATTTATGTATGATAATGCATATAGCTAGCTAGCTAGCTATAGATTCAACCTAATTTGTTTTTTGAAGCAAACCTAGTTAAGAAAATTTAAGAGGTGCCGGTAGCTAGGGAATAATAAATTGATGAACGAACAATACTGTGGCCATAAAGTCAGCAACTCCCAATACTGTGGCCATGCATGTTTTCCATCCACGGAAACATATATATATATGCATTCGTCAAATTAAGACGAACATACCAACATTCAAAATATCACAAATAAAAATCAAACAATATCTCCGCGGGATCTCTGCATAAATTGAATAATATAAATTGCTAGAAGACGATCAGATGAGACAGTACAGCCCCTCCTGAGCCCCGCCAAAAATTAACAAAGTCGATCTGCTGTGCCTCTGGAGCAATGATCGATGATGACCAGATATATATATATATATGATCCAGTTATATATAATTATAATGGGTACTTGACCAAAAAGGTTTACTGCTAATTTTCTATTCTTTTCTCCTTTCCTGCATGCCAAAATGTGAAAAGGCAGTCAAGTAATATCGAAGCCATGCCTCCCCAGTATCCCCTTAATAAAACCCACAAAAGAAAAAATGACCTCTCTCTCTCTCTCTCTCTCTCTCTCTCTGATCAGAGGAAGACGTGAGGGACACTTACAAGTCAAAAGCGAGTGATGTGTTTAGCAACGCGGCGGATTACAAAAGTGGTGAAGAGGCTAGCTGTTAATTGGAATATGAATATGAATATGCATGTATGCATGCATGCATGATCCTTCATCCTTCTCTGTTATCTGCTTAATTTCTTAAATCATTAAGAGAGTAATTAGAACGTGGCTGCGCCGCAGTCCATTCTACATGTGGCCATGCATGTGCCCTTTCATTGGCTCCCTCCTACTGCTCATCCACCTTTCTCTACATCTGTCTATTACTGCTTCTCGAATTTATATACATTAAAGATAAACCATAATAGGAGAAGTTATTAAGTTAAATTATCATTAATTATGTTATATTTTAAATAAATAATTACGTATACTTTTTTATTTTTCTAAAATTAATGACTCAGATTAATTTAAAAAAATTTAATTATTTAAAATCAACCAATAATTAATTAAAATATAATGTAATTAGACATCCTTAACCTAATAATTTTTTTCATCATACATTTCCATCTCATTACCATATATTTTACACTGCCTTTGAATTTTCAGTCAAAAGGACTGCCCGCTCATTGATAAAGGTTGGATCATATTTACATGAATAATTACTACACACGGAAAATTTATTACTTAATTTCTTTCACGATTTTTCAATAAATTAAAGCAGTACAAATCATTAATTAATAATTAACAATTAATTAATTCTATGTACTGTAAAGCAAGCTAGCTGTTGTAGTGCATATGCCAAAAACATATTAGCCCCATCTATAGTTGGTTAATTAACTAATTGCCAAATTTTAACCAAATTAAACGGAACAAATTAAGGAAACAATTAATTAACTATTAATTAGTCAATTAAGGACAAATTTAGCAACTAAAACACCGAATGCATGCATCGAATATATATATATAAAATATTTTACTAATAAATAAATAAATGTAGAGGTTAATTTTTGCTGGAGCTGCATGCATGCATGCATTGCACATAGGTGTGCGTAGAATAGAATCTAATTAAGCCAAGACAACATATAGCACGTTCCTGGCCAGTATTAGGATTTAACGACACACCTTTAGCCCGCCACATCACTTGTCCTTATTTACAAATTTGATTATGAATGTATCATTCTAATATTTTGGTTGCAGCAGCATGCAGAAGCTGCAGAATTAGCAGCCATTTTTAATTAGTTATTACATAAAAAAGGTCAATCATGATGCATGCTTGGTCTTTTAATTTTGAGCTAGCTAATTAAGGCCATCAATTCCAATCAATCATCAAATGGGTCATTTTGTATTAAGCTGCATTATTTATTTGTTAGATGTACGTAGTCTAGGACAAAAATTAAGGAATATATATATATATATATACATCAGATCAGTATCGATGTTTTGAAGGAACAAGATTAATATCCTAAGACATAACAAAAACACGTTCCATATGTGTAACATGGACGCTTCCGGTTTATATTTTGGGATAAACAGTAAAAACACTCAAGTAAGGTAGTATTTTTTTGAGATTGTTGAAAATTATTTAATGGCTCATGTTTGATTAATTTTAGGTAATTATAATAACAATAGAGGAATTTATGTCGTTATAAGATATTATTGGAAGGACTGTTCCATTTGTTAGCATCGGATGGTTTTCATGTGGACAACTCTAGCTAGTACCCATGCACTTGTGAGTATCAAGAGAGTTTCCACGCAAGCTTGATATATTTGGGCGGATACTAATGATCTATCCTAAAAGTTTAAGTCAGTAGGTTTTGGGCACAATTAACCATACAGGCATAAATACAAGCCACTCATTTTTTTGCTTCATTTTCAATGTGGGGCAACTCTCACAAGTGTAATTTCCAATAAGTAGCTAAGATTGCTCAATGAGCCGAGATTGTCAGTTGGCAAGCACTGGGATGTAACAAGTCTACAAAATAGAATTAGGAAACTCACAAGAGAATGCTACTATCACAACCATCAAATGACTAAGTTATTAATAAGTGATGGAAGAAAAAACACAAGGGAGAGAATTTTATTTTTTTTGGTTGATTGAAGGTCACACTAAGCCTAGATTACACAAGGGAAGGTAGCCCACCCTCATCTCATCATACACTTTCCCACCCCTCTCAAGATTTGAACAAAAAAACCTCAATGTTAAAGTCCCAAACATTCAGTAGAATGTATCCTAAGAGATAGAGTACTCTCTCTTGTGTAGCTAAATATTCAGTAGATTTATCATAATTATGTTGGGGCAAATTTGTATATCAAATTAGGGAATGAGTTATCAACCTATATATGTAACAAATTGGGAGAGTTACTTACACTTGATAAATCTACTAAATGGGATTTAAGCCCCACATGTGCTAGGTATTAGCTAGTGTTTTTCTCAACCACTCTCTCTGCTATTCTAGTTTATTATAGGCAATGTTCTTATATCAATCTTAGTGGTCTACAAGAAATAGGATTTGCCATTTGTAAACTATGTTGGTGTGTTTCAGTAAGTTTTTTAGGTTTTTTTTGTTTTGTCAACACACACACCTTAAGTTCATCACCATCAACTGCCCTTATTCTCTCTCCAAATGTAGATTTATAAGGGTCAAATGCACTAATGTTTCTTTCATGTCAAGAATTTTGAATGTCGAAGGTTAGAATGAAATGAGTCCAAACGTTTGGAGAATTAAGCCTAATGGTTGTACAATGCATTTATGGTGCCTTTTGTATCTTGACTTTTGAGGTTATGTCACATGCATCACTCATATGTCATTTTCCTTGTAATTTGTACATTGTTCATCTCAACTATCTATTTTTATACATAAATGTTTAGGGTACAATTTTCACCTTTCTTCCTCTATATTGTTCTTCTACAATCTTTATCTATAATTCATATGAATCATAGGTACAAAAGGACACAAAGCGGAGAACCATAACTAATTACGCGCAAAAGATGCGTAGTTAGGCGTTTAAATTCATGCATTAAAGACTATAATTTTAATTAAATGTTTGATTATGTCTCATATTTTAACATTGAGCTCCATTTATAATATTTGGGTTTTATTCGATAATTTACGGATTTTTGGAATTTAATTATTGCAGGATAATTTTTGAAAATTAAAATTGAAATTAAAGTGTACATGGGTCATGCATGAGCTCGAGTATGAGAAGAAGCCATGCAATCAGATAATTTTAGGAGGCTGAGCCATGTAGGAAATTTGGAAGAGTCGTATGCATGAGAATGAGATGCACGTGCATGAAGCCTTGCATGGAATCCGTTAGCCTGGATGAGCGTCTAGAGGGGGGGTGAATAGATGTTTTTTGCGGATGTGCAGATTTTCTACAAACACAGAAATCTTACCAAGAACAAGTGCATAAAATCACAATGTAAAGATGCAAGAAATCACAACAACAGTATGAAAGAGATATGAGATAAGAGAAACTTAACACAAAGATATTTACGTGGTTCAACACCCCGCCTACGTCCACGCCTTGAGACCAACTCAAGGATTCCCAAAATCCACTATGATCCTCCTTCGGGCGGAGAAGCCAATACACACGGTTGCCCACAAAGAGCTTTAACAAGGTGCTCACTTAGAGACACCCTACGATTGCTCACAAAGAGCCTTTCTTTACAAGAAGTAGATGAGAAATAAATATGAGTTTGAATGCTCCCTTTTGAGCTGAGTATTACAACAGAATCCTTACTCAATGTCCTCTTGTCAATAGAGTAGAAGCAAAACTAAGAGCACTAAGAAGAGGGCAAGTGAGTGTATGAGCAAACCCTAGAAAATGAAAGCACCAATAAATGATCTTTCTACAATGTTAACTTTCTTGGTAAGGAATAAATGCAATTACTCCTATTTAAACACTAAATAGACGAGGGGAATGTTGGGGAGCAGTTGGAAATTTATTAATGTAAGACAAGGGTCAAACTAGTCGTTCTGCAGAATTTAATGAACGCTGCTGCCCGACGTTCGTCGACGAAATCTGAAATTCGTCGACGAGCTCTTCAGTAAATTCATTGACGAAACCCTGTGTTCGTCGACGAGTTGCTATTTCTGAATTCAGGTACCTCTTGGTATATTTTGGTCGACAAGAACCCTGTGTTCGTCGACGAAGGTATGTGTTACACTCGTTGATGAAGTCCTGTGTTCGTCGACGAGTCCCTTCTTCTAAAGAATTTTTTTTTTTAGTTCTAAGAAGGTCCTTGTCCGTTTAGGGGTTTCTTTACACATCTTTAAATAACTTTACTCGTTTTTGTTGTGTGTGTGTGATATGCCCATTTCTTGCTCTTAGTTTTGAGTTTACTTCTATATACAAGGGATTTACAAGATAGTCTCTCTCTCTCTCTCTCTCTCTCTCTCTCTCTCTCTCTCTCTCTCTCTCATGGCACACTCGTCCTTTAGATCACTTTGTATATAGTGTAGCATCCATGACTGCATTGAGAGGCTGTGCTTTTGGTCATGGCACAAGTTGCTTCGATTGATTTGAGACTTGTTGGTTCTGGTGCCGTTCTGTATAACTGAACATGACTTAGAGAGAAAGGTTAGTAGCCTTGAGGAACTTCTAATGGGTTGTTGTCATCAAAACAAAGTAGGAATGAAAGACCCTTAAACTACTTGGTCTAACAGAATCAAATGAGCCGTGTGGAGAGTCTTAGAGAGGCCCATGCATTGAATTGACCATGTGAATGGGTCATGTATGTGAGCCTATATGTGATTAAACCTAAGGGTCATGTGTGTATGTCATGTGCTTGCTAATGGTGGGCTTTGAAACAACAAGACACATGGGCTTAACGTGAGCTGGTGCACAATTAATGAGACCCATGTCATACCCCATGGAAGAAAGACTTTAAAGGATTAGATATTACTACTCATATCAACAAGATGCAATTTTATTTTTGGGAGCATTTCTATAAAAACTCCTCAGTTAACCATGCTTAGCTTGGAGTAATCTTGTGATAGGTGACCTTCTAGGAAGTTTTCTTAGAAAGTGTGTGAGTGAGGACAAAAAATACTGAAAAGGAAACGTGTTAGTCTGTGAGACTTGTCATTAGTCCGATAAGGTCCGCACCCTGTTGTTTGGTCCAGGTGGAGGAGGAAAGACATAGTGCTCCCTGGCAGACCTAGGTTGGGGCATTACAAAATGGTATCAGAGCAATTACCTAGCCGGAAGTGTGATGAGATTCACATTGCCTGGGTTTGTAAATGTGGGTTTGCTACGAGGACGTTGCATTCTGTAAGTGGTGGAGAATGTGATACCCCATGGAAGAAAGGCTTAAAAGGATTAGATGTTACTACCCATATCAACAAGGTGCACCTTTCTTTTCGGAAGCCTTCCCATAATAACTCCTCAATTAAGTGTGCTTGACTTAGAGTAATCTTAGGATGGGTGACCTTTTGGAAATTTTTCTCAGGAAGTGTGTGAGTGGGGACAAAACACACTGAAAATGACACGTGTTGGTTTGTGAGGTCAGTCATTAGTCTAATAAGGCCCGTCCCTTATTGTCTAGTCTAGGTGGTGGAGGAGAGAAGCAGTGCTCCCAGCAAACCCAGGTTGGGGCGTTACAACCCATGCATGCAACATTAAGGAGTTGTGAAGGAGATCGGGTCGTGTAAAGAAGAAAAGGCCATGCATGCATGTAAATCAAAACCCATGAAATGGCTAGCTGGAGCCAAAATGAAAGGAAAAAAAAGGGCTAGGTCATGATGTGACCTAGCTATGCACTGTGTGCGTGTGTGCGTTGGGACTAAATTATAAAAAGGGGAGGCATCCTTGGGTTTGGTTTCAAGTATTTTTGGTTTTTATTTTCTTTTCTTTCCTCTTACTGGGTTTCCAGCACCTCCTTCTCCTCTCCCTTATTCTCGTCCCTCTCAGCTATCTCGTTTCTTTTTTTTTTTTCATCTCTCTGCCTCTCTCTCCCAAAACTCTTGGCTTCTCTCTTTTTCTCTCAGCCTCTCCCTCTTGGCCTCCTTTCTGTCTCTTAGTCCTTTCTCCCTCTCACCTCTCTTTCTCATCTTCTCAATCCTCTCTCTTCTCTCATATTTTTCTATGTTTTTTTTCCTCTCTGCATCTCAAGTCCCTCTCAGCTCTCTCTGTCTCGTCTGCTACTGCCCCTGCTGTTTCCTCTCGGCAGCTATCATGCTGTACGTGGAAGAGCAATCCAAGTGCTGCTGCTGCTACTACGAGCTATTGTTGCTGCCGTGCCCTTGCCGTGTTGCTGCCTTAGTGCTGCTGCTGCATGGAGGAGGACCCGAGCAACACTATTGCTGCAACTCTCCTCAACCCAATGACTCTCTCTCTCTCTCTCTCTCTCTCTCTCTCTCTCTCTCTCTCTCTCTCTCTCTCTCTCATCTTATCTCTCTTTTTCTTTGTTTTGGTTAGTTCAATTTAATTTGTCTTTCTTTTATTTAAATACTGTTTTAAGTTTCAACAATTTCTTTGGGCATTTTATTAATAAAGTCAGTGTTTTTATTCAGTAATCCTGTTAGAGTTTAATCTTGTTTGATCTTGTCATTAAATTTAGTTTATTGATTTAGTTAAGCTTTATTTAATATCTAGTTCAGTTTGTTTTCATTTACTTGAGATATTGCAGGGCTTATTTATTTCATCATTCTTGTGTTGGGTTGGGCATTTAGTTTTACGTTAAGGTTGAGTTTGATTTGGTTTATCCCTATTTAATAGTGAGTTGATTGGTTATTTTCATGCATGTTAATTTTTTAGGGTTTACGTAGTTCTCTTGCAAAAATCTCAAAAATCTCAGGAGCTCGAATCTGAACTGTGTTCAGTAAAATTTTCTCTTCTTATTTTCTTTTGGAATTACACAAAATTTGGAACTAAACTACATTCCCTAAGGATACAAATTGGCCCTTAGGCTAATTATTACACAACTGAACTCCTATACTTAGGATAATTTCCGAACTGCTCATTTTTCAAGTGAGTCAATTTTTTGGCGTCATTGCCAAGGAATGTCAGTTTTTCTTTCAAACTATTATTTTTCCCATTATTTTAATTTTTCTCATGAAAAAAAAAAAAGAAAACAAAAAGGATTTTTTAAGAAAATATGGCTGCACCTGCATCACACAATCTTATGGATTTTTTGCAGCCTACATGCACCATTGCACCATCTTACAGTATTTTACCTAATGACGCACTTAATTTCACGATTCAGCATGGGAGGACGTAATTCAGTTCTACGCGACAGAATCCAAGTGTCCGTATCAGCATCTAACGGAGCTTGAGTTGACTTGCAATATTTTTTTTTCCTAGTGCTAGAACTGATGAATTTACTAGACTTTATTTATTTACTTCCTCTTTGAAGGATAGAGCGAAGATGTGGTTTAATGCTTTGATGCCTCATTCTGTCTCTAATTGATCTGATATGGAACGTAAATTTCTGCATAAGTTTTGTCCCTCAGAGAGAATTCAATTTTTGGAGGAACAGATTAGTCAGTTTATACAGAAGGGCGACAAGACTTTTCAAGCCTACTGGGGGAGGTTCAAGGATCTGATAAATATTTGTCCACATCACGGGTTTGAATCATGGAGGTTAGTTGATTGTTTCTATACAACTCTTGCTCCTGATTGCAAACAATTTGTCCAAATTATGTGCAATGGAGAACTCTTCAGCAAGGAACCAGATCAGATACTATCATTCTTTGATTACTTAGTTGAAAGTGCCCAATAATGGAATACACGATACGATCAAGCACCAATGTCAGTACAACCTCTTAGCTCAATCAGTGGAGGAGGTAAATATGAGCCAACATATTATCCAGACGCTTCTCTGCATCAGTATCAGCCACAACAGATCTATCAGAGTTACGCACTTCCAGGATTTCAATCTAATGAAGCTCTTGTTCCACAGACGTCTTTTGAGGATAGCATGACACAAATGGCTAATACACTTTAGGAATTTATGCAGATTAATACTCAAACAATAAATAAATTGTAAGGCACCATTAATGAGTTAAGCATGCAATTGAGTACCCTAGAACAAGGGGAATTTCTAGCACAACCTCAGTCTGATCCTCAAGAATACCAGCAACAACACCAACAAGTACATAATGTCTTAGAGGATTCTCTTAAGACAACAGAGGCCGTTATTACTTCGAGAAGTGGAAAATAAGTTTCCCAACTTGTGACACTTATCGACAAATAAATAGTTGTCTCGACACCTAAAATTATAATTAAGACAGATGAAGCCAAAGAAAAATCAAAGGAAGCGAGCCCAGAAGTGAAGGAGTCAGTTAATGAGGAGGCCGAGACTAATAAGGAGTACCAACCTGTGGTACCTTATCCTTAGAGATTGGTAGCCATGGAACCATCACTCCCTATTGGAGTAAATGTCAAGGAGTACAATGCTGAAGGAAATCCCCGCAGTGGTAAGGTGATTGGTACACCCAATAAAGAAGTTGAGCAGAATGGTAATAGTTTAAATTTCAAGGAACCAGGTAAAAATTTTAATGTTGATGCTTCTGAAGAACCAAAGGCAACTGCTCTCTCCTCGATTTCTAGCCTGATTCCAACCTAAATTGAAGGAGGAACGTCATCTCAGGAATCTGGCGACGTTCTCTGCATTTGAATCGGGGCAGATTAGCTGGTTGAGGATTCCAGACACCACTCCAAAATTAGGGTAAGGATGATGTTTTTAAAAGTATAATTAGTTAATTGGAATGGGTGGGCCTAGAGAATGTAAAATGATTTGTATTCTGGGGAATGTGTTGATTAATATAGGAATTATGGATACAAGGTTTTGTGCAAACGCCACATGCACGATTTAGGATCCCTGCAAGCTTTTCTTCAGGAATCAGGTAAGGAGATAGATTATGTCAGGTATTTTTAGAAAATTTACCAGTTAAAAAGCAATATTTGATTTTAGAAATTATATATGTGATTTTTCTAGATATTCAGGCATATGGGAAAGATATTTATGAATTAATATATATATTTTGGGAAATCTAATGTTTGAGCTGAGTAAACCCTAGAAACAGAATTAATATTATTTTCAGCAAAATATGTTTTTCCCCAAGCAGATAGTATAATATAGTGAACACTCACTCGTGTGGCATGAGTATGATTCAGAAATTTATGAGTATGTAGGCTTGGGAAAATATAGTTGATTTATTGGAAATATGCATAGGTGTATTATTTCAGGATTTTGGGGAATAGTATGTCGTGAGGGTTAAGTTGGAGGCAAGCCTCCCAACCAATTAGGTAAGGGAAATATGCTATACTAGGAATTTTAGCAAGTTTACTAGAAAATTATATGTGTATGTATATATATATATATGGATAGATATATTTACTAGACAGATTTTTATTAGACAGATATTACAAATATTTTACAGACCAGTACTTTATAGTAATTACAAAATGCCATGTTTTCCAAAACCATGACACTCAGACATTACAGATTATTCAATCAGATATTACAATCAGACATACAGTTATTTTATTCAGATATTATAGTATTTACAGATCATATTTATAGTGTTATGGTTATTTTGGAAACATAATAAAAATAGTAGGGTAATTATAGTAATAGTATATATAGTATCAGATCTCTGATGAATTATTTCAGATAGATTCAGTTAGCAAAGCACGGTACCATTGCTATTTTCAGATTAGAGTGCAACCACATATCTCAGATAGTATGTGTGTAACAACCTGCTTAACTTGTCACATAATAACCATAAATAATAATAATAACATCAACCTGAACCCGTGGGTAGTGGGGATAGCCTGACATGAACAGCGGAAACTTAAGCAGTAGTAAAAATAAATTACATCCATCAAACCATTAATTACATAATACCAGAGTTTACTACATCATCAATATACTGTACTTATATACAATCACCAAAATATCAAAATGACCCTAGGATCATATAATAAAAATCTCCTGATCCTAGATCAAAGCTTACCCTTCTAACAGGGAAGCTCAACTCACTCAACCGCGGCCACGACCCGCCGGTCTCTCAGGGTCTCCTAAAAATCATTTAATATTCAGGGGTGAGACACTTCTCAGTAAGGGAAAATAAACTAAATACAGTTGTGTGGCAACATGAATATTCAATGTAGTTATACATATACAATACATTTCATATATCTGTAAACATTCGTCATAACATACTGAATCATCATCTGCTTTCATATTTACT